>NW_025767230.1:0-327500 GCF_003918875.1 Haliotis rubra | reverse complement strand
TCGCACTGACGGGACAACAAAGGCTTTAAACCAACAGGCAATTGTAACTTCCAACTTTAAATCGATAAAGCAATGCGAACTAACATGGCCTTTTACCAAATACACTAGGTTTTCAGGTGGTAACGGACATTTCACTTGTGATTTTCAAACGTCTCTTCAACAGGTTAAGGCATCCATGACTCAGTGTGAACATACAATGTGACTTGCCACATAGTGCTGACTCATGAATATCAAAACCTCAGTGCAGCTGCACCAGATGACATATGGGCGTGACGTCCATTGCAGAAACATAACAAAGACGTTGACGGTGTCATCGCTGCTGTCGATATTAAAAACCTTCCCGATGTACCATCTCAGTTCACGCACAGCGGACACGAATTCTCCAATAGAAAACGGCATCTGCCCGCTGTTCTCGGTCACTGAGGAAACATCTTCATCCTGTGTCAAGCGTCGGTCAGCATTCCCACTCTGCTCTACATTGTCCTGAGGCGTGGCTTTAGGATCAGCACGGGGCTTGTTTAGCAAACGCGAGGGACTCTGTTTTCTCCAGCACGCTATTCATTCAAATATTCACGGCAGTAACAGCTAACCTCTCTGACGGCTACAACTGAATTCCCCAGACAAACTACAGCGTGAACCTTCATGGCTCCTTCAACTTTACTCAGATTTAAAATCTTAACAGCATTCATGGTTTTCTGGCAATCTTCTTTAGGAACCAAATGACCTTCACAGATCAGTCCACCTAAAGAAATCCTTTGCATCTTGTATCACACATTTTGTCATTCCTCAGTGACTCATCTGCTTTGCGCCCTGAGACCTCGCCAAGGCCGTCATGGTCAAGTTTTACCATGACCAGCTTCAAAATAGTTTCATCTGGCCTTCAATCCAAATTCAGACTGTTTTTTCGTCACCAGGTTGAAGATCAGCTTGTTTTGGTATTGGCTTTGGCTGGTTGGACTATCTGTCCAGTAGTGGTTCATCTCTACATCCTCATCCAATGATCTGATCTGTGGCATGACTTTCTTCAGAATGGTCAACACTGTGGAGGCTGTGTGTAATGGCTCATCCGAATCATTCCTGTAGTACACCACGACTGGATGCAATGTTTCAATTAGACTCATTGGCTATCAAACCTTATTTTTAACAATATACACACTAGAGATATGTTATATAACATATCAAGCACACTATAATTAATATAACGAAGGAAAGATAAATCTGTCTTTCCCTGTCACGAGTTGGTTATTGTTCTTGTTACCCATATATCAGTTTTCGATCTAAAAACCCCGCTAAAATGAAAACAGCAGTTTACGTAATTAATATAACTCGTGAAAGATAACCTGTCATTCCCCGTCACTCGTTAGTTATTGTCTTAATATCGTTCACATATCGGTCAGTATTTTGTTCGCTCAACTTTTCCATAAAGACCCAATAAAATTAAAAACAGCGTCGCACACTGCTTTTATCGGTTCACGATAAAAAGCAGAGAAATCTACTGTTTTTAATATATAACAAAAATTAGCAAACCGCCCAAGAATTGTACTTGAGTTTACACCATCGGATAGGAAATATAATATTCTACATTTCTGTCCAATTTCATAGTTACAGGTAGATCCAATGCCTATGGCCTGAATCCATCCACACACCCTCTTCAGGAGGGAGCCCTGAAATGAATGTCCTTTTTCGGGATTCATTAACAAGGCATTTAGAAGTTGGTGAATATGTAAGACGAGTATATGGATGACAACTTCTTCTTTATTGTATAACACCACGTTTCTGGGCCACTTCTTGCCCCTTCTTAAAGTGATTTTATAACGTGGTGTTATACAATAAATAAGAAGTTGCCATTCATATACGTGTCTTATAAACTTGAAAATATGTTTTGTCTTCATGATGCCTGGGTAAATTATACGATTAGATTACACGATTATTTTTGCATCTTTTTAAACGTTGACTTCAGCACTGTCGGGTGTCAAAATATGACGTATTTGTGTGTTACCATCTGTGTATTAACAAACGACAGATCTACGAGCTGTCTGTTAACAAGCAGGTTTCTGTGTACGATAAACAAGAAAGAGGCAAGGCATGGAAGAGTATTACGCTCACCTGTATATTGTTTCACATTCCTTCTCCTCGCTGTATCTCACGGGCAGGTGTATTACACTCCCCTCAGATGTCCCTGTGATTCATATCTTCGTTCAAGCTTGACATATAAATAGCTGAATCATATACCTTTCTATAGCTATTGAATTTGCACGAAAGCTCACGCAATGTATACACTTGTTCGTGTCAAGCGTATGTTATGTCTGCCGGAAATGGTTAATAAGGGTCAAGCTCGACCTCTTCGATGGACTCGTAAACACCAGAGTAGAGTAGCGTCCTGTAGTTTCGGTCGTTTATCGGAAGTTTCCCAATCTGTGTATTGTACGAGCGTATTCACACTCCTGCGCAGCGATGACACAGCTGCACGGAACTCTGGGTACGAAAGAAGTTTGCATTGTGCCGTGTATCGTTACGGTTTATGTCACTGGGTAACACTACAACATGTTTTGTAACGAACGATGTCATTGGTTTTTAGTTGAAGCGTATATGATGTATCTATTTTCAGAAAAGAAACCAGAGTTGAGTCCGGTGAATTCGGTTACATCTCATGTTGAATTCGGTCACTATTCCTGTAATTTCGGTCAGTTGCACCTTTTTGTAAAAATACTACAGCAGTTGTTTAATTAAACATACAAATCCTTGAGACAGTTAGAAGTTGAATGTACAGCATGTGCTCCACTTGTACTTTCACTTGAGAACTGACATGATGTTTTTTTCAAGTAAAAGGCAAATATTATGGATGACAACTTTTTTCTTTACTGCATGTCACAACGTTTCTGTGCTATTTCTTGCCCCTTCGTCAGGTAAATTGTGACGAAGGGGCAAGGAATAAACGACAGATCCAATGTGACATACACTAAAGAAGTTGTCATCCATAATATTTGCCTTTTACTTGAATACCAACTTCTAAATACCTCTCAAGAACCTGATTTTTTTCGTTCTTAATCATTGAATACATATATAGCTTTAACTGCAACTCTGACACACGCTTGGAGTCTGTACAACTATGGCAAGCAATTTTCAAGCAAATATCAATGGCAACAATTATATTTTGTTGGATCCATGGAGTCAAATAATGCAAACATACCTTTCACCCCAACTTCCAGAGAACACCAAAGACATATCCATGAAGAATCAATTCGCCACAGACCCAGTGAGTAAAACCAGCTGATTGGACAGCTTCAGAGGCTTTAACTTGCTGGTGCAGGTCACGTAGATGATGGTTTAAAAAGGACTTCTTTTAACAGAAGTCAGAACAACTGCCTTAAAACATACTTGTACTTCAAAATATATAGACCCGTAAAGTTCCGGGTTAGAATTGGTTTTCAGCAACCTATGCATGTCGTAAGAGGCGACTAACGGGATATGGTGGTCAGGCCGGCTGACTTGACTGATTTCAAAGATCGATTCTCCTGATGTCAATAAGTAGATGTATAGACCGGACAGTTATATTGCTGTAATATTACTAACGATAAACCAACAAACAGTGATATTTCCAAAGCCTGCAAGTTGAAGACTGGATTAGGCAGACAGATGCAACTGTTCTGATGGCAAGCCCAATATGTGTTGCTTATAGTCTTAAGCTCAAAGACCTGTCTGTCTATGAAGTGTCGGATTCAATATAGCTGGAATATTGCTGAAGGCGGCGTAAAACTAAACACACTCACTCACTATTATCCTATAAAAACCTAAAAAAGAATATTAGTTATATTTTTAAGGAATTCTTCTGGGGGATTTGGGAGTGTAAGGAAAGGAAGTTAAGTTTTTAAATGAGCATTAATTTCATTACTGCAATTTTGCCTAATGGTGTTATAATTCTGTTAAATTATCTCTTAATAGTTTGTTCGATTTCAAAGACTTTGTTTTCAAAGTTCAGTTTAATCATTTTATCACAATTACTAGAAAAATTATGCCTAAAAATTTAAAGGTTTCAGGGTTTCATTCAAGGTTTAAGCCAATTTTACGTTACTATATTTTGGGGGCCTATACATATGACTTATCATCTATATGTCAATCCAGAAATGTTTGCAAAAGTTTCAGGAGTGTCTATGGTATCTATATCGTCTTCATATTGTGCCCACCCGTGAAGGTCCGGGTTAGAATATTGATCTTCAGTAACCCATGCTTGTCGTAATAGGCGACTAACGGGATCGGGTGGACAGGCTCACTGACTTTGTTGACACATGTAAGATAAGATTAAGGATAAGATAAGATAAGATAAGATAAGATAAGATAAGATAAGATAAGATAAGATAAGATAAGATAAGATAAGATAAGATAAGATAAGATAAGATAAGATAAGATAAGATAAGATAAGATAAGATAAGATAAGATAATGCTTTATCATCCTGAAGGAAATTTGCTTTGCACGGTTAACATTGAAAACACATACAATACAAGAAAAGATACATGTACATAAAACCACATAAAACACCCATACATATTTCAAATAGTACTAAAACCGCTAGCAACAACGCCTAATATATTAGGTAAAGATAAAGGATGAATAAATAATAATATATTTAAGATTCAGAGCTACATAGTGGCGACATTAAAACTTTTGCTGAGGAACATTAGCATTAAAAGTACACTAATATAACAGTTTGAAACAATTGATAAAGTATTATAAAATGATAAACAAACATTAGAATAATTCATTTAAAACACTGATGCTTGCTGGGATGAATGAATTTCGAGCCCTGTTTGTTCTGAATATCGGCGTGCGCAGTCGTCGGCCAGAAGGAAGAAGTTGAAATTTAGGAAATGGGACATGAGTGCTGTCATTTAAATTTTTTACGTGCTTTCTTTTCAATTTGCTGCTTGTAAATAGTGCCAATATCTTGCATTATAAGTCCAGATATTTTACTTGCTGTGTTAACAATTTTGGGAAGTTTACATCGATTTTGAACAGACATACCCCCATACCAGCAATGCACATTGAAAACTAAAATGCTTTGAATAAAAGGCTTATAGAATAATGACAATATGGTTGTGTCAATCAGTAGTGCTGTTCCAGGTGAGCTTAGAATCTATCACTGTGCTAAGATACTTATATGCCTCAACACTATCTATGGTTTCGTTATCAATGGCAATTGGCAACAGCTCACTTTTACTTTTCCAAAAATCAATAACCATCTCTTTCGTTTTCTTAACATCTAATTTAAGGAAGTTGATGTTACACCAATCAAGAAATTTTGTGATTTCAGATCGATAATCATTCTCCGAGTGCCTTATAAATCCACCGAGTGCGGCGTCATCTGCAAACTTTACAGTTAAGCATTGCGAAAAACTACTGATATAGTCATTTGTATATAAAATAAATAAAACCGGAGAAAGAACACAGCCTTGCGGGGCACCAGTGGATACGAATGTTGTTGCTGATCGGGTGTTATTAACAGTTACAAACTGGGGTCTATTTACGAGAAAAAATTCTATCCATTTTATAACTCATGGGTTGACTGACATATTACAGAGCTTTTGCATTAAAATATGAGGCTGGATGGTATTAAAAGGTGAAGAAAAGTCAGCAAACAGAATTCGTACAAAGGAATGGGAAAGTTCTAAATGTTTGTAAATATTGTTTAACAAAGTGATGGTAGCGTCCTCGACACCTCGCCCAGCACTGTAGGCAAACTGAAGAGGGTCGAGAAGGTGCTCTGTTTCTTGCAGGAGCAGGACGCTTTACAATTCTTTCCAAACATTTCATATGTATAGGCGTCGAAGCAACTGGACGGAAGTCATTATCAACGGTGGGCGTGGGGATTTGGGGTACTGGAATAATATTTGAAGTTTTCCAAATGCTTGGGATAGAATGATTGTTGATAGAAATTTGAAAAATTTAATTAAAAATGTGGGAAAATTGTTCACGACATTCTTTTAAAACTTTACCACACAGATTATCCAGACCAGTTGCTTTGTGAACATTGATTTTAGAAAATGAATTGAGAACATCAAAGGGAGTTAACTCAATCACACGGTCATCAGATAATATATTTCGAACATTGTCTCTTCCATCACTGAAGTCAACTGTATCAAATCGAGAGTAAAAAGTGTTTAAATTGTTAGCAAACTGTTGAGAGTCCGAGACGTTTATATCAGCAGTCTTCTTATTTGTCCCCAGTACACATTTAACACCATTCCAAGCCCAACGAAGATCCGATTTAAAGACTTGTTAAATTTAAGACTTGTATTGCCTTTTACATGAATCTATTGCACGTGATATTTCCTTCTGAACAACTTTTACTTTCGTCATGTCACCAGTAGAAAACGCCCTTTTCTTTTCCCAATTGCACAGATCGGTGCTCATGCTGTTGATCACTGGATTGTCTGATCCAGACTCGGTTATTTACAGACCGCCGCCATATATAGCTGGAATATTGCTGAGTGCGGCGTAAAACTAAACTCACTCACTCACTCTCCATTTTCGACATAGCCTCAATCAAAAGTGTTAAGTCTCTGTTGGCCCCACTTAGCCCGGGCTGTCAAAAGCAACTTAAACCTCGCACATGTATCATGAAATGTGTCCAGATTCATAGATTAGCATTATATCTACCTACATGTCACTGTATAAAGTTCAAAAGCGTAGTATTTGAAGCACACACGTTGCTCAAAGTGAGTTGCTATACAGAGTTGCTATATCACAAGCGTTCGGTCTGGCTTAGCCCGGGCTCTCAAAAGCACCTCACCTCAACCCACACCTCACATATGTATCTGAATTTTGATTAAATCCATAGATGAGTATCATGTCTACCTAAACGCCACATTGTGATGTTACATAATGCCACATGTAAAGATAACGGGTTACAACTGAAACAACATAACACAGTATTAATATTAATGTCTTGTTGTTGTTGCCATTTATTCAAAAGAAGAGCAGGTACCAATTTTAATGCAAAGTAAACGGTATATGAAGGTTCTGCATTAAACCGGAGCCAATGAAATTAATGTACGTATTGAATAAATGCAAACGTATTTAACAATAACTCCTTTCTGAATAACATGCCACCAAAAGAGCACAGCTAATATCTGAAGCAGGGTGTTTCTGTCCTGCTGGTCTCAGATGAAGCCCATCATATGCAATGTAGTCCTGCCTTACTCTCCAAGAATACATGAAATGAGGATGGTCTACATAGGTCATTCCATTCGCTGCGCAGAGGTGTTTCAGTTTCTGGTTCAGTGTGTAGGCCTTCTTGTTCAGGGCATCATGGTTTGCACGGCCTTGTTGCCATCTATTTCGGTACCCTTGGGTGACACCAGAAAGAAGGACAACAACACTGTGCAAACATAGTATATAAAACATTAAGTGCACCCATTCCCGATCAGTTCTTTTGCCCAACCGCTGAAAACTGAAAATAGAATTAACTCAAAAATAATATATCGTCTAACAATGCTTTGGACTATACGTGACCTTACTTTGCAGCCGTTTGTTTACACGCAAATGTCAAACTGTGCTTCACAGTTTATAATAGGGTGCACAAAACTTGATAAAAAACGATAATATTCAGAACTGACCCGGTTAGGACAATCAAATCATAAAATACGTTTTACAACATGCCACATCCACTATGATGGGTATATTACGACTACGTGCGTGAAACAATCCTCATTCAAGATGCTTCTTCCTTCAACAGTTATATAGTATGAAGATGTTTCCTACCTTAAACCTCCCCATGTCCCAGAGGAGATCAGGAGAACTTGACTCCTGACAGGGATCTTGTCACTATATTCTTTCGAAAATTCTTTCTCTGTGTGACATCTGACATGCTTTATTTAAACATATTTTATTCATGAAAATATGCATTATGAATGAATTGACCAACAAGCTCCGAGGAGCTTATTTGAAGGCTGATCCCATATGCAAATGCATGTGCAAGTAAATACAGAAACAGATGACACAGTGATGACACAATTCTTATTTATCAACAATCAAGATAAGGGTAATGCATGAATATCGATTTGTTTGTTTGCCAGTCAATAAAAAAGTATTTATAAAACATCAAATCGATCAGATTTTATTACATAATCAGGAATAGATTTTAATAATTTGTGTATATTCTTGCTGGTGAGCGATGCACATCCTTATATACTGAGTCAAAAAAGAAACTTCACATTCTTTCTTCAGGGCACTTTAAAAGAACAAGAGATGGTAAGATGGTTAAATTGTTATTATTTCATTGCTGAGATCTGTGTGATGTACTCGATACACTTACAGTGCTATAATCTGTTCCATTAGGCTACACCGCCGTTCCAAAACATGGGTATACAGAATGTCAAGTCACAAGAATAAAAATGCGAAATTTCTCAGTTCAATATCGTGTATGGCTGCCCCGCGCATTCACCACTGCCAAACACCGTCTCCTCATCGACTGCCTGATGCTTGTGAACACGTGGTTGGGGATTCTGCGCCATTGCTCTTGCAAGGCAGCGCCAAGTTCCTGCAAGTTCGTGCTCTATTGGATTAAGGTCAGGGGACCTCGATGGCCAGTCCATGACGTTGATTCCAGCGTTTTGAAGGAAATTTCGTGTCAACATCGCGGTATGCGGCCGAGCATTATCATACTGGAACTGTAGACCTGGGCCATGAGCCGCCATGAAAGGAACGAGTTCAGGGGTGAGCACCTGGTCGCGGTAAGCAGCAGCTGTGAGGTTTCCACGGATGACCAGAAGTCGGGAACGGTTGTTCCCAGAGAAAGCACCCCACACCATGCAACTTCCGCCCCCGAATCTGTCGACTTCCTGTACACAACATTGGGCATACCGTTCACAACGTCGTCTCCAGACTCTATGCCTGCCGTCCGCGAATCTGAGGGTAAACCTGGATTCATCGCTAAAGACGACTCGATTCCAGTCTCTCAGGGTCCATCAGAGGTGACGTTGGGCCCACAGCAGACGTTGACGTTGATGAAACGGCGTCAATATTGGCCCACGATATGGACGTCGAGAATGGAGATTGGCAGCCCGCAACCGATTTCGAATGGTCTGTGAGGACAGTCGACCTCTAAACATCTCAGACCTGGTTCGTGTAGCCGGCAGAAATCTGTCACGTAGGTGACGTAGGACGATTTGATGGTCTTCTGCTCGTGACGTCACACGTGGACGACCCGACCTTGGGCGATCAGAAGTGGTGCCAGTTTGTTGTAAACGACCTCGCAAGTCATACACAGTACGACGACTGCATCCCATTGCTCTTGCGACGTCAATAACTGATCTTCCCGCTTGCAACATGCCAACGGCACGTTCACGTTGCACATTTGACAATCGTGGCATTTCAAGTACCGTTAGAACTGTGGTTTAAAAGTGTTTTTTTCAATTCTTGAGGCCAATGCAAACACGTGCATATGAAGAAAACTTCGATGGGAAGATCACGTGATCGACTGCACCTGCAAAACCTCATTTGGCACTAACGTCATTTGCACGACGAATGGATGGGTTTGAGTGGGTTTTGCTAACGTTTTTCTAGAGTCGAAAGATAGGGATCCCATTTCGGATACATAGATGTATCATCAGAGAAAACTTATTCATTATTTTTCAAATTACATTTTGTGAAGTTTCTTTTTTGACTCAGTATATTTATTTGGGATAAAGTTGGATCTGCATTAAAAAGCCCTTGTCCCTCTCCATCCCCAACATAGCCTTAATCAAAAGTGTTTAGTCACTGATCGGTCCGACTTGGCCGGGCTGTCAAAACAACTTAAACCTCACACATGTATCTTGAGGTCTCATAGATGAATCCTAGATTCTGTTTACATCCAATGAATATAGTTATATCTATCTAAATACCACTTTATAGACCCAGTTTTCTTTGTAACATCACAATGTGGCATTTAGTTAGATATAATACTGATCTATGGATTTAAACACACATTTCAAGATACATGTGTGAGGTTAAACTTGCCTTTGACAGCCCGGGCCAAGTCGAGCCAACTGAACTGAACACTTTGATTGATTAAGCTATTTGAGGTTGGGCAGAGAAGGGCTTCACTTTAACGGACCAGTTACCCTTACATGTTGCATTTTGTAACATTTCAATGTGATATGTAGGTAGATATAATACTAATCTATGGATTTAAGCACAATTAAAGATACACCTTTGAGGTGTTAGGTGCTTTTAACGACCCGAGCCAAGCCGGACCGAACGCTTGTGACACAGTGTGTTTGTTGAGAATATATAGAAAAGAGGGCTTCACTTCGAACAACGTGTTTGCTTGAAATACTACGCTTTGCGACTCTATAAAGAAGTATTTAGGTAGATATAATACCATTTTGCCTTTCATGTGTACTAGTAAATTTAAGCATATGCATACGCGCTGGCCATCGGATTCGGGCTGGTGTTGTTACCGTTTAGAATACAATGAAAACATATAAGAATATTTGTGTGTGTAAATGTATACTTTCTTCGATCCTTTATAACATATTACAAAAGGTTGTGATTTAATATATTTCTTTTAACATATATCATTATGTCATAATTTCACATATAATATGGAGAGCAAATTATTTCGAAGCCATTGAAAATGTCCATGCATCCTATATTTAAAGATTTCTTACAGTAGGTACATTTGCTTCCAATAAAGCCGTACTTGGCGAAACAGGACGCTATAACATGCATATTGAGAGTCAAATGAGAGTTATTAGATACTAGGGGTGGGTATTGCAGAGAATTTTCATATTGCGATATATTGCGATGCGGAAGCATATATTGCGATATGTATTGCAATATGTTGCAAGGATTATTTTTTTTAACAAAAACTACTTTTGATCGAGTTAATGCTTGATTATACAGCAAAAACACAACAAAATCACTATGGTTGATTAACCTTTTATAAAAAACTTTTAATCATGACAAAATAAAAATGTAAGTAACATTTGGCATTAATGAAACGGAAAAGAACAATTAAAAAAACGGAAATATCCGGAGATTTCCGAGTGTTACGAAGTTTTCCGAATGCATGTCAAAATACCGGTTTTCGATCAGCGTATCGCAATACGTATCGTTTTCATGTCTGAACCGGTAAATACCGGTAAAGCGGTTATATTTCGCAGCCTTATTAGATACTGCATTAAACTTATAAGAATGCCTGATTATCGCTACCCCCATCAAAGCTATTAATTATTGTTATCACTAGATAAATGTGGAAAGTATTCATGGGCTTCAGATGTGAGAAATATATTATTTTCAAGCGGGTTTTCTTATGTTTGGTTTAAGCAAGATGTGGGAGATATGAAAATGGCTTTGTCAACATTTAAACAACAAATAAAAGATATATATATTCAGAGTTGGTAAGCATCAGTCATTTCATCCAGTTTTCTTAGTCATTATTCACAATGTAAATCGATGTTCGGACCTGCAAAATATAGCAGTGTTCTTAATGATAAGTCCCTTTTAAGAAATTTTTGTAAATTTAGAATCTCTCTACATGCCTTAAAAATACAACGTTTTAGAAAAGATAATAATACATTTGAAGTTCATCATGTTCTTATTGTTCTTCTGGTAAAACTGAAGACGAACCTCACTTATTATTAGTCTGTAAGACTTTCTCTGCCTGCCGAAAGAAGTATTTAAAATGCTCTAATGATGCCCCACAAACGATATATAATGTACTTAATTCTAATAATGCTGACATTATTAAATCTGTTGCCATTTTCATAAAACATTTCATGTCCATCCGTAAATCACATGTAAAACCATAATTTCATGTCACGTGACCAATAGTTGTAATTGAGCTTCAATTGTACTCTGGGCCACTGGGCCTTAACCACTGAATAAAACCTGTGTGACTGTCTGTCTGTCTGTCTGTCTGTCTGTCATTGTCCAGGTACTCCATCAATGTCAGGTGGTTATTTGCAAGCCTGAACTTCAAGGTATCTAGTCGTTCCTCCATATCTCTGTACTTCTTTTGGGGGACAGTCTTTGGCCGGCATTGTACTGAAGCATCTGTGCCTCGTTCAGTCCTTGTTCATCTACCAAGAACTTGGCCATCTCGAATAGGTTGGGATGTTGTTTTCCCACAACCTTCTTGAAACGGCCATGCCAACTACAACCCCGGAGGTTGTTGTTTGTGCGGGGACCGTCAGTATTTTTCGTACAGTCGAAAAGATTCACTTTGACTTCGCTGTGTACAGGTCCGTGGTTGTGGTCTCCAGGATTTTGGGAAATTATGTCGTTCGCTGTTAACACTGATATGCAGTCGTTCTGAATGCATCCCCACGAGATCCATTTCCCCTTTTCTTCTTGTTCACAATAAACATATAACCATTTACATATGTGTATGTTCCACCACGAGAAGTATGAAGAAACCAATTGTGCATTTTCCATAACTGAATTTGTGGAAATGATGATGAAAACGGTCAATTCCAACATTCTTATAGCTTGCAAGTTTATGACGACGTGCATGCGTGTGTATGTGTGTGGCTGCTTCTACTAGTCCAGACTTAAGCTGGTTTTATAGTGCTAGCCCAGTGAGATACCATGCCGCAGTGAAGCTCAGAGCTGACTGAAGAGCTCTGAAGAGAGTACGCGTATCTCAGTGTCTTGTTGTCTTATGGGGGAAGGTGGAAGATGCAGCCGTGTGTCATGCATGATGTAAGACTGAGTGAGTGAGTTCGGTTTTACGCCGCTTTTAGCAATATTCAAGCAATATCATGGCGGGGGACACCAGAAATGGGCTTCACACATTGTACCCATGGGGGGAATCGAACCCGGGTCTTTGGCGTGACGAGCGAAAGCTTTAACCACTTGGCAACCCAACCCAAACACACACACACACACACACACACACATGATGTAAGAGATAGACCACGTGTTGCCGGAATGGCAACGTCGTACGCTTGGTGCCGTGTGAGCGGGCATCTGATTGTAAACTACCTGAGGGAAGTTGACCTGTATCATAAATTGTAACGTTGTAAAGAGAATAACGAATTGCTTGCTTTTGTATTTGGTGCTATGACATTTTCTGTTTTGAAATAGAAATGTAATGAATATATATGTTTTTAAAATATAATCTTTTGGACATGGACTTAAAATGGTAATAAATGGAAACTTGATCTCGTCACTATATGGCTGGAATAATGCCGATGTGACGTAAAGCCCAACTCAACTCAACTCAACCTTTGTTTACGAATCATCCAGGTACCACCATGCCTGATGCATCGGCGCTTGTACGAGGAAATGAATACGTTCGTTGAGTCATGTTCCCGCCCACCTCACTATTCAGTAGTGAGAAGAAGACAAAGCAGTATTTCGATTATTTCCCTTGTCAGCGTAAGGTGGGAGGGACCCGTGAAGATCGGGTTAGAATTGATCTTCAGCAACCCATGCTTGTAAGATGCGACTAACGGGATCGAGTGGTTAGGCTCTTTGACGCACGTCATCGTATCCCAATTGCGTAGAGCGATGTGCATGCTGTTTATCACTGGATTGTCTGGTCCAGACTATATTATTTGCAGACCGCCGTCATATAGCTGGAATGTTGCTGCTTGCGGCAGTACACAACCAACAAACAGATAATGTGGGAAGGGAGCTCGGGATAATACCGGTCTGAGACGTTTACTACTGTGGTGAAAACCAGAGAGACATGTTAGGTTCTGTTAAAACTAGGAAAATAGCAGGGCAATAAGTGATTCGAAATCTATGATCATAGGTTTCTGGAACACCTAAGGCACACAACTCTTCACAACAAACTGTATCGCTTTTCTTCTTTTTTCTATTGTAAATTTGTAGTGTCAATTTAATTTTTGTTCCCTGTAAACAATAATAGAAAACAAACACAGTTGTCGAAATAAAATCATTTGAACATGTTAGTTTTTTGAGAAAATATGTAATTCAACTGAACGAATTGTGAGATTTTAAAATGGGTTAATATGAAATCTGTTTTAAGTGTAAAATAAGAACTTTCTGAAAACTGTTGTGGAAATGTGGACAAAACAAAACCATCGACATGGATAGGCTAAGTTGAAAATATAGATATTATCTGAGATATTACACTATTATAAGATAATGTCCGTCCAGAAGGTTGTACTTGGACATAATATCGCATCGTCTTGAACGACATGTAGAGTATTATCTAAGTCCGTCTTGTAACAGTATTACACAATAGGATTCAGGATTCCTCTGGGTCATGGTATCGCATCAACTTGAACGTCTTTTAAGATAAATCTGGTTGAATATGATATTCCAATGTATTTAACATAGAACATGCATAACGGCATATTCATCATATTTCTATATGTCACATTTCAGGCTGTGAACAAAATAACCTGTCTCAAAACGTCTTTTGAGTCTTAAGATTGTTTTCTTAAGTACTGAACCGAACTACTGTTTGATCGCTTTCAAACACGGGGTTTCGTGACACTGAACGTCACTTCCGGTTCCGTTTTGGGCAACTTTTTCTGGCGTCGCGTTCTGGTTTCGTGATGAGGACTTCTTGTGAGACTGAATGCGTCTGTTCTTGGCTGTCTTCATCTGGATGTGGTTGGCAAGGTTACCATGGTGTTCCTCAGTCAGGTTCTTGTCCCACTTGCGATGCAGTGCCTGAAACAGTTGAACAGAATCAATAGTTATGGCAATCTTTCAATTCAAGTTTAGGGTCACGTATTTTAACTTCACGGGACAGTAAATTGTGTTTATAACGAAAACGCTTGTAACGAACTTATGGATATAACGAACTTTTTTCTGTCCTGGACACTTGCTGTATATTTTAGTCAAAATGCATATAAGGAACTTCGGTTAAGACGAACTTAAATTACCAGTAATTCTGTACGTTATAGCCGAAGTCTACTGTATTTAGTTTTAGACGTTCTTCTCATTTTGCCATATTGTGTTTTCTGGATGTGAGAGTAATTTTTCACGAACATTTCATTTTGCATCCTTCTGTCAAGCGTGTCAATCAGCCTGTAGCAAACTGGACACTGAACTCTGACAGAGGTTGATTAATACCCCTTTGTTCGACGCAGGGCTCAGCAATATTCTAACTACCTGGACGTGGATTGACGTACCCGTTATGTTAGTTTATGTTCTCCACGCCAGAGGGACCCGGTGGACACCGAATATATGGTATCGCACACCTACTGTAGCTATGTCTTAAACGCCCATGCTTTGATCCGCGCTCTGTAAACAATCGAGTCTGGATCAGACAATCCAGTGATGAACAGCTTGAACATCTATCTACGCAAATGGGATACGATGACAGGTGTCAGCCAGGTTAGCGAGCTTGACCAACCCGATACCGTTAGTCACTCCTTATCGCAAGCACGGGTTGCTGAAGACCAATTCTAACCCGGATCTTCGTATTCACAAGTTGAATGACATTGCGCCGTGAAGATGATAGAACCCAATAGGTGTATTCGTGATCATACTTACAGAAGCTCCATGGTGCATCTTCAGTAGACCACTCAGGCCATAGGCATCAATGTGTTTAGCCTTGTGCTTCTCTTTCTTCTTTTTCTCGGGCACTGGAAAAGCCACGATGATGAACACATGAAGGGACCGACAATTCAATACACAAAAAGCTGTGATTCGTTTGAGAAAAAGTGTATAGAAGATTCTGAACAAAACGAAAAAAAAAAAAAATAATCTGACGCAAATTTTCTACAAAGGCAAAAAAGTTTAGCAAAAATATTCAAGGTTGAACTCGTCCTTTCTTGATCATGAGGAACCTATTTAGGCTGCAGTCTCCATGTGGTACGTTCATTTGCACAATCAGCACATACACACTCACTCCATAAAATGACTCTGCATAATGCATAATTTGAAAAGAGTAAAACTCTTTCATAAAATTCTTGTCATGTCGATAATATGGCAGCTTCCAATAAACCAGTAACAAATAAAATATACTGTAAATATCAAGGTTGCCCCTAAAGTATTCTTAAATCCCCTATTTGCAAAGTAATATGGTACATATTGTTTGTGACCGCCTCCGTGGTGTAGTGCTTAGAGCGTCCGCCCGGAGAGCGGAAGGTCGCGGGTTCGATCCCCGACCGCGTCATTTACTGACCAAAAGACGTTCAAATATGGTATTCTTGTTGGTCACTGCCTGGCGCTCGGCTTCACACATTGTGCCCATACAACAAGGACTGGTCGGCTCGTGACGAGTCAGCAATACCACTTGTGTCTCGAGTTGGGTATTCATGCTTCACTGCGGCATGGTATCTCAATATGCTAGGTGTATAAAACCAGCTTAAGCCCGGGCTGAACCAGGCAAACCAGCCGCACACACGTAAGAGCCAAACACACGCACCCGCGTCCGTCGTCATATGACAAAAATGAGTTGCTGAAGACCAATGCTAAATGTTCACGTTGAGGTTAAACCCAATTCACCACCACCACCACCACATATTGTTTGTCATCTGATCTATATATTTCCTCAAAGTCTTACCTGCCACAGCACCAGGAGCTACGTGGTTGTCATGGTCTTCTTCAGCAAGGTATAAACTGGTCTCAATCCGGGGACTTAAACACGAAACATTTCATTTATTACAGATGCACGCCAAACACTTCCATAGTCCTAAAGTCTGACTGCTTGGTCAGGGTGTGTTACTTAGACCGTGGATACTGATTCAGACTGAATCCGTTATCGATGAACCATTTTTATCTAATTACTGCGGACTGTCAGATCTGTGCTCTTAATGAAACTTAAATTTACACTTTAAAAGTTTTTAATCTTCACTAAGTGAATTTATCTCAGATAAATATTTTTCTTACACCATGTTTCTACTTGAAGACTGCTACGTTTATTTTATTATTCGTAGCTGTGATTGTTCTGTTATCTGTTTGTCTGATGTATAGTGATGTCTGTATTCTGTGTTTCCATGTTACCTTTTACATGTATGGACTTCACTGGATGTAAAACAAATTTCCTTTGGTACAATAACCATTACCTTAGCTTTTAGATCCCTACTACCAAGTAGGAAGTACTCGTAGGCTACATCTGACAGAAGAGTTTTTGGTGAAATAGTCTGCGATATGTTTATCATATACCTGTGAAAGCTATGATACACAAGCAGTAGAGTCAATATGCAGACGTGGGTGTAATGAGCTGACCCGTATTACACCTCTACCGGGCTGATATGGGTGGGAACACTTTTTGAATTGGTGATGATATCAGTCTGGTGATGAGAAATTAGAGTTACGTCCCTTTGAGTGTCGTCTGCTCGGCAAGCTTTCCCGTGAAAGTATCTTCCAAACAAGGTGATCGATCATATGTTGCATTCGTTTGCAAATTGACACATTTTTTTTCAATTTTATGTTGTGGTGTCTGATGACATTATTTTATTACATGACCCTATTCACATGACCTCTGGTCAACATGGGGGTCTCGGGCGTTGCACCGTCCTAAGAAATTTACTGAGAGAATTATTTGTGTTCCTAATACATGCTACTCGTATTTACTTACAGAAACACTAGACTAATGAGAAATTTTACATAATTTTGAATGATGGATGGAACGAGTTTTTATGCTAGAACACTAATTAAAATGACTGGAAGCATGTATATCATACTTACATATGGCCATGAGCAGGCCTAGCAGAGACTCCCCCTAGTTGAAGATGCTTGTAGTGCTCTCTGAAATGGGAGGTGGGGTGAGGTAAAGTGGTTTAACGTCGCACTTAAGATTATTTCTGTCATATGACGACGTGCATGCGTGTGTACGTGTATGTGTTGCTGCTTGTACTAGCCCAGACTGAAGCTGGTTTTATAGTGCCAGCTTACTGAGATACCATGCCGCAGTGAAGCATGAATACCCCACTCAGACACATTATACTGACTCCGAGCCGACCAGTTCTTGTTGTACCCATTAATGCCGAGCGCCAGGCAGGGACCAACAAGTACCATATTTAACGTCTTTTGGTATGACGCGGTCAGGGATCGAACCCGCGACCTTCTGCTCTGACATCGGAGGATAAAGATACGCGCGGTCAGAAAAAGGTTTTGTCAAACAAGTACACAAGAAATGGTGTGTGCAACATTATTTACACCCAAACAATATTCCGGAAGACTGCGACTTATTAAACACATATGATATATTATAGATTCATTTTGACACGGGAGCTTTCATGAAATACCTCGTATGGTGACAGCATATCAAACGATTATAACTTATTGAGGTAGAATTAGTGAGTGTGTGAGTATGGTTTTAAGCCGCTTTTAGCAATATTCCAGCAATATCACGGCAGGGGATATCAAAAATAGGCTTCACACATTGTGCCCATGTATGGAATCGAACTCAGGTCTTCAGCGTGACGAGCGAACGCAATAACCACTTGGCTACCCCATCGCCCAGTTGCGTTTAAAGTTCAATGTTGTTTTAACATGGCAGTCAGCAATATCCCAGGTGCATCACAACGACCAGTAATTAAACAATTCTGAACCAGGCAAACCTGCAATAACACGCAAGAGCCAAATCAGCGGGCCTGACTACCCGATCCCGTCCCGCCTTTTGCGACAAAGATGAGTTGCTGAAGACCAATGCTAACCCGGATGGTCACTGGTTGAGGTTTTGGTTGTGTTTTGTTCAACGCCACACTCAGCGATATTACAGCTATTTGGCGGCGGTCTGTAAATAATCGAATCCACTAATAGACATCATGAGCATCGATCTACGCAAATGGACATGGGTCGCTGACGACCCAGATGTTTACCGGAGGAGGTTTTACTGGTACTTCCGTGACACTTACTTGAGCAGGATCTTGTGGTAGAACTCCTGGAGCTGGGTCTGGCTGAGTTCCGGTTCCAGTTGTAGCCACTTCCGGATGTAGCGGTCCTCAAAACGTTCCAGTTCCTCCTGCGTGGAGAGTGAGTGAGGTAGCCTTAACTCAGTGGAGGTGGGTCGCAATATTATAGTCCCGAAGGTTCGACACACAACACAGATCGCACAAATTATACCTTCAAGCCCACCTCCCACGAGGTCTTATTACCTCCGCCCATACATAATCCTTATCTGTTTGATTGACATTTTAGAAGATGATGAGGTGAGGTGAGGTGAAATTGGGTTTTACGTCGTGCTTGAGAATATTTCGATCATATGACGACGTGCATGCGTGTGTATGTGTATGTGCGGCTGCTTGTACTAGCCCAGACTGAAGCTGGTTTTATAGTGCCAGCACACTGAGATATCATGCCGCAGTGAAGCATGAATACCCCACTCAGACACATTATACTGACTCCGAGCCGACCAGTCCTTGATGTACCCATTAATGCCGAGCTCCAGACAGGGACCAACAAGTACCCTATTTTAACGTCTTTTGGTATGACGCGGTCGGGGATCGAACCCACGACCTTCCGCTCTCCGGGCGGACCCTCTAACCACTACACCACGGAGGCGGTCAGAAGATGATGAAAAATAAGAAAGATATGATACTTTATTGATAACAACATCAGACATCTCAGACCACATCATCAGCTGTCCTAGTCACAACATCACGTGGGATAATGTAGAAATATTTTCATAAAAACCACCAGACGCCTGACATGTGGTAGTCTAGATCATGTACCGTGTCTACCCTACTACCAAGTTGGGCGGTGGGGTAGCCTAGAGGTCTAAGCCTAGTGTTTCATGGGTCATTTATCAAAACAAAGGATCAAACGTTTGTTTTCATTACTATTATTGCTGCCATGGACTGGTATACCGGTTGTTATAACAGTCAGACGGCAGTTATCACTGGCTACTAGGAGTTTGCTAATAGCTCAGTGAGTATTGGTCCGGTAAGTGATGTTTCTGGCCACTTTCTTCTAACCTCGAATTTAAAATTGTCTAAAATATTTATATATTTTAGGTCCCCAAACCTCGAAATTTAATTCACCTCGAAAGCTCTGGGGGTCTCAAACCTAGAAATATTAGTACCTTGAAAATGTCCCGGTATACGGTATTCCTTAAGCCTATTCTAAGCCTTAACAAGTTTAAATTGAACCCGGCTCTATTGTTTGTGTACAGTTGAATGGTGCCTTATTCTGAGAGTGTGGGTTCAAATATCTAACTCTCAATCTAAAATATCACTAATGTTACTTTGTATTTGTGAAAACCACCCAATTGGAGGTTGACAATATAGTTGACTGTCTTAAGAAAATATTCCTCGTGTTGCTTGTAGAGATGGCCGGATTGAGAGGAGCTTGGCGGATATTGCTTGAAGACTGCTGAAGCCCCGTAAAATCCCAATTCTATTTGTATATAACATAAATATTAAGAAGGGTTTGAGAAGCAGAACGACCAAAGTCAAACTTAGGTTGTTTTGACATAATAATATGTTGAAATCTAGATTGTGGTGAATTTCACGTTGATAACTAATATTTTGCGGAATTACAGCGTGTTGAATATGCATAATTTATGCAAAAACGATCTAAACTCGACCTCAACCAGTTTTTCGTCTCTCCTGGAAACCTACAAAAAGGGACTTAGGTCGTTTTGAGGGCGTTTGACAATGTATTTGACCCAGTTCACAACTTCCTGGTCTACATACTACAGAGTATTAGGATATCACGCTTGTAGGGAAGGCTCTGAATTAACTGGCACCAGCTTATCTTGCAGAGCTCGTACAGTCCTTTGGACCTTTACAATCACTACGGTTAGGGGATCAGGGCTTTCTTCAAACTCCAAATCCTGTACAAAAACATAAGGCCAGACATCCGGGTCACATCTGTGGAATAATCAATCTCCACAACTCCGATCGACAAATGAACCAAGCAGTTTTTTATCATTGCTGAAAACACATTTGTTCATCAAAGCCTTCAAGGACAAATCAGTCACTCAAAGCGCTTTTGAGCAGCAACATATAAAGAGGATATTATATGAGTGCCCATGGACGTCATACTGTTTACGACAAGAGTGCCTAAATAGAGAATACTACACGAGGTCTCATTACATACGAATTATACGAAACGAGTGTCCTTCCTATGGTATCTGACCGAGTGAAAGCGAGGTCAGATAGCATAGGAAGGTCACGAGTTTCGTATGTAATGAGACCGAGTGTGGTATTTTATTTATTACCCACGTCTTACATGCATTTAAATTGACAAAATAGCGTATTTTTGATATGTTTTTGGTTTCAAACCGAAACCGGTTTCATATTTAAGAGGTTGCCGAAGAGTTTTGTACTGTAGTACAATATTTGCATGACGTCACACTAATGACGTCACTGCTATGGTAACCGACGTCACGATGTATTTCAGTTGTCATCGCCTCGTACAGCCTCCTACAGTAAACTACTCCGTTGCACCTCGTTTCTTGGTTTGCAGTTGCTTCATTCGGCTGACATCACTGGTGGAAACATTGCGTTTACGTTTTTCGACAGATATAATGTCTCAGTTCGACTCACAATTAAACAGCGACACGGCAACGTTCGCAATGTTTACATTCCCACAATGCATTTAAGTTGTAGAATGAATGGATTCACGTGTTTGTTATGAATGAAAAAATAGTTACGTCAGATTGTGACCTAATTGAGAGGTCATCAGTTATCCAATCAAATCGTTAGAATTTCAGGTCAAGTCGTTACGACACAGGTCAACGCGATACGACACTCGTGTGACGTACGAGATGAATATGCAACTACCCAGCTACCCGCTTTCGCCGCATGTAGAACGCAACGTCATAGAAGAAAAGTGGCGTCATAGCATTGATCATGACGTCACGTCACCATGACAAAGGGATCTTTTGCCCTAGGGTATCGTATGATAAATATGAACGCCCTCGTAGGTAAGATACCAGCGCTATAACATAGGCGGATCCAGAGGGGGGGCTGTAGGGGTACGCACCCCCATTTTGTCCTGAAAGTTTATTAAATTATAATTGATATATTCGTGAACACGGGAGAAAATGAGGTGTGCGCGAGCACGAACGCACACACACAAGACTGTGCAAACACAAAGACTGTGCAAAGTAACACCTGACTCTAGTGATACTGAACCCTGCCTTGCCAACATGGAAATGGCAACTTGTGAAACTTTGACACGTTGACATAAGAAACGGAAAAAGACAGACGCACCTTTATAGTGTATCTCCCCCGGAAACCGACAATTTCCTCCACACCGGCCATCAAATGATCTGTCACCTGAAACAATTAAAAACAGTGTCTGCAAATTTGTCATTTTGTAATCCATAATTGAATAACGAGAGTACGCATACCGCGCAATACTCCACACCACAAGGGGGCATGCTAAAAGTTCGCACAAACAGCACATTATTACCCCGGATAACCCGAGTTGACTGTTTGGCGCTAGAAAGTTCTAGTAATATGACTTTATCCCACCGGGTACCCATTTTCTGCTGGGTGAACAGAGGTAATTGTGAACAAACGCACTTGCCTAAGGTGAGACCACATGTATCACATACATGTGTATCGTTGTGGGGCAGGACTGAAGTCTCTCAGGAGCCAAGCTGCCAAACACGGTCACCTAGCCAAGGATTCTCAGCGACCGACATTGCTTAACTTAACTGATTTGTGACCAGGGCCCCGCTTCACAAAGCTCTCGTAGACCTAAGATCTCGTAACACCTACGATATATCTTACGATACCACGCTAAGGACGTTTCACGAAAGTATCTTAGTACTCTCGTTGTTACGAGAAAACTTACGGGAACTTTTAGCTATCGTATTGCGAACTCTTTTGCTGAGAAGACTTGAAAAGAACATGGATTGCGAGTTACGTCCCTTTGTGTAAACAGACGACAACCCGCCGTACAATGGAGGACTAGAAGTCAAAGGGAAGGGTTAGAAAAACGAATTTCTCGTCCTTTGAAATGGACATTTTAACATCCGAAGTGGCCCACCACAGCAGCTATCTATTTGGTAGACTTTCAGCAGTCATCACAGCTGCTGGCAAAAAGCGTCTCTGGAATAAGATCGCTGAAAAGTAAGTGATGATCGAGTCGATCTTTCGTTCGTAGGCTTCTTCTGATTTCAGCTTAATTAAATTTAAACGCAATGCTAAAACACAACATATAATACGCCATTTTGTTTTTGACTTACGAGAATAAAGCTCATATACGAGAGCAAATACTTACCGTAACTTATATTGTAAATTTAAGGTATCGTAAGCCTACGAGAGCTTCGTGAAACGCCCATAAAATCGTAAGATTGTGCTGCGAGAAAAGTTACGAGAGCTTTGTGAAACGGGGCTCTGAGCTCTATGCACAGGACCACTCTCGTTCAGTGTCTGTTTCATGGCACGGTCGAACTTAGGAATTGGTTGTACAATTGCTTTCAAGCATAAGCCGGAATGAAAATCCAGGGCGGGTTGGAGATGGGAAACACGGAAAAGGATACCGACATTCATGTGTAAAGAGGGCGATAAGGTAGCTCAGTAGTTAAAGCGTTTGCTGGTTCGCCGAAATACTGGGTTCGATCCCCCACATGGGTACAATATGTGAAACCCATTTCTGGTATCCCCCGCCGTGATGTTGCTGGAATATTGCTAAAAGCGGCGTAAAACCTACTCACTCACTCATTCATGTGTAAAGTGAGATAAGTACATGTAGTAGTGTCTCACTCACTCATTCATGTGTAAAGTGAGATATGTACATGTAGTAGTGTCTCACTCACTCATTCATGTGTAAAGTGAGATAAGTACATGTAGTAGTGTCTCACTCACTCATTCATGTGTAAAGTGAGATAAGTACATGTAGCAGTGTCTCACTCACTCATTGATGTGTAAAGTGAGATAAGAACATGTAGTAGTGTCTCACTCATTCATGTGTAAAGTGAGATAAGTACATGTAGTAGTGTCTCACTCACTCATTCATGTGTAAAGTGAGATAAGTACATTTAGTAGTGTTTCACTCACTCATTCATGTGTAAAGTGAGATATGTACATGTAGTAGTGTCTCACTCACTCATTCATGTGTAAACTGAGATATGTACATGTAGTAGTGTCTCACTCACTCATTCATGTGTAAAGTGAGATATGTACATGTAGTAGTGTCTCACTCACTCATTCATGTGTAAAGTGAGATAAGTACATTTAGTAGTGTCTCACTCACTCATTGATGTGTAAAGTGAGATAAGTACATGTAGTAGTGTCTCACTCATTCATGTGTAAAGTGAGATAAGTACATGTAGTAGTGTCTCACTCACTCATTCATGTGTAAAGTGAGATAAGTACATTTAGTAGTGTCTCACTCACTCATTCATGTGTTAAGTGAGATATGTACATGTAGTAGTGTCTCACTCACTCATTCATGTGTAAAGTGAGATAAGTACATTTAGTAGTGTCTCACTCATTCATGTGTAAAGTGAGATATGTACATGTAGTAGTGTCTCACTCATTCATGTGTAAAGTGAGATATGTACATGTAGTAGTGTCTCACTCACTCATTCATGTGTAAAGTGAGATAAGAACATGTAGTAGTGTCTCACTCACTCATTGATGTGTAAAGTGAGATATGTACATGTAGTAGTGTCTCACTCACTCATTCATGTGTAAAGTGAGATAAGTACATTTAGAAGTGTCTCACTCATTCATTGATGTGTAAAGTGAGATAAGAACATGTAGTAGTGTCTCACTCACTCATTCATGTGTAAAGTGAGATAAGTAGTAGTGTACCACTCATTCATGTGTCTCACTCACTCATTCATGTGTAAAGTGAGATAAGTACACATGTCTCACTCATTCATGTGTAAAGTGAGATATGTACATGTAGTAGTGTCTCTCTCACTCATTCATGTGTAAAGTGAGATAAGTACATTTAGTAGTGTCTCACTCATTCATGTGTAAAGTGAGATAAGTACATGTAGTAGTGTCTCACTCATTCATGTGTAAAGTGAGATAAGTACATGTAGTAGTGTCTCACTCACTCATTCATGTGTAAAGTGAGATAAGTACATTTAGTAGTGTCTCACTCATTCATGTGTAAAGTGAGATAAGTACATTTAGTAGTGTCTCACTCATTCATGTGTAAAGTGAGATAAGTACATGTAGTAGTGTCTCACTCATTCATGTGTAAAGTGAGATAAGTACATGTAGTAGTGTCTCACTCACTCATTCATGTGTAAAGTGAGATAAGTACATTGATGTGTAGTAGTGTCTCAGTCACTCATTCATCATTCATGTAAAGTGAGATAAGTACATGTAGTAGTGTCTCACTCACTCATTGATGTGTAAAGTGAGATATGTACATGTAGTAGTGTCTCACTCACTCATTCATGTGTAAAGTGAGATATGTACATGTAGTAGTGTCTCACTCACTCATTCATGTGTAAAGTGAGATAAGTACATTTTGTAGTGTCTCACTCATTCATGTGTAAAGTGAGATAAGTACATGTAGTAGTGTCTCACTCACTCATTCATGTGTAGTGAGATATGAACATGTAGTAGTGTCTCACTCACTCATTGATGTGTAAAGTGAGATAAGTACATTTAGTAGTGTCTCACTCATTCATGTGTAAAGTGAGATAAGAACATGTAGTAGTGTCTCACTCACTCATTCATGTACAAGTGTAAAGTGAGATATGTAAAGTGACATGTATGTAGTAGTGTCTCACTCACTCATTCATGTGTTAAGTGAGATATGTACATGTAGTAGTGTCTCACTCACTCATTCATGTGTAAAGTGAGATATGTACATGTAGTAGTGTCTCACTCACTCATTCATGTGTTAAGTGAGATATGTACATGTAGTAGTGTCTCACTCATTCATGTGTAAAGTGAGATATGTACATGTAGTAGTTTCTCACTCATTCATGTGTAAAGTGAGATAAGAACATGTAGTAGTGTCTCACTCACTCATTCATGTGTAAAGCGAGATAAGTACATGTAGTAGTGTCTCACTCACTCATTCATGTGTAAAGTGAGATAAGTACATGTAGTCTCACTCACGTGTTCATTGAGGTCCTGGTACATGCTGAGCTGCTTCTTTTGAGCCAACTGGACACGGAGTAGCTTGACCAGCGGCTTGATGGAGATACCCTTGGAAATAAAACATGAGAAATGAAAGAGGCGCCGACCGACCCCCTTTACCCCAAATCCCCTAGAAATACCTTGCAGAGCACTTGGTACAGTTTAAATGTTAAATCATTGTCTCCAGTGAACTTTAATCGTACAATATTTTTTCTGTTATCAAATTCACGTGAATTCGCTGAAGGATACGATGTAGATTGTGACTTACAAATACCATAATTATCTATCGCATTATATATCAGAGGGTTTTTCGGGGTAAGGTGAGGTGAGGTGAAATTGGGTTTATCGTCGTGCTTGAGAATATTTCGCTCATATGACGACGTGCATGCGTGTGTATGTGTATGTGCGGCTTCTTGTACTAGCCCAGACTTAAGCTGGTTATATAGTGCTAGCCCACTGAGATACCATGCCGCAGTGAAGCATGAATACCCCACTCAAAAACATTATACTGACTCCGAGCCGACCAGTCCTTGTTGTACCCATTAATGCCGAGCGCCAGGCAGGGACCAACAAATACCATATTTTAATGTCTTTTGGTATGACGCGGCCGGGGATCGAACCCGCGACATTCCGCTCTCCGGGCGGACGCTCTAACCACTACACCACGGAGGCGGTCTGGGGGGGTTAAGGGGAGTAACTGACAAGTTTCTGACGTGAAAAAGGTGAAAAAAATGAAGTGTTGGATAAGCGAAGTTCGACTGTACAAATTTTACTCTGTGTCTCTTTTACTCAGTATCGCGAATACTACTAAACACCAATCTCGAATGTAGATCTGAGATATTCACAATATACAGGCAGAATGTCAGTCATTGTCACGTACATATATAACACTGGGTCATGAAAAGGTGCAACGTGAAGTTAAATTACTGAAAAAATATAATAATGTAGAGATTGTTGTGACACCAATAGTATTGTTTAGTTGTTGAATCCGCGAACCAAATTCGCTGACGAGTCCCGAAATACCATTTGAAAGTGAGTATTTTTATTGTTCCTTTAGAATAGACTCCAAAAACGTCACTACTTGGTTATATTTTTTTGTATCTCCGCATTCCAGCTACATGGCGACGGTCGGTAAATGATCGAGTCTGGACCAGACAATCCAGTGATCAACAGCATGAGCATCGATCTGCGCAATTGGGATAAGATGATATGTGTAAATTGAGTCGGCGAGCCTGATTACCCGATCCCGTAAGTCGCCTCTTACGACAAGCATGGGTTGCTGAAGATCAATTCTAACCCGGATCGTCACGGGTTCAAGTTCATATATATTATTCTTGCATAAAGATGGTGGGGGTGGGAGCGGGCTGGAGCAAGCACCCGAAGCGTTGAAGAAAACCGATTTGGAAGTAAATGCATAGCATCCCCAGAAACACAGCAAAGTCAAAAAAAAAACCAAAACAGTAGTGTTTGTTGAAATTGTCAGTAAATGTTTAACCACAAGACAAAGGCCCCGACCCTAATGTGAGAATAGTATAACGTCAATACCTGCACGAACACTGTGAAGAAGATCACGACGAGGGTGGCAGTTTCAAACATGTCCTTCATCCCCGGGGGTAGGGCTTTCTCATCCAGCAGGGCGACGAGGGAGAAGCACACGGCTCCCCGCAGACCCCCATACGCCTGGACGACAGTTGTAGTTCATGAAAGCATGGTATCTGCCACAAAGACCTGGTTCACAGCTGTGTTAGTTATGATGCTTGCTACACTGTGAACTTTATAAATCTAGATGTTGTACAGCTCTGACTGCGAGTGGGTGAATTTAGTTTTACGCCGCTTTTAGCAATGTTCCAGCAGTATCACGGCGGGGGACACCAGAAATGGGCTTCACAGTTTGTACCCTTGTGGGGAATAGAACCCGGGTTTTTGGCGTGACGAGCGAACGCTTTAACCACAAGGCTACCCCACCGTCCCGACTCCGGCTGTGAATTATTATAGGATTTAATGACTCCGTAAATGTCATCAATGGTGCATATTTATTTATCGGCGGGTAAATAATTGAGCTTTGCAAGATAAACCAGTGGTGGTAGTCATGAGCAACATGACACGCCTTGGGGTCAAGATATCAACAAAGTCTTTGATTCAACTGAAACTCCTTTCACGATAAGCGATTTTGAGTTCGGAATTTTCTTTGGATGATATATTATTTAACGCCGCACTCAGTAATGTTCCAACTACTATTGTATATGAGGGCGGTTTAAAAACAGACGGGAATCTGGACCAGACAATCCACTGTTTGACAATTGCAGGTTCTGCAGCTTCTACGTACAATCACGAACTGGGGGCTCCGTAGCTTCTACTTTAAATCGTGAACTTTAGGAAATGTAGCTTCTACTTACAATCATGAACTGTTCATCATAAGAGATCCGCCTCGTTCTGTCGTTGTCCAGCTTGTTGATCAGGAAGGACAAGACGAAGGTGACTGAAGAAATACACGAATGCGACTTTTCTATCTATTTTTGGGCACATCCATTTGATTTGGAGGGGGTCTTTTTACAACAATCTATTTTCTTCAAGCTTGTCCAACGAACAATTGGTCCACCGAACAATTTTTTTCATTTTGACTTTAAGCACGAACGTTACTTTCCAAGAAATGTTTTGAGCTAAACAAAATTTCGAATGGAATAGATTTTAAGTTTAACAGGAAACTGTTTTATTTTTAAATGAGTCGGTGTGTATAGTGACTTAATGAACATATGTCTTTAAGGATACAAGAAGGGGATACAAGAAGGCAACACCCAGTCATTACCCGTCTAATACGAACATATTAATGATATTTGATTTCACGAAACTACAACTGCCAAATAATGGTTTTTTTAATTGGAGAGGGGCTGTGGGTAAGGGGTGTGAGGTGTGTGTGGGTTGGGGTGGGGAGGGGGTGACAACCATTATTGGCATGAGTATATAACTAAAGAAGCAAATATACGTTTAACTGTTGCCAATACACTATTCAGTTTGGTCATATTTCTCAAGAAACTGTTCATTTAAGAAAACTCCAGAATTCTCAAGGATGCTCCCTTAGTATACTTATTTGTGGACACATGCGCCTAAACATGGACACTGGTAAGATTGGACAGTTATCTATTGAGCTAACTATCAATATGTCCATCAGTGAAAAGTTGGATCGGAAGAAGCAGCTTCTCACTCGACAGCCACTTAAAGAATGCCTCCGTGGTGTATTGGTTACAGCGTCCGCCCGGAGAGCGGAAGGTCGCGGGTTCGATCCCCGACCGCGTCATACCAAAAGACGTTAAAATATGGTACTTGTTGGTCCCTGCCTGGCGCTCGGCATTAATGGTACAACAAGGACTGGTCGGCTTGGAGTCAGTATAATGTGTCTGAGTGGGGTATTCATGCTTCACTGCGGCATGGTATCTCAGTGGGCTAGCACTATAAAACCAGCTTTAGTCTGGGCTAGTACAAGCAGCCGCACATACACATACACACGCATGCACGTCGTCATATGAGCGAAATATTCTCAAGCACGACGTTAAACCCAATTTCACCTCACCTCACCTCACCTCACCTCACCTCATTTAAAGAATGTCATTAATATGTACACTTTGGGTGTGCATATGCTGAATGGGAGATTTCCGTGAGATAAATGGGGATCAGTTACCCGTTTTAAGGAGAATGGCTGTAATTTCGTAGATTATATACATGTATTATGTTCAACTAGTTTGTTTGCTAATATTGTTGATTTAATGTGCACACTAGAGACCAGTCGGATCACTTCCCCCTGAGTGTGACTATATCATGTCCTGTAACTCCAAGCAGTGATACTGCTGACGACGGGGAGGGTTACAACATTCCCCGATTTCATTGGAAGGAGGAAAGTAAACAGACATTCGTAGGATGTCTAAGCCACTTCTTACAAGATTTCAGTCTACATCAGTGTTGTGATCTCCTGAACACGACCATAGACTCGGCAGTAGACAAACTGACAACAGCTTTACAAACATGTGCAGTGAGCAGTGGCTTACAGTCAAGGTACAACCCGTCGTATAAACCAAAACCCAACTTGTGGTATGATGATGAATGTGAACAGTTAAACAAGAAGAAAATGTAAAATCTAAACGAATTCAGACTAACAGGAGATAGAGACAAGTTACGTGAATACTGTAGAGCGAGGAATAGCTAGCTATAGGTATATATGAAGAAAAAAGAAAACTGAACTTGAAAATAGTGAAGTTAAATATCTTGTGAATTTGTGCTCTAAAAATGACAAGAAGACTTTCTGGAGTAAAGTCAAGTCACTGACATGGTCTCAAAGCCAGTCTAACACCATCACGCCGACACAATAGGCGGTCTATTTTACAAGTGAGTGAGTATGGTTGTACGCCGCTTTTAGCAATAATCCAGCAATATCACGGCGGGGGACACAAGAAATGGGCTTCACACATTGTACCCATGTGGGGAATCGAACCCGGGTCTTCAGCGTGACGAGCGAACGCCTTAACCACTACACTACCCCACCGCCCCATTTTACAAGTGTGTGTAATATAACTGATATAGCTGTCGACGATGAGATGATTGATGATGCTAAAACATTGTTTGACATTATTGATGGATTGGATTGTGATATTGATATTGATACTGACATTGATAATGATGTTGACTGTATTTTAAACTGTGATATCTCTCCAGAGGGGGACTGAAGCAGCAGTAAAAGACTTGAAGTGTGGGAAAGCTGCTGGGCCAGATGGCATTGAGACTGAAATGATTATTTGTTGTATCCCATTTGTTATTGCCTTATTTGGTGTTGATTTATAATCATGTTCTCAGCTCCGGTGTATATCCACAGGAATGGGTAAAAGGTATTATAGTGCCCCTCATAAGAAGGGTAATGTAAATACAGTTGATAATTTGGTGGTATTTCGCTCATGGATGTTTTGGGTAAATTATTTTGTGTTGTCATAAATAATCGCCTTCATTTTTCGCAGACTGTTATGATAAGATTCCAGAGGTTCAAGCTGGATTTCGTAAGGGTTATAGTAGGACAGATAATATTTTTACTTGTTCAGTGTCTTGTTCAGAAATATCTTTCGAAAGGTGGTGGTCGTTTTTATTGTTTATTTGTTGATTTTCGAAAGGCCTTCGATTCAGTCAATACAACAGTATTGTGGTATTCGCTTTTAAAACAAGGTATTCGAGGTAGATTACTTTTAGTTTTACGAAATATGTATTCTAAGATTTTGGTTTCTGTTCGTCTCAGTCATTCGTGAATACTTTGAATCAGAGAGTGCTGTTCGGCAAGGTTGTGTTCTAATTCATTTCTCTTTGTGATGTTTATAACGGAATTTCAAGGTATGTTACAAAATTCAGGTCTCAGGGGGTATATTTGTTGGTTCAGATTACATGGATTTATTGTTATTGTTGCATGCAGATGATCTTAATCTATTTGATGACACTGTTATAGGTTTGCAGAGGAAGATTGATATATTACATACGTATTGTACCTCTTCGGATTTAGAGGTTAATATGTATAATACGTCAACATATTACAGTTATCTTGGTGTTCTATTTTCTGTTAGATTGTCTTGGACAAAGTGTACTCATACCCATGTTAGTACAGCTAGTAAGGCCATCTTTGCTCTGAAGTCTTTGTTTATAAAATATCCAAGTATACCGGTAAAGTTAATGTTCAAGTTGTTTGATAGTAAGGTTAAACCTGTGTTATTATATGGATCTGAAATCAGGGGGTTCGAGGAGGAAATCGCTTGGAATCTTCCGCACTATCTTTTTGCAAGTATGTTCTTGGTGTAGGTCAGCAGGTTTCTAGTAATGGAGTTTTAGCTGACTGCGGTAGATTAAATATGTATGTTGATTATTATGTCAGATGTATTAGTTATTGGTGTAAATTATTGAGGATGTCTGAGGATCGTTATCCAAAACAATCTTATTTACTTATGAGAAAATTAGATTTAGCTGTTATAGTAACGTAGGCTACTTCTGTTAAATATTTGTTAAGTTCCTATGGGTTTTGTTTTGTTTGGTACAGTCAGGATGTTGGTGATATTTCTCAGTTTATATATAGTTTTAAGAACAGACTAATTGATTGTGATAAACAGCTTATTTTGGTCATATAAATCAATTCGATGTACTTTAAAGAAATTAAGTCACTTTTGAATGTTGAATATTATGTAAATTTCTTCACCCAAGTACATTTGTAACTGTTAGAAGAAATATTTGCCTTCTTAGATTAAATTCCTCCCTTTACTGTGTAATATAAGAGGTGTGAATGTAGCATGTGTGGAAGAGGTGAATGAAAATGTTATACATTTTATGTTTGAGTGTAATGCTTACAATGCTATTAGAGATATGTATGTTCCTGTAAATAGTCAGTTACATTTAGTCGCTAATTACCATAATATATTAACTAGTAATTGGAGATATACCCTTGTTAATTGTTCTAACTGCATCAAAAAAGCTCTTGCTCATAGAAAAATGTTACAAAATTAGCCATTTACATGAATTACGTTGTACAGTTACTCCTATTCTACGAGGGGGCGGTGGGGTAACCTGATGGTTAAAGCGTTGGCTCGTCACGCCGAAGACCCGGGTTCGATTCCCTACATGGGTACAATGTGTGAAGCTCATTTCTTGTGTCCCCCGCCGTGATATTGCTGGAATATTGCTAAAAGCGGCGTAAAACCAAACTCACTCACTCACGTTGTACAGTTACTCCTATTCTACGAAAATGTATTCTTTTGCACGTATTGTACATGGGCCGATGGCCTACAAACCGAAATAAAAGAAGAATGAATGAATTGCCTTGCCACAAATAATAGCGGCAGAAAAGTTTTGCATTATCGTAATCACACCAACGGGTTTTGACGCTATCATTAGGTACGAAGGCCAATAATGCTCCAAATATTCACCACTTATCGTGACGAGCTCACAAATAGCAAATAACATTCGACAAAAGAGCAGCTGCAAATAGGAGTATTAAATTTCAATTCCATTTACAAATGAGATTGGTTTGATCTGTAACTGGACGAACCAATGAGCGATTCACTATTGTCTTATGTCGCGTTTTGCAATATCTAGGTGCGTAATATGAAACGCAGGATGGATCAGAACTGAACGTCTAGGTGGGTAATATGAAAGGCAGGATGGATCAGAACTGAACGTCTAGGTGGGTAATAAGAAAGGCAGGATTGATCAGGAACTGAACGTCTAGGTGGGTAATGAAACTCAGGATGGATCAAGACAGAACATCTAGGTGGGTAATAAGAAACGCAGGATGGATCAGAACTGAACGTCTAGGTGGGGTAATATGGAAACGCAGGATGGATCAGGATGAACAGGACAGAACGTCTAGGTGGGTAATAAGAAAGGCAGGATGGATCAGGACAGAACATCTAGGTGGGTAATAAGAAAGGCAGGATGGATCAGAACTGAACGTCTAGGTGGGTAATAAGAAAGGCAGGATGGATCAAGACAGAACATCTAGGTGGGTTATAAGAAAGGCAGGATGGATCAGGACAGAACATCTAGGTGGGTAATAAGAAAGGCAGGATGGATCATGACAAAACGTCTAGGTTGGTAATAAGAAAGACAGGATGGATCAAGACAGAACATCTAGGTGGGTAATAAGAAAGGCAGGATGGATCAAGACAGAACGTCTAGGTGGGTAATAAGAAAGGCAGGATTGATCAGGACAGAACATCTAGGTGGGTAATAAGAAAGACAGGACGGATCAGGACACAACATCTAGGTGGGTAATAAGAAAGACAGGATGGAACAGGACAGAACGTCTAGGTGGGTAATAAGAAAGGCAGGATGGATCAAGACAGAACGTCTAGGTGGGTAATAAGAAAGGCAGGATTGATCAGGACAGAACATCTAGGTGGGTAATAAGAAAGGCAGGACGGATCAGGACACAACATCTAGGTGGGTAATAAGAAAGGCAGGATGGATCAGGACAGAACGTCTAGGTGGGTAATAAGAAAGACAGGACGGATCAGGACACAACATCTAGGTGGGTGATAAGAAAGACAGGATGGAACAGGACAGAACGTCTAGGTGGGTAACACGAAAGGCAGGATGGATCAAGACAGAACATCTAGGTGGGTAATAAGAAAGACAGGATGGATCAAGACAGAACGTCTAGGTGGGTAATAAGAAAGACAGGATGGATCAAGACAGAACGTCTAGGTAGGTAATAAGAAAGGCAGGATGGATCCTGACAAACGTCTAGGCGGGTAATAAGAAAGACAGGATGGATCAAGACAGAACGTCTAGGTGGGTAATAACAAAGGCAGGATGGATCAGGACAGAACGTCTAGGTGGGTAATAAGAAAGGCAGGATGGATCAGGACAGAACGTCTAGGGGGGTAATGAGAAAGGCAGGATGGAGCAGGACCGAACATCAAGGTGGGTAATAAGAAAGGCAGGATGGATCAGGACAAAACGTCCAGGCTGGTAATAAGAAAGGCAGGATGGATCAGGAGAAAACGTCTAGGTGGGTAATAAGAAAGGCAGAATGGATCAGGACAAAATGTCTAGGTGGGTAGTAAGAAAGGCAGGATGGATCAGGACACAACGTCTAGGTGGGTAATAAGAAAGGCAGGATGGATCAGGACAAAACGTCTAGGTGGGTAATAAGAAAGGCAGGATGGATCAGGACAGAACGTCTAGGTGGGTAATAAGAAAGGCAGGATGGATCAGGACAGAACGTCTAGGTGGGTAATAAGAAAGGCAGGATGGATCAGGACAGAACGTCTAGGTGGGTAATAAGAAAGGCAGGATGGATCAGGACAGAACGTCTAGGTGGGTAATAAGAAAGGCAGGATGGATCAGGACACAACGTCTAGGTGGGTAATAAGAAAGGTAGGATGCATGAGGACAAAACGTCTATGTGGGTAATAAGAAAGGCAGAATGGATAAGGACTGAACGTCTAGCTGGGTAATAAGAAAGGCAGGATGGATCAGGACACAACGTCTAGGTGGGTAATAAGAAAGGCAGGATGGATCAGGACAAAACGTCTATGTGGGTAATAAGAAAGGCAGAATGGATCAGGACAAAACGTCTAGGTGGGTAATAAAAAGGCAGAATGGATCAGGACAAAACGTCTAGGTGGGTAATAAGAAAGGCAGAATGGATCAGGACAAAACGTCTAGGTTGGTAATAAGAAAGGCAGAATGGATCAGTACAAAACGTCTAGGTGGGTAATAAGAAAGGCAGGATGGATCAGGACAAAACGTCTAGGTGGGTAATAAGAAAGGCAGGATGGATCAGGACAGAACGTCTAGGTGGGTAATGAGAAAGGCAGGATGGATCAGGACTGAACGTCTAGCTGGGTAATAAGAAAGGCAGGATAGATCAGGACAAAACGTGTAGGTTGGTAATATGAAAGGCAGAATGGATCAGGACAGAACGTCTAGGTGGGTAATAAGAAAGGCAGAATGGATGAGGACTAAACGTCAAGGTGGGTAATAAGAAAGGCAGAATGGATCAGGACACAACATCTAGGTGGGTTAAGAAAGGCAGAAAGGATCAGGACAAAACATCTAGGTGGGTAATAAGGAAGGCAGGATGGATCAGGACACAACATCTAGGTGGGTAATAAGAAAAGCAGGATGGATCAGGACTCAACAACTAGGGTGGTTACTGTCGGTTTATACTCACTGAAGAACCTATACAGAAGGCAGAAGAAGACGGTCCACAGCACGAAGCCAGTGTGCCACATGTGATTCTTCTTCCGGATCATCGCCAAGCCGAGGAAGAGGAAGATGATGATTTCATTGGTGGTGCTGATGAAGAAAAAGAACGCTTTAAGAGGATACAAGAGTGAGTAAGTGAGTTGCGGTTGACGCCGGTTTGGACAGTATTCCGCTTTTGAAAAGCCGGGTCAGTTCAATCTTGGAGGAAGCCTGAAGTGATACTGAACTCAGATGTTTATTTTACTTAAACCCAAGCATGATTCTGGTGCAGACAAACCTGGAAACATAATCGGGGTGAATCGGGATTCGAACCCACAATCACAGATTTCTGACTTTCAGTCAGACAGTGTTACTCTGTCGTTAACTCGCCTGGCATGACTGACTGACTGACCGAATTTGGTTTTACGCCGCTTTTAGCAATATTCCAGTAACATCACGGCGGGGGACACCAGAAATGGGCTTCACAAATTGTACCCCTGTGGGGATTCGAACCCGGGTCTTCGGCGTGACGAGCCAACGCTTTAACCACTAGGCTACCCCACCGCCGCCGCCTGGCATGAAGCTAACCTCGTTGATATATTTACTCTAGGAACTATTGAAATCCTATATCCGCCTCCGAGTCCGTTTAAAAAGTTTCTTTTGTGGTTTGTATCATATAAGACGACCATCGCGGATGTTGCAAGTCAAAGGTAAAATAAATGTGCTCTTAACCGTGAGAGCCATCTATATTTGTCAAAAGTACATCCTGTTATGTTTAAGGACATTTGCACGCACAGGCGTCTTTTTTCGTTTGACGTTGTACTTGACCGATTTGAATAATGGCTGCATGCACTTACATGCTTACTGTTTTTAACATGGGGTATATCCGGTTATGCAATACGGTGAGCTCTATTTTTCTGGAGCGTTTCATTAGAGGATTTAATATGCTTGGTTGCACGGTTGGTTTGTTGGTTAACGCTGCACTCAGCAAATATTCCAGCTATATGACGGCGGTCTGTAAATAATCGAATCTGGACCAGACAATCCAGTGATCAACATCATGATCATCGATCTACACAACTGGGATACGATAACATTTGTCAACCAAGTCAGCGAGTCTGACCACCCGATCCCGTTAGTTATCTCTTACGACAAGCATGGTTTGCTGAAGACCAATTCTAACCCGGATTCTACACAGGATGTATTATGCACCTTGTCGCATTGGTGAAATGGTGTTGCCGTTACAGATGGTTACCCCAGATCTTAATTGTTCCCAGTTTCAACGAGCGGTGAGTTGCCTAGTTAAAACGTTCGCTCATCACGCCGAGGGCGATGGGGTAGCCTAGTGGTTAAAGCGTTCGCTCGTAACGCCAAAGACCCGGGTTCGAATCCCCACATGGGTACATTGTGTGAAGCTCATTTCTGGTGTCCCCCGCCGTGATATTGCTGGAATATTGCTAAAAGCGGCGTAAAACAAAACTCACTCACTCACTCACTCACTCACTCATCACGCCGAAGACCCGAGTTCGATTCTCCACATGGGTACTGTGTGTGAAGGCCATTTCTGGTGTCCCGGGCCATGACTTTGCTGGGATACTACTAAAGGCGTGAAAGATATTTCACTCGCAGGTGTATCACTAACACCTTAACTTTATCTCAGGTTCCTGGCGTGCTCAAGGGACGCAACTCTGCATAGCGACATGTTTTCTCTGCACTGTCATACAGACAGTCACTGAGTTAGTACAGTTTTATGCCGCGTTTGGCAGTATTCCAGCAATATCACGATTGGGGACGAGCAGTGGGCCTCAGACAGAGAGTGCACGATGTCCTGCAGTGTTTATCGTGAATTCATTTTATCCATATTTATCTCCCCGAATCCGGTTGCCCGAATGCTGCAGACTTTATGTCCTTAAAGTTCCCAACCTGATGACCTTGGTGAAGTATTTGACGGTGGTCCTGGACTTGTCGCTGATGTTGTGGAAGGAGTACTGGACCTGGACGAGGCCGCAGCCGATGATGCTAATGATGCCGGAGAACTCAAACAGCTCCGCCAGGAGGAAGCCGAGGTACGCCATTGTGTACACGATAAGAGGCTGGGCGACTGAAACAGCATCAAGTGAGTGAGTGAGTGAGTGAGTGGTGGTGGTGGGTGAGTGTGAGTGAGTGAGTGAGCATATAATACCATGGGACACCGGGTGCTGCTGTTAAACACCCGAGACATGAGGCTGAGAAGGTAAGGAACTCGAACCAGGAAGTCTGTCAAGGATAAAAGACATGTGAGAACGTATAAGGCTCTCAGTGTGCGGCGTAAAACTCAACTCAAATGTAATGGATTATAACATTCCCAATCCGATTCAGTCAAATCGGATTGTCAAAATGAAAGATAGATACAAATGTTTATAATATCGCAAATGTGACCAATACCATTTCAAGTGGGATTCGGAGAAACAAACTTTGTTTAAGAAAGCAATTAGTAGAACCAAAACTACTTTTCACCAGCCCATTTCAACATCAGCAATGGTTATGTATATTTGTTAACGCGATACTCGGCAATATTCCAGCTATATAGCGGCGGTCTCTAAATGATCAAGTCTGGAACAGACAATCCAGTGATGAACAGCACGAGCACCGATCTACGCAATTGGGATACGATGACATGTGTCAACCAAGTCAGCGAGCATGACCACCTGAACTTGTTACTTGCCCCTTACAAGCGTGGGTTGCTGAAGTATTTCTAACCCGGATCTTTACAGGTACACATCGCTGAGACGATCGCAAGTGCCGTGCTCTGACACCTACTTGAGTAGCGCACAGACTGATTCGTATAAAGTTGCCTTAGATATTAATCGTGTTGTTGTTGCTTACTTTTAACGTGTCTGGTGTATTTCGTCAAGAGTGCAGTCACGATCCCTGCGAGAACACCAAGCGCTAGTCCACCGAAACACACCACAAAGAACTTCAGGATACCGAGTCCAATCTGTGGGGAGAACGTAAATGTCATGTTATGTATTTGTCCATTAAACATTTATTCGTTCTTACATTCAGAACAAATTGTGATGGCAAGAAGTGTATTTGTCTGTTAGTATGTATACCATATTAACTTAGTACATTACACCATTGGTGAATAAACAGTGCAATCACAACACAAAATCATCCATAAAAACCCTTTCTTCATGACCTGATTCAGCTGTAGTCTTACCTGTTTACCGTCCACACCTTGACCTGATGAAGTGAGTTCGTTGTATGTCTGCATGCCCTGATTCAACTGTAGTCTTACCTGTTCTCCGTCCACACCTTGACCTGATGAAGTGAGTTCGTTGTATGTCTGCATGTCCTGATTCAGCTGTAGTCTTACCTGTTTACCGTCCACACATTGACCTGATAAAGTGAGTTCGTTGTATGTCTGCATGACCTGATTCAACTGTAGTCTTACCTGTTCTCCGTCCACACCTTGACCTGATGAAGTGAGTTCGTTGTATGTCTGCATGTCCTGATTCAGCTGTAGTCTTACCTGTTTACCGTCCACACATTGACCTGATAAAGTGAGTTCGTTGTATGTCTGCATGACCTGATTCAGCTGTAGTCTTACCTGTTCACTGTCCACACCTTGACCTGATGAAGTGAGGTCGTTGTATGTCTGCATGACCTGATACAGCTGTAGTCTTACCTGTTCACCGTCCACACAGCTTGACCTGATGATGAAGTGAGTTCGTTGTATGTCTGCATGACCTGATACAGCTGTAGTCTTACCTGTTCACCGTCCACACCTTGACCTGATAAAGTGAGTTCGTTGTATGTCTGCATGACCTGATACAGCTGTAGTCTTACCTGTTCACCGTCCACACCTTGACCTGATAAAGTGAGTTCGTTGTATGTCTGCATGACCTGATTCAGCTGTAGTCTTACCTGTTCACCGTCCACACCTTGACCTGATGAAGTGAGTTCGTTGTATGTCTGCATGACCTGATTCAGCTGTAGTCTTACCTGTTCACCGTCCACACCTTGACCTGATGAAGAGAGTTCGTTGTATGTCTGCATGACCTGATTCAGCTGTAGTCTTACCTGTTCACCGTCCACACCTTGACCTGATAAAGCTAGTTCGTTGTATGTCTGCATGACCTGATACAGGACCACAGTCACGCCATCTACACACAACAGAAATTACACATTACTATTTCCTTTCCACTCAACCATTCCACTATATATGAATCCTGTAAGTTTGGGGACCAATCATAATTTATGGCTAGACCCAGGGTGATGATGATTTTAAGGGAGGGGTTGTCACCAATTTGTTCTGGGGAGGTGTGTGATGGTTAGGGGGGGGGGATATCAATGTAGTACACAGTCAATAAGAGGGGTCAGAAATTCGGTACGTATCAGTATAAATAACTGTGCATAAAAACTTATGGGGGGAGGTAATTGATCTTGTACATGACATGAATTTTTTAGGGGGGGGGGTCATTCACATTGTCCATGCTTAACACAATCATCATCAAACACCCCACCCCCATCCCTCAGCCATAAATTATGAATGATCCCTTAGGTTGATACATGGTACATCTTTAAAATATATTTAAAGGGAGTTACAGTAAGTAACATTTTAAGCGAGTAATATGCATCACCAGAAGGTTCGTGAAAACAAGTTTCCGGTGGTCACTTTTTTAAGTTGTATATTTATCATTTGTATTCACTCATTCGTGAAAATATTAAATCTGCCTACAGACAATAGATAAAACAAGGGGTAGAACAGAACCTTGACGTGGACTTACCGTTGAGCAGAGATTCTCCGAAAACCATGAAGTACAAAACATTGTTGACGCCTATTTCCTGGAACACAGCTAGAACCTGAAACACAAACAGTTTCATGTCTGTTTTAACACTTTAAATGAATTTAAGCGAGTATGGTTTTTACCGCAAATTTATTAATATTCCAGCAATGTCGCCGGAAAAGGGCTTTATACGCTGAACCCATATGGTGAGTGAGTGAGTGAGTGAGTGAGTGAGTGAGTGAGTTTAGTTTTACGCCACACTCAGCAATATTCCAGCTATATGGCAGCGGTCTGTAAATAATCGAGTCTGGACCAGACAATCCAGTGATCAACAGCATGAGCATCGATCTGCGCAATTGGGAACCGATGACATGTGTCAACCACGTCAGCGAGCCTGACCACCCGATCCTGTTAGTCGCCTCTTACGACAAGCATAGTCGCCTTTCGTGGCAAGCATGGGTTGCTGAAGACCTATTCTACCCCGGATCTTCACGGGTCGAACCCATATGAAGAATCGAAGCGAGTCTTCGGCTTGACGTTCGAACGCTTTAACCACTGGGCTACCACACCGCTCCAAACATGTTGTGAACCAGTATATGTCAGTAAAGCACATTATATGTCGTGGTGAAATTTTTTGTTTGATCATACACAAATATAAAAGAACACTTTGTTGAAAAATCATTAGTCAAAAACAAAATACGTAAGTTTGGAGATGATATAAAATCGAACTCTGGCATTTTCAATATGGCTACCGCTGACGCCATGTTTAATTGAGATGAGTTTTCTGAAAGCACGCAATCGCATGTGAGAAGGTGAGATATATCAAGTAACAGCAACTACGACCTACCGCCACAGGGTCGACAGCTACGATGAGTGCGGCAAAGATGAGGATCTGGATGAGTGTGAACTCGAAGGGGAAAACCCCCATTGCCCCGCTGATCGCTAGGCCGTACAGAGTGAGACCTACAGGCATAAACAGGGGTGCGATTCAGAGTGAGTGAATATTGTTTTGGCCGTTTTAACAAATCAGCTTTTGGGATACCATAAATATGTGTTCATGCCGGGAATCAAACCCAGGTCTTCGGCATTACATGGGAACGCCTTCATCACTGGGCTGCACTGCCGGTCCTACAATTCAGAGACCCTGACGATATGCAGGTAACAGGGCTTATATAATTATCCAGTGGCGGGATGAAAAACTACGCCCCTTTTTTCGGTAAGATTTTAAATATACCATTTGCGGTACCAGTAAAGTCCTTGTTCAGAATACGACTCCAAATGATCTCACTAGTGAGGCTATATGTTTTAAACAATATTTCAGCTATATGGCGGCGGTCTGTAAATAACCGCGTCTGGACCAGACAATCCAGTGACTGACATCACGATCATCGATATACCCTACTGGTGTATGGTGACATGTATCAACCAAGTCAGCAAGCCTGACCACCCGATCCGTTAGTCGCCTTTCTTACGACAAGCATGAGTTGCTAAAGACTAGTTCTAACCAGGATGTTCACGGAATCCTACATTACAAATATGTTGTATGGTAATGTTGCATCTCAGTCTGATGTATCGCCATGGTAACGGAAATTACAATTGTCTAAACAAGCATTAAAAGTAAAATCAACCCAAATATTATGGAAAGAAGATGCGTTGTGCGGCACGTTTTATACAATTACTCACCAAGCGTAAAGAAGATGCGTTGTGCGGCACGTTTTATACAATTACTCACCAAGCGTAAAGAAGATGCGTTGTGCGGCACGTTTTATACAATTACTCACCAAGCGTAAAGAAGCGTTGCGCGGCACGTTTTATACAATTACTCAAAGAAGATGCGTTGCGCGGCACGTTTTATTTTACGTTTATACAATTTCACCAAGCGTAAAGAAGATGCGTTGTCTGGCACGTTTTATACAATTACTCACCAAGCGTAAAGAAGATGCTTTGTCTGGCACGTTTATACAATTACTCACCAAGCGTAAAGAAGATGCGTTGTCTGGCACGTTTATACAATTACTCACCAAGCGTAAAGAAGATGCGTTGTCTGGCACGTTTATACAATTACTCACCAAGCGTAAAGAAGATGCGTTGTCTGGCACGTTTATACAATTACTCACCAAGCGTAAAGAAGATGCGTTGTCTGGCACGTTTATACAATTACTCACCAAGCGTAAAGAAGATGCGTTGTCTGGCACGTTTATACAATTACTCACCAAGCGTAAAGAAGATGCGTTGTCTGGCACGTTTATACAATTACTCACCAAGCGTAAAGAAGATGCGTTGTCTGGCACGTTTATACAATTACTCACCAAGCGTAAAGAAGATGCGTTGTCTGGCACGTTTATACAATTACTCACCAAGCGTAAAGAAGGCGCATATGGTTCCCTGAAACAAAAGTGGTGAGTGAGTCTCACGTCAGAATAATATCTGTGTCTTGTTATCAGTGACCAGTACCGTAACATAACCCTCGCTGGATTCCATAAAACCCTTTGTCATTTTTTGTGATCAACAATAACAGTTCGAGTCAAGCTCAGCAACCATCATAGTTTTATGTCATTTGATCAGATTTTCCTGAAGAAGAACTCACAATGACGGCAAACAGGAGGACAGATCCGATGTTGTCAGCAAACGTCCTGTCGTGGAGGCTGAAGGATGATTCTAGGATGATCCTGAAATACATAATTATTGAAAATACTGACGATCCTTAACAGTACAATGTGTAAGTTTTCTTACTGGTCTGTTGTGTGCTGTGCTCAACTGGATTGAGTATTGAGTCTGTGGTAGGCTGTATTTGTCTGTAGTGTGTTGTATTATCATACTATTATGTAGTATTCTCTGTCGTGTGTTTTAGTGAGCTGCAGTGTGCGATACTTTACGTGGTGAGATGTTTGGGTTGTTTGGTGTGGTCGACCGTATTGGTCTTAGTGTATGTGCGATACTTTACGTGGTGAGATGTTTGGATTGTTTGGTGTGGTCGACCGTATTGGTCTTAGTGTATGTGCGATACTTTACGTGGTGAGATGTTTGGGTTGTTTGGTGTGGTTGACCGTATTGGTCTTAGTGTATGTGCGATACTTTACGTGGTGAGATGTTTGGGTTGTTTAATACTTTACGTGGTGAGATGTTTGGGTTGTTTGGGTGGTCGACCGTATTGGTCTCAGTGTATGTGCGATACTTTACGTGGTGAGAGGTTTGGGTTGTTTGGTGTGGTCGACCGTATTGGTCTTAGTGTATGTGCGATACTTTACGTGGTGAGATGTTTGGGTTGTTTGGTGTGGTCGACCGTATTGGTCTTAGTGTATGTGCGATACTTTACGTGGTGAGATGTTTGGGTTGTTTGGTGTGGTCGACCGTATTGGTCTTAGTGTATGTGCGATAATTTTACGTGGTGAGATGTTTGGGTTGTTTGGTGTGGTCGACCGTATTGGTCTTAGATATACTTTTATATACTTTCCAAACTTCTTTTCAGCACAATTTATCGTATTATATTAAGTAATGCTCTTATATAACATAGGCGGACCCCTTTTGTCCTGAAGGTGTATTAAATGACCATTGAAACTTTCGTGATATTAAAACGATTTAATATCCTATTGTGCAATATGCTTTTTGATATTTTCATACGTTTTAATGTTCAGTGAATTTCTTGATCTGGATTGACAATGAAATTGATATACTGCCTATCTGAGGTGCTGTTGCCTATTATGAGGGAATGGCAGCTATAATCTATGACTGCATCATTGTCATTGAGGAAGTTTTCACCTAGTAGGACTGGCTTTGGTAATGAGGGCAGGACATAGAAGTTTTGTGAAAATTCCTGATCTTCAATGACAAAATGTAACACAACTGAACCCAACACTGTCTCATTAGCTAGTTATAGCTGGATGACAGTTTTTATAAATAGAGATTATTACACGAGCAAGTGTGCCATACGAGAGAGCGAGGGCAATACACAGTTTCGTATAAGTCGTGTGGCACACTTGCGAGTGTAGTAATTTCTTTATTATCTATTTTATTCATGAACATTTGTGCAGTAAAATACGGTAAGCAAGTGTTACTGCCCTGTTCATTGACGTCACGTTCAATTGTTTTAGTGACGTCACAGACGACGAAATAGAGAAACAATGGTTGCTAGGCAAAAGTGATATGTGCACATATGATATATATGACACTGGTTATGTTTCACCATATGGATAATAAAATGTTTTAAATGCCTTGATTATACCTTTTGTAACTGTTATGTGACACTTTAATAAAAACCGCCTCCGTGGTGTAGTGGTTAGAGCGTCCGCCCGGAGAGCGGAAGGTCGCGGGTTCGATCCCCGACCGCGTCATACCAAAAGACGTTCAAATATGGTACTTGTTGGTCCCTGCCTGGCGCTCGGCATTAATGGGTACAACAAGGACTGGTCGGCTCGGAGTCTGTATAATGTGTCTGAGGGGGGCATTCATGCTTCACTGCGGCATGGTATCTCAGTGGGCTAGCACTATAAAACCAGCTTCAGTCTGGGCTAGTACAAGCAGTCGCACATACACATGAACACGCGTGCACGTCGTCATATGAGCGAGGTATTCTGGAGCACGACGATAAACCCAATTTCACCTCACCTCACTTTAATTAAATACTTCTGTCTGTCTGTATTGGTTTGTACTGAGCTGTATTGTGCTGTACTATACAACATTGTACGTATTCAGCTGTAATCTGCAGTGTTACTTGGCAGTATACAGTAGCGTGAGCACCAGTGAGTGAGTGAGTAACAATTTATCGTCGCCACGGCATTATTTCAGCCATATAGCGACGAGTGACCAGTAGTGAACTGTGAGGAACTTTTGAGATCAGTTTTGAGCTGTAAGGTGCTTATTCAGATCTGTTGTGCTTAAGTGTGCCGTAATGTTGTGTATAGGGCATGTAATATAAGTCTCGCTACTTTCGGTACTAAGCTGGTCCCCGGCTCCCTTTGCGCGCGCCAACTTGCGATATGCCCAGCTTACTTCCGGTACCAGATTTCCGGTGTCAAGCGAAAATTCAAGAACCAGTTCTGGTTCCAAATTGCGCGACCGCCAAACAAATATGACTTTACTAGAAGGGACTATGTGAAGTTGTGTGACTTGTGAGCAATGGTAGTAAGTGTCTGTGACTGTGACTGTGACTGTGACACAGGTTTTGCTCCGCTTTTAGCAATATTCCAGCAATATAACGGCGGAGGACACCGAAAATGAGCTTCACATATTGTACCATTTTCGAGAATCGGACCCGGGTCTTCGGCGTGCTGAGAGAACGCATTAACCACTAGGCTATCCCATCAACATGCGTTATTTCGGGACGCGTTTGTCTAAAGTGAAATGTATTCTCGATATGTATGTGCTGTCCTCGGTTGTAATGAAGCAAGCCTTACCGGAGGTACTGCACTACTAAAGAAATCCCGTAAAGTCGCATACCACACCTGTTATCACAATTTACCAGTTAAATCCAGGTTATTTTATTGATCACCTAGTCTTACAAGTACAAACCTATCGCCTACCTCCAGGGTGACAGTATAACGCAGTACCGACGGAGAAAGAATTACTCGCGGAGGAAGGTACTCACGGAGGAAGAAGGCGCTTACGGGAAAGACGATACTCACGGAGGAAGAAGATGCTAATGGATGAACAAGATACTCACGGAAGATGAAGGTACTTACGGAGGAAGGTACTCACGGAGGAAGAAGGTACTTACGGAGGAAGAAGGTACTCACGGAGGAAGATACTCGCGGAGGAAGAACTCATGGAGGAAGGTACTCACGGAGGAAGAAGGTACTTACGGAGGAAGATACTCGCGGAGGAAGAAGGTACTCATGGAGGAAGGTACTCACGGAGGAAGAAGGCGCTTACGGGAAAGACGATACTCACGGAGGAAGAAGATGCTAATGGATGAACAAGATATTCACGGAAGATGAAGATACTCACGGAGGAAGGTACTCACGGACGAAGAAGGTACTTACGGAGGAAGATACTCGCGGAGGAAGAAGGTACTCATGGAGGAAGGTACTCACGGAGGAAGAAGGTACTTACGGAGGAAGAAGATACTGAAAAAAATCATGGGGGGAGAAGAACTCTGGCATGTAGGCAGCAGCTCCGGAATATCTGAAAGAAATTGGCATGAAATAAATGATATTAATCCAAACGTCAGTGGACAAATATGTCATATTTATGCATGCAATCTTTAAAACACGTTCTGGTATCGAATCGCAGTTGTATGCACTTGTAACCGCCAGGCTCAATAGTGGGGAAACGTATACAAGACGATCACAAGGGGCTATTGAGCAGCCATTGCACGATTTCGTTGAAACTCACAAGCCCTTGCCCCTGAAACCGACAGGCACTTTAGAGGCACATAGACCCTGTATTGTGTTAATGGATTAACTGGAGGCCAACACCACTATCTACTTCTGTATCCTATCTATAATGATATTTGAAAATCCAAATGGTAACAGATACATTAATGAAGTGACTGTAACAATGCTACTAGAAATATATGTACATATTCCATGCTAGGAATATAGGAAATGTAACAATGAATACACAAGGCCATTTAGCAAGTGGTCAAATGTAACATATGTTATATTTGGGATTACACTTTCTTAAAGAAGCGATTCTAGTACCTTTGGTGGGTTTATTCTCACCCGGGATTTGAATCCACACCCTCAGAGTCAGGCACCTAACCCGCTCAGGTGAGGTGAGGTGAAATTGGGTTTAACGTCGTGCTTGAGAATATTTCGCTCATATGACGACGTGCATGCGTGTGTATGTGTATGTGCGGCTGCTTGTACTAGCCCAGACTTAAGCTGGTTTTATAGTGCTAGCCCATTGAGATACCATGCCGCAGTGAAGCATGAATACCCCACTCAGACACATTATACTGACTCCGAGCCGACCAGTCCTTGTTGTACCCATTAATGCCGAGCGCCATCTAACCCGCTCAGCCAGTGGAAGCGGCGTTGGCTGAGCGGGTTAGGCTGCCGACTTTGTGTGTTGGTGCCTGACTCTGAGGGTGTTGGTTCCAATCCCGGATGGGACTCAACCCACCAAAGGTACTAGAATCTGTACTTTACTAAGAAAGTGTAATCCTAAATATAACATTTGTTACAGATGTAAAAATTTAATGAATTTGTAACCCATCAGATCATATACTATAGGCCAATGGACTCATCAGTATCATTAATAAAAAATGATTGGCGATTGGTTAGACTGACATTTTAGCAATCATTAAACTTCGAATGTTGTTAGAACATTGCACTTACGATATATTAATGCTGTTATATACAGTTAACAACATGTCTGTATAATGTGTCTGAGTGGGGTATTTCTTCATGGAGAGATGTTTTGGTGTAAGTATTCAAACGTATGGTGCATTTCACTTCCTGTACACTCGGACAATAAACTGCTAAAACCGTCTTGATCACGTGACAATCTGCCTGATGTAACTGATCAAATTGTTTTCTTTTACTTCGCCATCACATCAAAGGATATACCTCATTTCTGTTACGTACGGAAAAACCTGTCTTCAGATAGGCCTTATAAAGTTAATGACTTCTCCAAAGCTTTCCACACTCTGAAGGTTATGTGAATTCATCAAGTGTATCCTTAATGCAATTTTAATGCACAGTATCTGCATTGTACCTGTAATCGCTATATACTGTAACTATACACCACTGTGAGCAAAGTTAATGGAGGATTATTATATCAGAGAATGGATCCAGCGTGTTTTGCTCCAACGAGCCTTCTCAAGTCAGATAGATAGATATATAGATAGATTGATACACACATTGACAGACAGATAGATACATAGACAGACAGATAGATAGATAGATAGATAGATAGATAGATAGATAGATAGATAGATAGATAGATAGATAGATAGATAGATAGATAGATAGATAGATAGATAGATAGATAGATACACCCTACCCTCCCTGCAATGCTAAAGCTCTAGATTTCTCAGATTCTAATCTCCGATCTCCCAGGGGCTCCTTTCAATTTAAATGGGTTTATCTATCAGAATCAAAATTATATATGAAAAACGGAATGTGCCGACTGACCCCGAGTGATCACGAGTACTGAAAACATCGACACTGACACTGTATTCGCGAGAGGGGGTTAGGTTTATGTTCCAATTGAATCTATGCCACCTATCTCCGCTTGGATAACCCCGCCCAAGCTTACACAATATCCTTACACAGTCGGAATGCGGCTGTCTGCGTGGAAAATCCCCAGGGTGAGGATGGATGTTTTTCTTCTTCTGCGAAATTCGATATATTCTAAAAACGTTTGTGACACACGCTTTTTGTGTGGAAATAATAGACACAGATTAACCTGTCTCTGGAGTCCAGGGTACGATTAGTCATGCGCTAAGTTTGAAGGTAATGCAATCGTAATGTTCATTCCGATCAAGTGTTAATTATGCATATGACCTTGAGTTTGGCTCGAGTGACATGAAAGGTCACCTAATTCCTGAAGACAAACAATGTTGGCATCAAAGCAGATCCTACCACAGGCAGTAACAAGTTATTAATTCTAATGAAAACTAAGAAAACCTTGAAGGTTCCGTATTTGGGAATGGGGACGACTGACTGACTGACTGAGTTTGGTTTTACGCTGCTTTTAGCAATATTCTAGCAATATATATTTTTAGCAATGTGTGAAGCCCATTTCTGGTGTCCCCCGCCGTGATGTTGATGGAATATTGCTAAAAGCGGCGTAAAACCAAACTCAGTCAGTCAGTGAGTCAGTCGTAAGCATGCTCAAGGCGCAAACACATTATTACTCCGGATAACTCAAGCTGCCTGTTAGGCGCTAGAAGGTTAACAGTCATATGACATATCCCCTCGGGTACCCATTTTCTGCAGGGTGAACAAAGGCAATTTTGAACAAACTCACTTGCCTAAGGTGAGGCTACATGTGTCACATGTGCTTCTTTGTGGGGCAGGGCTGAAGTCTTACAAACTCTCAAGAGCCAAGCTGCCAGACACGGTCACGTATCCAAGGATTCTCCGCAACCGACGTTGCTTAACTTCAACTGATTTGTGACCTGAGCTCCATGCACAGGACCACACGCCACCACATTGGAATGAACAGAGCAGCACGGTATACTCACTCAATAATGGCCCCGAAGATCAGACCCAGGATGATCAGCAGGCTGAAACACGAAAAGGATTTGTGTGTCCTGTGACTGTGTATGTTTGAGGAATGACGTAAACGATCATTAACCAATGTGACTGACTGAGTTTGGTTTTACGCCGCTTTTAGCAATATTCCAGCAACATCACGGCGGGGACACCAGAAATGGGCTTCACACAATGTACCCATGTGGGGATTCGAACCCGGGTCTTCAGCGTGACGAGCCAACGCTTTAACCACTAGGTTACCCCACCGCCCCCTAACCAATGTGATGTAGAGTAGTGGGTGTGATTTGGGTTTGACGCCGCTTTGATTGGTATACAAAACATACCACGGCGAGTCAGCTTAGTTTTGGAGGAGTGAGTTAGAATTATCCGTCACATTGGCAATGTTTCAGTGAGTGAGGCTTTTTTCAGCAATATTCCAGCAGTATCACGGCGAGGGACACCAGAAATGGGCTTCACACATTGTACCCATGTGGGGAATCGAACCCGGGTCTTCGGCGTCACGAGCGAACGCATTAACCACTAGACTACCCCATCGCCCCAGTGTTTCAGTCACATCGTGAATACTGATCTAGGAATAAAGTGGAGCAGGTCTTTGATTAAACCCATATGGGGCGGACAAATCTAGAAACATACTAGTAATCAAGGCGAATCGGGTCAACCAAAACTACGGTGGATCCCGATGAGGGACATAATATCCACAATGGATGAGGGGGCATATGTTAGATGCACCGGTTGCGGCAAGGCCAAATTTAACAAATATAATATAATATTTATGCTCACCATGACTCTGGAATCTTCGATGAGAGAAAATGAGCGTGGTGAAAAGCTGCAACAAGATATTTATTGTTAGGCGATATCAAACGGAAACATGCATGGTGAAAAACTGCAACAAGATATTTATTGTTAGGCGATATCAAACGGAAACGTGCATGGTGAAAAACTGCAACAAGATATTTATTGTTAGGCGATATCAAACGGAAACGTGCATGGTGAAAAGCTGCAACAAGATATTTATTGTTAGGCGATATCAAACGGAAACGTGCATGGTGAAAAACTGCAACAAGATATTTATTGTTAGGCGATATCAAACGGAAACGTGCATGGTGAAAAACTGCAACAAGATATTTATTGTTAGGCGATATCAAACGGAAACGTGCATGGTGAAAAGCTGCAACAAGATATTTATTGTTAGGCGATATCAAACGGAAACGTGCATGGTGAAAAACTGCAACAAGATATTTATTGTTAGGCGATATCAAACGGAAACGTGCATGGTGAAAAACTGCAACAAGATATTTATTGTTAGGCGATATCAAACGGAAACGTGCATGGTGAAAAGCTGCAACAAGATATTTATTGTTAGGCGATATCAAACGGAAACGTGCATGGTGAAAAGCTGCAACAAGATATTTAATGTTGGTGAAATGTGCAAAACTGCAACAAGATATTTATTGTTAGGCGATATCAAACGGAAACATGCATGGTGAAAAACTGCAACAAGATATTTAATGTTAGGCGATATCAAACGGAAATGTGCATGGTGAAAAACTGCAACAAGATATTTATTGTTAGGCGATATCAAACGGAAACGTGCATGGTGAAAAACTGCAACAAGATATTTATTGTTAGGCGATATCAAACGGAAACGTGCATGGTGAAAAACTGCAACAAGATATTTATTGTTAGGCGATATCAAACGGAAACGTGCATGGTGAAAAACTGCAACAAGATATTTAATGTTAGGCGATATCAAACGGAAACATGCATGGTGAAAAACTGCAACAAGATATTTAATGTTAGGCGATATCAAACGGAAACGTGCATGGTGAAAAACTGCAACAAGATATTTATTGTTAGGCGATATCAAACGGAAACGTGCATGGTGAAAAACTGCAACAAGCGATATCAAACGGAAACGTGCATGGTGAAAAGCTGCAACAAGATATTTAATTGTTCAGGCGAAACGTGCATGGTGAAAAACTGCAACAAGATATTTATTGTTAGGCGATATCAAACGGAAACGTGCATGGTGAAAACTGAAAATCTGCAACATCCATGATGGATCGAGATGTCGAGATGGCGACTTGCTTGACAGCGTATCAACGTACCCCGCATTGTCTGGCCCAGACTCGATTATTTACAGGTATGTGCGTGCGTGCGTGAGTGCTTCAATGTATTTGATCGCGCATTTGATTGTTGTTTAATGCTGCATTCAGAAACGTTTTGCCAATAATCAAACCAGTGATTGATATTGCGAACAACGATCTTCACATCTGAATGACAATGGTGCCCTCTGAACCAGTTGAGTCACAGAGCCATGGGATCCTGGGTCCCGATCCAAAAACGTTCATAGGGCTACGACAGTCGTAAGTCTATGATAAACTATAGAGTTGCGACAGGTCGTAAAGTTACGAACACCATTCTAACACGATATCCCCATGGAAACGGAAAGTAACAGATTAAAAATATATACCGAATATATGTAAAATACCTTTAAATTAGGTTCTAATATACTATAAAATGATATGCTTACAAAACAGTACGAAACATACAGAAATAACAAACCGGTGAAAGTACTAATGTACCACGGGGCGGTGGGGTAGCCTAGTTGTTAAAGCGTTCGCTTGCCGAAGACCCGAGTTCGAGTCCCCACATGGGTACAATGTGTAAATCCCATTTCGGGTGTTCCCCGCCCTGATATTGGTGGAATATTGGTAAAAGCGTCGTAAAACTAAACTCCAATGTAATTCGAAAAGCCATTATAGGCCACACAATGGTGAGTGAGTGAGTTTAGTTTCACGCCTATTCCAGCAGCATCACGACTAGGGACACCAGAAACGGACTTCACACATTGTACCCATGTGGGGAATTGAACCCCGGTCTTCAGCGCGATGGGCGCACGCTTTAGCCGCAAGGCTACCCCACCGTCCCGCCACAGAATAAAACGAATTGTAATTGCAGTTTATCATGAATATACAACTAATAATGATAATCACACTCACCAACTTTACTAATGGCTGCCAATATGACCACGATGGTATATATCAGGGGTTCTCTCACATTATCAAACAGGACACCGGCGATTTCAATGCCGTGGTGTCCACGGTGTCCGGCCTTGTCATGATGGCCGTCGGTGATGTTGCGGTGCCCATGTGTGACGTTCAACTCCGATGAGTCCACGCTTGACGTTGATGTGGCAAATATCGAGCAGTAGAATACGCACAAAGACAACGTTGATGCAAACGCCATGTTCAAATCTGTGACAGCCAGCTATCAACAACCTTCCTTTCCAGATTGACTTACAGGACCATTGATGCTGGGGAACTAACCTTGAAAACATATTAAAATATCTGTTTTTATTATGTAAAATCTACATGTCCGCCGTGGTTGGGATACCTTTGTAAATATACTCATGCCAATAATGGTTGTCACCCCCTTCCAATTTTTTTTATTGGAGTGGGGGTGTGGGATGTGGGTGGGGGTGTGTGGGGTTTGGGTGGGGAGGGGGGTGACAACCATTATTGGTATGAGTATATAACCATATAACATCGTGTGGAAATACTCTCCAATATTTTACACAGATGCATTTTTAGCGATTCTCGATGTCGATTAGTCGCCCATTGAAGACCTAATATGTCACAGTGCTTCAATGTGAAACAAATATATGACGTCAACCATTGTTCATGACGTCACAGTTTTGATTACATGACGACATCTGAACTGTAGACTCCTGGGGTGAAGCCCCCGACCACACACACATCTCCCCGACACACAACACACACACAACACACACACACACACCCGCACTTTCCCACCTATCACCCTTCCTTTACTTTCTCTCTTAAAATATCAATGACTAACACACAGACTCATCTGCCATTAAGGTTTATCCATCCCTCGAGGATGTATGTGGTGAATCCTTCGCCAATAGCTTTAGAATAGACTAATTTCAAGCGGTAAATAATGTAACTCTATCAAGCTACTGACTGAAGAACATAGTCAATATGGCCTGTTATCCCCATGATTTGTCGGGGAGCCAATTATGCTATTACCCAAGAAAAGGTAACACACGTTCAAGTGTCTCAAAAATGTTTTAAGCATGTTTTGGGACTTGCTTTACTTGATCTGAACACAAAAACTGCTCTACAGAGCGCAAAAATAAGAGGGATATAAAAGGTTCACGAATTCATTAAGAGAGATCATCTGAATACATATTGAACACCATAGCTGTTTATACATCACATGGCTCAAGACATGCAATGACAATCGGAAACGTCTATAGATCAACCAGTTTCAGTTCAGCTGAACCAGTACATGTAAAGAGAGAACCAGTCTATGTAAAGGGGGAACCAGTCTACGTACATAAACGCCATTAGCCTACCTGACGCATTCCCTGAAAGTTTCACAGACAGAAATGTAAGCTTCGGGAATATACGTATTGAGTAATAACCAGAGGCGCGCTCATATTGAAAAAAAAAAACAATTTGGAGGTGTACAATGTATTTTTCCAATGAGCATAGACTATATCATTTGTCAAGGAACAAACACACATGTATGTCACAGACTAAATATATTGCCACATTACCTTTGACGTTGTAATGCATTAATGGTTGTATACACCGATAATGTTGTACTGGAATGAACCACACGAAAACACATTTCTTAACGTTAAGCATTTTGCATGTATCTGTATAAGACACGAAACAGCATACGGTATCTCTTAAATGCACTAAATAATCATAATATTCGTAATACAATTATTGCTGTGTATTATGTATTACTACATGGAGATGAGATAACATGGCATGTATAAGTATACTACTCTAGTTGACGGTATTCAAGATAATTCATGGTATTCAATACAGCATTGCTGAATCATATTCAGCGAAAGTAATAAACTAGATTTTATATGTATGAATTCTAGCGTGCAGCAACAGTTCGTTTTGTTCATCACGTAATTTAAAATTGTTGTTAGTAATCAAATAAAAGTTAAATATAATTTGATAGGTTTGTACTTAATGCCAAAAATCGAAATGAAATCAAATATGAAATAAACTGAAACATAATATTTCGAAACCACGACGAATTATATATAATTACAAATCTCATTACTAATGATGATGATAAGTCTAAATTTATACGTACAAAAATGCTGCAACATATTTTACTAACCGGGACAATACGAATTCCTCACTTCCAAGCCACTCTGATCCTGGGGAGACAAAGACGATGGGGTCTTAAGAAAACCCAACATACATTGGCAGGGGGGTCTGGACCTGGGAGATGAGAAGACTAGAAAGGGTATATTACCCTACCGAGCCTATCACAGTAGATTACGTTAAAGGGCTATGTCAGCTGATCTGAATGTAGCCATATACTTTGTCAAATGAACTGTATTTAATATATTCAGGTGAGCGGAATTGCGAGTTTATATATCCAATTACCTGAATTTCAAGACTGACTAGTTCAGTGATTCATGACATGTGCCGTTCTGACTTCAGGCGTTTGAAGACGTCTTTCTCGCGAAGAGTTTATTCAGGTTGTTCAAGTTTATTCGTGTTTGTTCAAATTCTCTGCGAGCATGTAGTTAAGGCATTATCTACCAGGAGTAAGACTAGGGCTGGCTGGAAGGAGTGTAGATTGGTGTGACCTTCTTCCACATGTCATTCTGCTCCGCCTGTTAAAGGAACCCTTCCGCCTGTGGTCGGCAAGGTAGCTGTATGAAAAAGCAAATGTTCGTATACATATAGATTTTAATCTCAGTATAACGACAGAATAGGACTGAAATGGGGTAAAATGGAATATGGCGATATTGTACCAACGTATCTGTATTTGTGAATGTGTGTGATGGAACCGACTATTGCCTTTTGTTACTGTGCTAGCTCTTCAAGGTGAGTGAGTGAGTAAGTATGGTTGCACACCGCTTTTAGCAATATTCCTGCAATACCAGGGCGGGGGACACCAGAAATGGGCTTCGCATATTGTATTCATGTGGGGAGTCACACCCGGGTCTTCAGCGTGACGAGCTTTAACCACTACGCTACCCCACCGCCCCTAAAGCAGGATGAGATCATGGTGTACCATTTTCTCCAAAAACAATTAAACAGCATTCGTGAGACACATAGTGTCCTCCCGCCTGACCATTAACACCTGTGAAAAGTAACAGTCTCACTTGTCAAATATATATAACTGGATGGCGAAGGTTGACAGAAATATGAACACTCCACCGTACCTTACCTGATGTACTAATTAGGTTATTTAGAAATCAAGACAGTCTGTTGACTGTAATTCTGGAATCATCAGATTCGAGAGGTTTCTGTGATTTATACCATGCATTTGAAACATAATGTTTCTATAGGTAAGCGTAGTGATCTGTTCTCAGTTGGCAGCCTGGGTCCCATGGTATACAGCGCCAGCGCAGTGTAACTCCCATACTTTAACCAGACTGGTAGCGCCGATCGTTTGAGGAATCTGATCTGTAGGTTTAGTTGCACGTTCAGACTGGCCACTGTCTTCCTGGCTCAGAATCGGCTTGAACAATAGCAAAGCGTCGTTGTAAGTGTTTATTTCAGGTTTATCGTCGCTTCGGACAACTGATACGATTAGTCAAGTCAGAAAGTCAGACTGAACAATCCAATTCATTCGTCTCTCACGTCACACAATACAGCGCTGAGGACATATTTATGTTTGAGCCAACCCAAGGTGGCGCAATCAAATATGGCGACCGAATGTGAATAAAGCTCAACCACTGATCCGTCACGATCTCTCGTCACGTCACGATTCAGTGGGACATGTAATCGGATCTGGTCTAACTGAATCACATTCAGCATGATTATTTTGTTGAAGGGGACTTTGAAAATAACTGCTTGCCTGTTGGCTTGATGCTAGCTGTGTCTGGCTGGGACCTGACCTCATGCATACAACGACCGTACACTGTGACCATCCTGATTAGTACACGTTAACACGTCTTGCTGATTAGTACACGTTAACACGTCTTGCTGATGAGTACACGTTAACACGTCTTGGTGAGTAGTACACGTTAACACGTCTTGGTGAGTAGTACACGTTAACACGTCTTGGTGATTAGTACACGTTAACACGTCTTGGTGATTAGTACACGTTAACACGTCTTGCTGATTAGTACACGTTAACACGTCTTGCTGATTAGTACACGTTAACACGTCTAGCTGATTAGTACACGTTAACACGTCTTGCTGATTAGTACACGTTAACACGTCTTGGTGATTAGTACACGTTAACACGTCTTGCTGACGTTAACACGTCTTTGTAGTACACGTTAACACGTCTTGGTGTACACGTTAACACGTCTTGCTGATTAGTACACGTTAACACGTCTTGGTGAGTAGTACACGTTAACACGTCTTGGTGAGTAGTACACGTTAACACGTCTTGCTGATGAGTAGTACACGTTAACACGTCTTGCTGATTAGTACACGTTAACACGTCTTGCTGATTAGTACACGTTAACACGTCTTGCTGATTAGTACACGTTAACACAGTCTTGCTGATTAGTACACGTTAACACGTCTTGCTGATTAGTACACGTTAACACGTCTTGCTGATTAGTACACGTTAACACGTCTTGCTGATTAGTACACGTTAACACAGTCTTGCTAATTAGTACATGTTAACACAGTGTTGCTGATTAGTACACGTTAACACGTCTTGCTGATTAGTACACGTTAAAACGTCTTGCTGATAAGTACACGCTAACACGTCTAGCTGATTAGTACACGTTAACACAGTCTAGCTGATTAGTACACGTTAACACGTCTTGCTGATTAGTACACGTTAACACAGTCCAGCTGATTAGTACACGTTAACACGTCTTGCTGATTAGTACACGTTAACACAGTGTTGCGCTACGGTTGCTTTGTCAGGGATCCATTAAGGAAGTTGATGCAACTTACAAGGGTGACACGAAAACCAAGTTGTACCAAACAAATCACTTTCTGACATAAATGCCAATGTACAAACATGGGGCGATCTGCTGCCAGTGTTAATGACACGTTGCTGTAAAGCATTATGTAAAATGATCACACAATTTTAAGTACCTACAGTTTGATGCTATTAAGTCTGCCTAAGCATGGCATATCGATCGTAACACAGGGGTTAGGGGAATGGTATGAGAATCAATGGTATTGAGTGACTGTTCAAACATGTTTTGGGTTAGTCAGAGGTATTTTCATATTGTGTTCTTTGTGTATGTAGACAGAAATATTCAGGTGCATGTTTCAAGAACAGGTTGCAATTGTGCAGGTTTGTATACATGTACCTAAATCGAGCCCTGATTTGTTTAATGACCCTGAACGAAAGGTTTGGTTTGGTTTGTAGTTTAACGCCGCACTCAGCAACATTTCAGGTATATTGCGGCGGTCTGTAAATAATCAAGTCTGGACCAGACAATCCAGTGACCAATATCATGACCATCGACCTACGCAATTGGGATACGATGACATGTGTCAACCAAGTCAGCGAGCCTGATCACCCGATCCCGTTACTCGCCTCTTACGACAAGCATGGGTTGCTGAAGATAAATTCTAACCCGAATCTTCACGGGTCCTGAACGGCAGGGAACTATAGAACTGGTCTAGAACTGTTCAAAACTACAAGAGATATGTCTTAAGTTATAGTTTTATAATAGTAATGGACGGATATGGAATACATTATAACCGGTAGTGAAATTTGCTGAATTAAGTCAATATGAGTTGAATTTTGTTTCATGATACTCATTAGTATACACTCATTCATTTACAACCTCCAAAACATCGATAAACATGTATTTTGAGTAAAAGTAAATATTCTCTCCCATGGGCCAACATATTTTTCACCCATGGGCGATATTTATTAATATCGTTCTAAGTTAGTCGAATTAAGTCAAAATGAGCTGAAATTTGTGTCATGATGCTTATAAATATACACTCATTCATTTACAACCTCCAAAACATGAATTCTGAGTAAACTTAAACATTCTCGCCCATGGGCGAGCGAGTTTAAATTTAAAGATTTCTAAAAAAAATTCATTTTTTCATCCCTGGTATATATTCATAACAACTGCTTGTTTAATTTGGTCAAATCCCTTGTCAGAAAGTGCCCACAGTGCGGAGAGTTTCTGGACGTTTGTGAGTCCAGAATTAGATTGTGACGTGTTTACAGTAGATGGCCGTCATCGATCTTGAAGGATGACAGGTGAGTGGATTTTCCTTGACGCTGCATCAGCACTTTTGGAGCTATTTGCAGCGCCAGGGCGGTGTATGAAATCAATAAGTCAACAGAATTTAAATAATGATCCACAGAGGTTAGTCGACCTTTCTTGAAAGTTTCAAAATCAGGAATGACACCCTAAGCACCGGTTCGGCGATACAACGTGCAGCACGTGCAGCTGCAGGATACGTTTCAAAATGGCGTTACGTTTTACAGACATGAACATGCTTTCATTGGGTGTTTATTATCACCATCAGTTGGTTCCTAATACTTGCTATTAGCATATCCCCTACATATCTGAATAGTATAGATTATATTGTAAATGTTAGTCTCAAGCACAGGCTTTCCGAAGATGTCGCTTCATGCAAGCAATTCAATGTGTTATATATGTGTGCCATCTGAGCTTCTTTCTGAAACGGTTGCTGTGTAATTGTGTTGAAACATAGCAACCTGTGTACGTGATAATGTTGGGAATTGGTTAAAATCTCATAATTGATGATTGGTTCATTACCACCGATCAATCATCGAAAATAATTGGTTAGCGTCATTTAAAATTTGTTAATGCACAAAAAAATAAGGAAAAATTACATGTAGTTATTTTGGGGGATTTGGGCAAAATTCCACATCTTTAAAGTATGACTAGTATGTTAGGAACATAAATTTCTTGGTGTCTTTAAGATAAATTCAATCATGACTTGGAACGAGCTTATAATGCTTATGAAATGTAACAGACAAAACCAACCTTGTGAAAAATATTGTTGATGAAAACAAGTGTTCCAGAATTGTTTGTGTTCGATTATGAGAAAACGTGATCGATTGCTTGGTCGTTTAGTCACTGCGACCAATCTTCGATTATTTCGATTAATCGGATAACCACTAGTACGTGATGCATCACATACAGTTATATTACGGTAGTAAGCAGGTAGTTTGTGTTGTAGTTCTCACTCCGATTTACAAATGTATCTGTCTATGAAGAAATGTTTTTCACGCATAACTCACAGTCTTTTTAAATAAATAAAACTTCAAACATAAACTTTACAATTCAATAACACAATGCCCCTGAGATGTTTTTGCTTTGTTACGGAATTTTAATATAAACTAAAAACTAGGAGAAAGAACAACTTGACCGATCTGATGGTTTCATGCTATTAATTACAGATGCTAACAAAATGTTAAGTGTCTTTCGGAGAATCGGGTTAGCAGTAGAACGTTAGGTAATTATCAGAGCGTCGGGGTGAAGGTCACACAGTGTCTGGAGTTGCCATGACCTGACCTCAATTCACGCGAACCTGACTCTCGGCATATATATAATCCTATATAGACGTAGGACAGGCGTGACACACATGTTCCTTGATCCATGGAACTTTTTTACACAACAAGGGGACCCCAGCTTCAGCTACGTGTATGTCTTCAGCTGTAAGGGGGCATTTCTCAAACGTGAGATCAAAGGCCAAGTGATGATTATTGAGATAGCAATATGTGAAATGCTGGACTATCTCGCTGACAAAATGTGTATATCGCTGGAGTGCGACAGTTATGTATGAAGCAGACACGCCCATGGCAACCAAGAGTGCCCCCATTTTCGCCAATCTGTCTCCTTAGGCTTATAAATCGAAATTTCTTATCAGATTGGGAAAAACAAAGCAACTCCAAGGTAATTTGACGTTTGAAACTTGATATCGTTCAGCAAACCATCAAATAGCTAGTTCCCTTCCACTGATTTACTTCCACTGATTTACTGAACTAGAAAATAGGTACTCGTATCGCGTGGGGTGTGCATTACCCAGATTGTTAAGAGTGTCATTCGACTCTTGCTCATAGGTTGTTTGATCAAGGTTACTACATTCAGAGCCTCGTTTATGCTTTCAAAAATATGGTAGACGTGCTGAGGACATAATGAACGAATCAGTGACAACAATGATGTCTGATTCAATTCCAAATTTTGTCTTGATCTGTATCTTCCTGTGATTATTCTACTCAACAATAGCCTTGCCTTTGCATGTGTTTGTGTCGAGAGGCACTGGAGGGTCAGGATCCGCTCACTGTTTCACCAACACCTGGAATTATCACCAGCAATAAGATCATGCACAGTCAGAACCGAACAACGAACTCTGCTTTCAAAATAACTCTTTTCATTACACAATCGGCTTCGTCGCTTTATCTAGACGAACATCTAATATCGAGTCTCTGAAATGAACTTATGTTACTGACAAAAACGCTTCCTAATGGTATTCATAAAAATAACTTAAAGGAGCCCAAAGACTATCCTTATATTCAGACAATGTGGTAGACTTGGCACATATTCCCGATTTGCATTTACTGTGTTGGATATATTATTTCTTGTTTTGTCTATATGACAGACTAGTTAAACTGAGACAGAATATTAATACAAGAGCATTGATACCATGTCCTGTATCACTCTTGACGCAGGGGGTTCGATTCCCCACATGGGCACAATGTGTGAAGCCCATTTCTGGTGTCCCATGTCGTGATATTGCTGGATTATTGCTAAAAGCGGCGTAAAACTAAACTCACACACTCACTCTTGACGCCGGATGTCGCAGGGTAATTCTACACCTCCAGCACGCACATGTCTGCTTACATTCCCCGAGATTGTTTCAGTGCAATATCCAATATTTGTAATTTAGGATGAAGTAACAGGTGTTACAGGTATGGTTTCGACAACAGCATAGGAAACAACAGCAGCTGATAAGATTACAGCACAAATACTGGATTGTTGTTTAACAAGTGGACCGTGGTGCTTGATGAGACAAAGATTTGTTGAAACATGCTCTACATAAGTGTGGTCCGCTCATTCTGTTGGTTTTCGGGAAGCATTGTGGAAGCTGGGAATATCCGTTGACGCTAAGGAAATGGTTTTCATGGAACATACGGGAAATTTCTGTGAACTGTTGACGATTATTGCATATTTTATTCCAATTGTTGTAAACCGTTGAGGCATAAGAACTCATAAAATTGCACATAGTTGGAGTTTTGTGATCACTGGCGCTGAAGGAAAGAGTGTGTGTGTGTACACTGGACATTGATGTGCCCGCTGACGAATGTATTTTGCAAATTACCAGGAATTTCTGATTGACAGTATTCACAAATATTAAAGAATTACAACAGGCGACCGTTCTCACTAAAGACTGTCAGTATGTGTTGTGTGGATTCAAGAAGGTCTGTACAGATTACTCAGAGAAGGCCGTGCAGGTAAGACGTTGTCTTGCTCTAGTATTACCAGGGTTGATGACGTTAAACTGTGATGACGTTTAAGAAATTGTTTTCATGGAGCACAAAGATGCTGTTGTGAGAAACAATGACCTGTGCAATGAGCGCTGACAATGATCATGTCTAATTTGAAGGTTCCATTTAAGTAACGTAAGACCAAAAGAACCTAAACATCTCAATTGATTTTATCACATGATCGACCGCCTCCGTGGTGTAGTTGTTAGAGCGTCCGCCCGGAGAGCGGAAGGTCGCGGGTTCGATCCCCGACCGCGTCATACCAAAAGACGTTAAATATGGTACTTGTTGGTCCTTGCCTGGCGCTCGGCATTAATGGGTACAACAAGGACTGGTCGGCTCGGAGTCAGTATAATGTGTCTGAGTGGGGTATTCATGCTTCACTGCGGCATTGTATCTCAGTGGGCTAGCACTATAAAACCAGCTTACGTCTGGGCTAGTACAAGCAGCCGCACATACACATACACACGCATGCACGTCGTCATATGAGCGAAATATTCTCAAGCACGACGTTAAACCCAATTTCACCTCAAATCACCTTATCACATGATCGATTAAATTTCAAAATATGATCTGTACTGGCGCTTTGCCCTGCGTCCTGTTCACTTTCATACTAGAAGTAGTTCCGTCAATTCCAAGTGTACACTGATAGAAATACGGGTCCAAGATACTGTACTATTCGATATACAGTAGTCCATGAACATGAATTGAACGTTTAAACTGTAGTGTAAACTCACAGATAAGTTGTTGATCTGCAGCCAAGCAAACTGTGGCAGTCGGAAGGACACTCCGGCGTAGTGATATCTTAGCAGTGCCACAGTCTAATTTGCATATCATGTGACCGGACTTTCCCTTGTTGATACACAGACGCTCTTAATTCAGGCTTTTACGTGCACTCTTCATATATTTTCGCATAGTTACATCGATATTCAGCTTCAGCTCCAACAATGAAGTTAATAATGCATATTTTGACACTTTATTGTATTGCTAGTTCTGTGTAGGACTTCGATATCAGCTATTCTGATGGAAACAGTTGGTCCAATTTGAAGATATTTTCTCAGTGAAAGAAAATGATTCTGTCACAGGTCTGTTGACAAAGTAAAACAAGTGAAAAACTTGTGAAAGACATATGTAATGTCTTCAATGGTCCGTGAAAGATCAGACGAGTCGTTACAAGGCGGCTGCCTCTGACACTGGAACTCTGTCCATCTAACCAGATGATCGACGGGGTTTGTTCTGTTGAATGTTAAACATGGACTCTTTTGTTAAATCGACGAGAACACTTTAAATTGCGTTTTTGGAACAGCAGGCGTCCCGCACGCAACCGACAAATCCATTTTCAATTTTGAAGCGTCAAACGTTTGTTTGCAAATGTTTAACGAGATCGACTCCGTTCAAAATGGTGGCGCCCAGCCAGAGGCTTCTGTTTATGCCATCGTGGTAACGCGTTACTGGTTACTAATTTTTTGTCTGATTGTATATGTGACGTCAACGAGGTGGGTTGTTGGGGGAATGAGCGTTAGACGTTCGTCTTGTTTACATTGCTGTACGCACGAACAGATATGTGGTTATAACTGAATAAATAATATTGTCTCCATGTGTCGTTGTGTCTTCACTGGATGTTACTCCGCTCTCACACATTGAGCACGGATGATAGTGGAGCTTGACACAGTACATTTAGAATTTATGATGTGTGTGAAAGTACGCGGATGCTCCGTGTAGGCACGGCACACGCTCAGTATAGCATTTAGATTAACCATGTAATATATTTCTCAGTACAAAACTTGGAACCTGATACAGTACTATTCGACTTAAAGTAGTCCACATTGGCGGATTCAGAGGTGTGGGGGGGTGTCAGGGGGTTCGACCCCCCTTTGAAAATGACTTAAGTTTTTTTTTGCGTTGACGGAGCCAAGGGGGGGGGGGGGGTGTTCCTGGAAACACTTCCACCCACCCCCTTCAAAATTCCTGGATCCGCCCATGGTCCAGTTATATGACAGCGTGTCTGCCTAACTGTTGGAGGGAGGTCTTAGACGTTCTCCACTTGAGTGCTTCTTTGTTTGTTTGTTTGTTTGTTCAACGTCTCACACAGCAATATTCCAGCTATATGGCGGCGGTCTGTACATACTCGATCTGGCCCACAGATCTGGACCACATTCGATCTGGACCCGATCCCGTTAGTCGCCTGTTACGGCAAGCATGGGTTACTGAATATCAATTCTAACCCCGGATCTTCACGGTGGACAAGGAATATACCATGCATATGCTCGGGTCCGCAGCGATAAGAACACCATGGTTAGGGTTTCACCCTCTTCGTTTAGTTTTCATATTTATCAAAAAACAGAAGCCGTCAGAAAACGAACACAGAGTTATTCCCCCCTAGATATATTTTATCCTCGAAATACTATACACTTCAGGGTAAGTTGTTTTCACATTTTAGGGCAGGAGGCATGGTGCAAATATAAAACTTGATTGTTGTTTAAGGCCGCACTCAGCAATATTCCAGCTATATGGCGGCGGTCTGTAAATAATCGGGTCTGGACCAGACAATCCAGTGATCAACAGCATGAGCATCGATCTACGCAATCGGGATACGATGACATGTGTCAACCAAGTCAGCGAGCCTGACCACCCGACCCTGTTAGTCGCCTCTTACTACAAGGGTTACTGAAGATAAATTCTAACCCAGATCTTCACGGGTCTCACCACTTGAGTGAAATCAGTCAGCACGGATCTGGCGCTGACAAACCTGGAAACATTGTCGGATGAACCGGGATTCGAACACACAATCAAATGTTCCTGGGCAGACCTAGCGACGCAGCTCTGCACAGCGAATTGCGACGCCTTCGACGACGGGACCTCCTGCTTATCATAGACGTGTTAGTATAAAAACGCACTGTTCAACCCCATTTGGTGGCACGCCTTTCTGGAACGATCACGTTTTCGTCAATACAAGTACAAAGCAAAAGGTTGATATTCACAAAACGAGGAGTAATTACACGATGAAAGAAAATATAATAAAGATAACCAACCGAAATGTGATCCATCTTGAGTTAAACGCCACATTGATTGTAATCTTCTCAGCTTCTCAAGGTGTATCGAAATAAAGCACTTTCTATAAAAATGATATTCAGTCGAGGAATATATGCAGGTACGCAGTTGAAGTAAATAGACTGTCTAGGATAGGTATGTATATATGTAACTATACACTGAATGATCTTTTCAACTTTATGACGCGTGACATTGATATAAAATAGTGTCCCTATATTGAAGCCGTTCAGTGGGGGCTGTTAAGACTTGACTTGCTTGGTTGAGCATTCATTCAGTTGTGTAAGGTCACGATTCTATATTATAGTCATGTGGTTATAGTTCGAGTGCAGTCATGTGGTCCGACAATCAAGACACGACATGTAGGACAATGTATGTCTGACCCTATCTCCTGAAGGAAATCTAATTGCGCCTGTTCTGAAATCGTTCCCCTGATCTTGCAATAATAGTCGATGGCACGCGAACGGACGGTAACACAAATGGCGGCTTCTGTTTGTTGGTTTGTTATTTAAAGCCGCACCCAGCAATATTCCAGCTGTATGGCGGCGGTCTGTAAATAATCGAGTCTGGACCAGACAATCCAGTGATCAACAGCACGACCATCGATCTACGCAATTGGGATGCGATGACATGTGTCAACCAAGTCAGCGAACCAAGCCACCCGATCCCGTTAGTCGCCTCTTACGAGAAGCATGGGTTGCTGATAACCAGTTCTAACCCGATCTTCACGGGTCTCCAGCTAAATGAGGTTTGTAAATAATCAAGTCTGGAACAGACAATACAGTGGATGACATCATAAACGTGGGTTAACGCAGTTGGAATACGTTGACATCAACCAAGACAGGGAGGCTTGCAACCCGATCCTGTCAGCCGCATGTCATTACCAGCTTGGGTTACCGAGGACCAATCCAACCCGGATCTTCACTGGGCAAGGAACAGTGCATTCAAATAGGCCTTTGTAAGACCAATGTCGCTCTAAATATCAACAACTCTGAAGGAAACCCGAGAAGGAAAAATGTACCTGCTTGCATAACGTGTTGAGAAGACGCATTTAGATGGTTGTTCTACGTTATATTACATATAATATGTACTGCTGTTGCATGAAGTTACACACTGTTAAAACCCGTCACGCAAAGTTTGTTGTTTGTTGTTTAACGCTAGGCTGCACTCAGCAATATTCCAGCTGTATGGCGGCGGTCTGTAAATAATTGCGTCTGGACCAGACAATCCAGTGATCAACAGCATGTGCATCTACGCAGTTGGGATACGATGACATGTGCCAACCAAGTCAGCAAGCCTGACCACCCGATCCCGTTAGTCGCCTCTTACGACAAACATGCACATGGGTTACTGAAGACCAATATTTTCCCTGGATCTGTACGGGTTGTCACGCAAAAGACCCATGGAATATTGCCCAAAGCAGCGTAAAAACATACTCGCTTTCACAACGAACCTCATTTTCGTGTCAACTCTAAACAGTAAATAGCACACCCTGGGCCGCTCTGTGGGCTCAATGATCACAGTAATTAACTTTAATTATGAATACCAGACCACCATCTTCTAACAGTTTATTTCATAAAGGGGGTGTATAGAATAATCAACAAGAATATAAACGCATAATTGCAACTTCCCTCCTCAGAAAAGTCTCTGAGAACGATGTCTTCAGTTCTATTTGTGTGGTTTTTAACAAGATTTTCATTTTTATTTCTGTTGTTTTAACGCAGCTCTCAGCTTCCAGCTTTATGATAGTGGTATGTAAATACGCCAATCCGATGACTGACGTCATGAGCATCATGAATACGATGACCAGCGTCAAGCAAGTCAATCAGTCTGGTGGAGGGTGGGAGTTACAACATAAACATCGCGTGGGACACCATGATTGAGTTTTAGACATGTTATACAATAAAACCAGGGAACAGCCTGACGTTCGGCGTACGTGCAAACGCATTAATCACTTGGCCACACTTCAGCGGAAGTGAGTTGCTTGGAAGTTTAGTGAGCTAGTTTAGTTTTACGCCGCAAACAGCTAATTATTACGGCTATATGGCGGCGGTTTGTAAATAATCGAGTCTGGACCAGAACAATTCAGTGATCAACAGCATGAGCATTGATCTAGGCAATTGGGATACAATGACATGTGTCAACCCAGTCAGGAGTCTGACCACCTGGTCGACTTAGTCGCCTCTTACAACAAGCATGGCTTACTGAAGATAAATTCTAACCCGGATCATCACGGTGTGCTTGGACGTTTAATATCACGATGCCGCTTGGTAGAGACCCACGAGAACATGTCTGGTGTTGACAAAGTAAATGTAAATTCCTGGAGCTTCAAAGGGGCATAAATCTACTCAACGTGTGTCTGGGGTTCAAAGGGGCATAACTCACTCAACGTGTGTCTAAGCTTCAAAGGGGCATATTTCTATTCAACGTGTGTCTGAGCTTCAAAGACCCGTGAAGGTCCGGGTTAGAATATTGATCTTCAGTAACCCATGCTTGTCGTAAGAGGGACTAACGTGATCGGGTGGTTAGGCTCGCTGACTTGGTTGACACATGTCATCGGTTCCCAGTTGCGCAGACCGATGCTCATGATCACTGGATTGTCTGGTCCAGACTCGATTATTTACAGACCGCCGCCATATAGCTGGAATATTGCTGAGTGCGGCGTAAAAATAACTCACTCACTCACTGAGCTTCATAGAGGCATAACTCAATTCATGTGCCACACAGATGCTGGAGTGTAGTTAACATATTTGACGTCAGATACAAAATGGATTACAGTACATTACGTCTTTGATGAACACATTTTTAACGAACTAAAACCGCGTTTTTGTCCAAACCACTTGCTGTATGATTTAGCCGAAATGACGGTTATAACGAACAACGGTTATAAAGAACTGAAACTAGTGGTCTCTTTGAGTTCGTTATAACCGTGCTTTACTGTATTTCAGTTTACAGACATACCCTAGACCGCCTCCGCGGTGGAGTGGTTAGACTGACTGACTGAGTGAATTTGGTTTTACGCCGCTTTTAGCAATATTCCAGCAACATCACGGCGGGGGACACCAGAAATGGGCTTCACAAATTGTACCCATGTGGGGATTCGAACCCGGGTCTTCGGCGTGACGAGCCAACGCTTTAACCACTGGGCTACCTCACCGCCCCTGTAGTGGTTAGAGGGTGGAGTCTACTAGTGCCTTCGGGAATAACGCCTACAGTCTTAAATAAACAATTTTACGCACCAGTGGTTACAAATTGTACTGCCTCTACCCTTTCACTAAAGTGGTAGGTCCCACTTCATTGTGCACTAATGCCTACAGGGAATACAGAACACAGACCTTTAAATGACATCTTACAAGATTTAGTCATATCATCATTTTCATTTCTTCACACAAAATTACATTACATATTATTTAATTATTAATTGAGATTACATTACATTACATCATAAATCATATTATTGAAATATTACTTAAGAAATACATTTAGGATACTAAACGACCTTCCGTGTAATACCATTTTTATTAAACGAGTTAAAGACTTGGTATCAAACGAGTGAAAGCGAGTTTGATACTAAGTCTTTCACGAGTTTAATAGAAATTGTATTTCACGGAAGTGAGTTTAGTATTCTGTTTATTACACTTCCTACAGTGTGATGACTCTCTTTCAGCGAGTCAAGTAAGGCCTAATACCATATAAGCATTGTGACGTCATACGTGTTGCGGTATTACGCTATTGTAATATTTTTTTTATTATTTTGTTTTTATTTTTATTTTTTATTGTTCCCAATGTGATGAGTACAAAAACATGTTCAAGCATATAGAGGAATGTGTGCACATACAAGCTAGTGGGCTCAATAGCGATATAGTACACTAAGTGCATTGAATATCAATGTTAGTGATATGTTCTTTGTTTAATAGTCATTCAGGGTTAAATTCAGGGATGAGAGGAAACCATTTGACTAAAAAGCTTTCAACATTATTATTTCTTCTGGCAATGAATGATTCAGTGGTAAATATGTCTTTCAATATCCTTAAGTAATTATCAACTTTTGGAATTGTTTTTGTCAATGAGCAAGTGTAAATATATCTCTTAGCAGATAAGATTATGTGGTTCAATAATGGGTTCTTACCTAAAAAGCCAAACCAAATCAAAGATTGTGTCAAATTAAGTGTTTTGATACGTTTCGTAATCCACTGTTCAAGTTTCTTCCAGAAAGTTTTGGTTTCATCACATTCCCAATATACATGGTATAAACTTTCAACAGAATCATTACACAAAGAACATATTGTATTGTCCACCAGATTCATTCTAAAAAGTTCTTTTTTGGTATAAACAATTCCGTGCAGAAATTTATATTGAAAATCTAACAGTTTCACATCTCTTAAATTTTTAAAGTATGAAAAATCACATGCCAATCAAATCAATACAGTCAAATAATGTTTCCCATTTTTGGCACATGTGAGGTTTAACATTTTCAGATAACAATTTATCATAAAATATTCTTGAACCTTTTCTTGGGGATATGAAATCCTTTTGGAGTGAATTTATTGTGAGGTCATTAACGTTTATATATCTATATTCCTTTAAAGTCTTTTTCCAAGGTTCAGGTAAAATATATATAACATATCCAAGATCTACGCTAGTGTAATATTGCCCATCAAACAAATAGAGAATACTACACTCGGTCTCATTACATACGAATTATACGAAACGAGTGCACGTCCTTCATATGGTATCTGACCGAGCGAAAGCGAGGTCAGATAACATAGGAAGGTCACGAGTTTCGTATAATTCGTATATAATGAGACAGAGTGTGGTATTTTATTTATTACCCACGTCTTACATGCATTAAATTGACAAAATAACGTATTTTTGTTATTTTTTTGGTTTCAAACCGAAACCGGTTTCATAAAGAGGATGCGGAAGAGTTACACTGTAATGACGTCACTGCCTTGGTAACCGACGTCACGATGCATTTCAGTTGTCATCACCTCGTACAGCCTCATACACTAAACTACTCCGTTGCACCCCGTTTCTTGGTTTGCGGTTGCTACACTCGGCTAACATCACTGGTGGAAACATTGCGTTTATGTTTTTCGACGGATGTAATATCTCAGTTCGACTTACAATTACACAGCGATACGACAACGTTCGCAATGGTTACATTCCCACAATGCATTTAAGTTGTAGAATGAATGAATTTACGTGTTTGTTATGAATGAACAAGTAGTTCCGTCACAACGTGACCTAACTGAGAGGTCATCGGTTATCCAATCAAATCGTTAGAATCTCTGGTCAAGTCGTTACGACACAGGTCAACGCGATACGACACCCGTGTGGCGTACGAGATTAGTATGCAACTACCGTCCAGAGCTCCAGATAAGATTTAGCTCATGTGGGTACTGTACCTACTGATTTTTTTGGAGTGGGTATTATGAATGTTGAGTGGGTATTTCATTTTCCGTTACCCACTGCTTTCAAATATGTGCGTATTTCAGTCATTTTACTCACCTAAGTATATGTCATTGAGTAAGTTTACTAAGCAGGTATGTTCTGCTTATGTCATACCTAATCAAAACCAACTTAAATATAATGGAAATGATTTCATAAAAAATCACTCATCCTATACTGACAGTACAACACTTGTCCTATACTAACAGTACAACTTGATAGCAATCGATGTCTTTTTCATTACGCAAGCGATTTTTATAAATATATTCCGTACGCATTTGTTTTAAACTGTTTGCGTATCTAACATTTTAAATGCGTAATTGGTACGCAACAATTATTTTCAATGCGTAATTTGGAAATTTTCTATGCATATTTTACCCGGATACATATTATCTGGACCTCTGACTACCCATGCATTGACCACGTGGGTAATAATTAAAAATATTACGCAGCAGTAGCCGAGAGTCTGAACCTTCCCCCAGAGAGCCTGTGTGTAGTGGAAGTGGCAGCCACGGATGTCACAGTTGGGGAAGACGGCCTCAAACAGCGATGATGGCGGCGATTTCGAAATCAGTCTGGATAACATCAGGCTGAAGGGGGAATCCTGTTGTCTGTTGTACCTTGTCGCTCAGGGTCCCGTTCCTCAAAGCGATCGTAGCGCTACGACTGTCGTAAGTCTATGTTAAAGTATGGGAGTTACGATCACCTTAGCGCTACGATCGCTTTCAGGAACGGGATCCTGGAGACGTAGCAGACGTTCGTAGGTGCGGCGTTGGCGGCTGGGCAGCAGACAGAAGACTAGCTGAGTCATCTCCCCTCCGACTAGTCCATGGGTGACGTAGAGCTGCTCCCACAGAGGTGCACAGGAGTAGGACGTACCGTCCATGTAGAGGGTGTCGACTTATTGCAGGAGGGTCAGGCGGTCACATGTGGCGAAGCAGATGATCTTGTCGTCTCCGTCGTCTATGAAGGGCAGTCCATCAGTTTCCTTGAATCAGTCTGGTAGATTCACCTCGCTGAGCATCTGGGGAAGTGGCGGCATCATCTTTTCGGCATACAATTTTCTCATTTATCTCTACAATTTAAGTAGTTGATATGTGCAAGTGTGAAATATCTGTTAAACTAAGGTACGGCCTTCCTAACTACAGTTTCAGTGGTAGGGACATAAGAAACGTAGAAAAAGACTTTTAATGAGGAGAGATTAGTGCAGAAATGAGCAATGCGTTTTTGTCTAAGTCCAAAGCGATTTATTTGGAACAGACCATGGCTTTATGCAAATGTGGTGTGCGACGATATTGTATTACTTTTTAAATGCCCAATTTGAAATAAGACGTAGCTTTCATGATAAACATCGTAGCTGGCGTCAAAAGAATAACTTTCATGCTGAAACTATTAAGGATGTAGCTACCATGGAGTCTCACCAAGTTAATAGAATAGAGTATTTTGTTATTTTTGGTTTCAAACCGAAACCGGTTTCATAAAGAGGATGCGGAAGAGTTATTACACACTCAATGACGTCACCGCCATGGTAACCGACGTCACGATGCATGTCAGTTGTCATCGCCCCTCGTACAGCCTCCTCCTACACTAAACTACGCCGTAGCACCCCGTTTCTTGGTTTGCGGTTGACTACCCATACATTGACCACGTGGGTAATAATTAAAATATTACACTGCAGTAGCCGAGAGTCTGAACCTTCCCCCAGAGAGCCTGTGTGTAGTGGAAGTGGCAGCCACGGATGTCACAGTTGGGGAAGACGGCCTCAAACAGCGATGATGGCGGCGATTTCGAAATCAGTCTGGATAACATCAGGCTGAAGGGGGAATCCTGTTGTCTGTTGTACCTTGTCGCTCAGGGTCCCGTTCCTCAAAGCGATCGTAGCGCTACGACTGTCGTAAGTCTATGTTAAAGTATGGGAGTTACGATCACCTTAGCGCTACGATCGCTTTCAGGAACGGGGCCCTGGAGACGTAGCAGACGTTCGTAGGTGCGGCGTTGGCGCTTGGGCAGCAGACAGAAGACCAGCTGAGTCATCTCCCCGCCGACTAGTCCATGGGTGACGTACAGCTGGTCCCACAGAGGTGCACAGGAGTAGGACGTGCCGTCCATGTAGAGGGTGTCGACTTCTTGCAGGAGGGTCAGGCGGTCACATGTGGCGAAGCAGATGATCTTGTCGTCGTCTCCGTCGTCTATGAAGGGCAGTCCATCGGAAGTTTCCTTGAATCAGTCTGGTAGATTCACCTCGCTGAGCATCTGGGGAAGTGGCGGCATCATCTTTTCGGCATACAATTTTCTCATTTATCTCTACAATTTAAGTAGTTGATATGTGCAAGTGTGAAATATCTGTTAAACTAAGTACGGCCTAACTACAGTTTCAGTGGTAGGGACATAAGAAACGTAGAAAAAAGACTTTAATGAGGAGAGATTAGTGCAGAAATGAGCAATGCGTTTTTGTCTAAGTCCAAAGCGATTTATTTGGAACAGACCATGGCTTTATGCAAATTAGTGTGCGACGATATTGTATTACTTTTTAAATGCCCAATTTGAAATAAGACGTAGCTTCATGATAAACGTAGCTGGCGTCAAAAAAGAATAACTTTCATGCTGAAACTATTAAGGATGTAGCTACCATGGAGTCTCACTGTCACTATAAAAAGAAACAGATAGGAGGGGTTGTCTCAAAAGCAAAACCTGGACGGGTATCGCAGACGATCGTTGGGGTCGGGCTTGGGGATAGAGATATCAGCTAAGATAAGATACTAGTAATCCTTTAGGGCGATTATACTGGGGAAGTACACGGCATGTCATAACAATTTACAAATAATATCCAGTCCTGTCGATCTTCGTGATCGGGTGGTCATGCCACCTAATACATTCAATACGATGCGTTTCTATGGTTATCAGGTATCATACTCTTTTACATATCTCAACATAAACTTCATGAAAGAAAGACACGTAAGATGTTAATCAATAGATGAGGCATAGTCAACACACATGAAAAGCACAAAATATCTTTGAGATGACCCCTAATGCCTGTAGGCAGCACATGCATTTCATTCCAGGTGAGTCGACGGTCCGTCGTCATACCTGGCTGAGCGACCAAATTGCCATCTATAGTCTGATCTATTGTTTTCAGCAGCTATTCGTACTTTTTCTAAGTTTTGCCCGATTTTACGAGTAAACATGCTTTTCTGGATATTCTATTACGCATCCCACTGAATGCCAAGTTAGGCCGAAGTGGGTTATTTCGACATTTGCTATTTGCAGTTGTGTAAATTTTAGGGATACAGAGTAACAGCCTAAAAACAGTTTTTTTTCTATTTCCGACAGTACTTTAGTAGTATCTGCTGTCCTCCTTTCTGTGATGTGAAGTATTCAACTTTATTTGGGTTTGCCATGGTTAGGAAAGAAGACTTTGGTTACAAGCTTTTTAAAACAATACGTTTCCTTCTTCATAAGAATAATCTCTCTCAATAAATTAAACATTTCCTTCACACTTTGTTTTATCCCTCAATATGTTTTTCTACCCTTCAATCTAATCGTGTGAGATGGAGCATAGCCTCTGCTAATTGATCTTTGTCCTCTACTCCCCTAACCCCATTGTAGGCATTAGTGCACACTAACTGGAACAGTCCACTTGTGTGCAGGTAAGCGGATCGCTGTCACAACAAACTTTGTAGCTATTATTCCCTGTAGCTATTTTCCCCTGTAGGCATTAGTAGAGCGTCTGCCCGGAGAGCGGAAGGTCGCGGGTTCGATCCCCGACCGCGTCAGACCAAAAGACGTTCAAATATGGTACTTGTTGGTCCCTGCCTGGCGCTCGGCATTAATGGGTACAACAAGGACTGGTCGGCTCGGAGTCAGTATAATGTGTCTGAGTGGTGTATTCATGCTTAACTGCGTGATATTTTAGTGAGTTAGCACTATAAAACCAGCTTCAGTCTGGGCTAGTACAAGCAGCCACACATACACACGCATGCACGTCGTCATATGAGCGAAATATTCTAAAGTAAGGCGTTAAACCCCTTTTCACCTCACCTCACCTCACCTCACCTCACCTCACCCAAACTTAAATACTTAGGGAATGTTAGGAAGTCTCATTTTATCCTGCAGACGATGTGGATCTACACGAACAAGGTTTTTATTAACTGGAACATGTTTACTTGTCCTTTTTCTCGTTTAACCTACATTTAAGTGATGAGCAGCCTATGTCACAGGGGCGTGTCACGCTTAGAAACAGCGTTAGAAAGACATACAGGTATATAGACCCTACCCTTTTATATAGTACTAGGGTAGGGTCTATATACCTGTATGTCTTTCTAACGCTGTTTCTAAGCGTGACACGCCCCTGTGGCCTATGTTATATCTATAATTTATCTGTATTCCAGAGCGGTATTCAGATAAGCAACATACTGCTTGTTTACCAATCCGGTTCCTCTTTTGGAAATAAACATGTTCAAACCATGAGCAGCCTTCACTTCTGTTGAACAGCGACGAGATCGGCCGTGTAGTCACTGACTGACATCAATTACTGTATCAGTCGAGCGAGGCGTTTAACAACAAATAATATAGGACATTTAGAGTAGCTTTTTATTGACTTGAACAACGATAACCTCGGTTTTATGGCATTTGTTGCCCTTTAACCCATGAACTTTAGGTGTGAAGATGTATATATCTGAGATCGTATTTTTCAGCTGTTTCCGTCTGTTAATGCATTTGAATATTTAATCAGTGTCCCGAACAGAATTTTACGAGAAGTACCCACTGAGAGCGAAATGACAATATTGCGCAAGGGCACATCAATAGCCTTCGCTGTATCACCCACGCACCCAACCCTCCCCTCCCAGTTATATTAATAAAAGGTACTCGGTAACATTATGTAAACTTATATACTGAAAGATTACATCCTGATCTATATACTATCATGTCAGAGATGAGGACCCCCTGTGAAGATCCGGGTTAGGATTGGTCTTCAGCTTGTCGTAAAAGGCGACTAACCGGATCGGGTGGTCAGGCTCGCTGGTTGATCAACGCTCATGATGTCAATCACTGGATTGTCTGCTCGATTATTTGTAGACCGTCTATAAAACGTTCAACTTTATCCAACCAACATGGAAACATTCGTCTCCATCTTCTCAGCTGTGTTTGTGTTGGAAGATGTGCTGTGCGTCTCCTCGTTGACAAAACATGACTCTTATATGTACACTTTATATACTAATGAGTGAGTGAGGTGGGTTTTACGCTGGTTTTAGCAATATTCCAGCAATATCAGGGCGGGGAACACCAGAAATGGGCTTCACACATTTTACACATGTGGGGAATCGAACCCGGGCCTTCGGTGTGATTAGAGCGTCCGCCCGGAGAGCGGAAGGTCGCGGGTTCGATCCCCGACCGCGTCAGACCAAAAGACGTTAAAATATGGTACTTGTTGGTCCCTGCCTGGCGCTCGGCATTAATGGGTACAACAAGGACTGGTCGGCTCGGAGTCAGTATAATGTGTCTGAGTGGGGTATTCATGCTTCACTGCGGCATGGTATCTCAGTGGGCTAGCACTATAAAACCAGCTTAAGTCTGGGCTAGTACAAGCAGCCGCACATACACATACACACGCATGCACGTCGTCATATGAGCGAAATATTCTCAAGCACGACGTAAAACCCAATTTCACCTCACATCACCTCACCTTCGGTGTGACGAGCGAACGCTTTAACCACTGGGCTACACCACCGCCCCCACAATAGATACTAAACAATACTACATTATTCTCACATATAGGATAAAACGCGTTTAACATTATACGTATTACCAATATCGTTCTGTGATCAGTAAGTTGTAATATGACACTGTCATGTAAAAACATTATCTATGAATATATTGACTTGCACCTATAGATGTACTGCGTACGTAACGGCTTCAGGTAAGCAGCTAGACGAGCACTCATAGCGTTTAGAGCATACCTCTGGTTTGTGCTTAAAATAGACTCACTGTACAAACATACTTTTATGTGGAGGATCTGGGGTGGTTGTGGTTTTCCGGGGATGGGGATATGGGTGGGGAGGGAGGAGGAGACGTTGGAGTTTGGATTGAGTGTACGTGCGTGGTGATTGAGAGAGAGAGAGAGAGAGAGAGAGAGAGAGAGAGAGAGAGAGAGAGAGAGAGAGAGAGAGAGAGAGAGAGAGAGAGAGAGAGAGAGAGAGAGAGAGAGAGAGAGAGAGAGAGACAGAGAGACAGACAGAGACAGAGAGGGAGAGTAAGGGGGGAGGAAGGGATAGAGAGAAGGAGGAGAGGGGAAGAGAGAGGCTTTGAGACAGGGTGACTGAGAGTGTCATGATTATCAGGTCTTTCAACGGAGTGAGTGAGTGAGTTTAAGAAGACTCGGGTTCGATTCCCCACATGCGTACAATGTGTGAAGCCCATTTCTGGTGTCCCCCGCCGTGATATTGCTAAGAATATTGCTTAAAGCTGCTTAAAGCCATACTCACTCACTCACTCGTACATTAAGAAATGTGGCCCCGAGGATACGAAAGCCACGAACACTTTACACGTGGTATTCACTTCCTGAAAGTGGAAGACACCAAAAATGGGCTTCAAGTATAGCACAAGAGGGGGACAGAACCCGGGTCATCAGCGTGATGAGCGAATGCTTCAATACCTATAGACCAAACAACATAACATTGAAGTAAAGTAGACATTTTTGTCACTGCGGGCGATCTTCTCAACTAAACAACGTGTTTTTTATATAAAAAGCTTTCACTTTTAGGAAGCCATTCAGTAGGGGCTGTAAAACTTGACTTGCTCGGATGAATATTCTTTCAGTTGTGTAAGTTCACGAACTGTATCATTTACATCAGTCGTATGACTTAGCCCAGTGAAGCCGAGAGAGTCAAGACACAACAGGTATAGGCCGATGTCGTGACAGTCAGACAGTATCGAGGCTGTCTGCTATGTAGTAGCTATGTGACTTAATAATCACTGTGTCCACCTTTCACATTCCAAATAATTCCCTAATCAGTTCCCGATTAATGACAATACTGTTGGCTACGTTTGTAACGGACAAGCTTATAACAATAATGTAATTTTTTCATCAGTTCCCGATTAACGACAATACTGTTGGCTACGTTTATAACGAACAGGCTTATAACAATAATGTAATTTCTTCCATCAGTTCCCGATTAATGACAATACTTTCTTCCATCTGTTCCCGATTAATGACAATACTGTTGGCTACGTTTTAACGGACAATCTTATAACAATAATGTAATTTCTTCCATCAGTTCCCGATTAATGACAATACTGTTGGCTACGTTTTTAACGGACAATCAACCAATCAATCAATCAATCTTTATTTCAGTACTTAAAAAGACCACAGGCCTGTAGTACATTTAGAGTTTACATGAGTAGATAGAAGTCATTTATAAATTCTTTTCTGCAACAATACTTTTTCTTAATCTCATAGCGAAATAGATGTACATTGCCAGATTCTGTAATATTGATGTGGTAGTATCTGTTAATAGTGAAATTAATGTTCTTACACTTGGATGCTTATAATAAAGTATGGCTTTAGGTATTTTGTTCGTAGAGTCGTATAAACAGGACAGATTAGAAGAAAATGTAGTTCATCCTCAACAGTACTCATATTACGTAACTGACATATTCTGTTTTCTCTTTGTATACCTGCATACCTGCCAGTTTCAATAAATAATTCATGGGAATTCATGACAATCTTATAACAATAATGTAATTTCTTCCATCTGTTCTCGATTAATGACAATACTGTTGGCTACGTTTGAAACGAACAGGTTTATGACAATGACAATACTGTTGGCTACGTTTGTGACGAACAGGCTTATAACAATAACGTAATTTCTTCGATCTGTTCCCGATTAATAACAAGACTGTTGGCTACGTTTGTTACGAACAAGCTTATATCAATAATGTAATTTCTTCCATCAGTTCCCGATTAATGACAATACTGTTGGCTACGTTTGTAACGAACAGACTTATAACAATAATGTAATTTCTTCGATCTGTTCCCGATTAATGACAATACTGTTGGCTACGTTTGTAACGAAAAAGCTTATATCAATAATGTAATTTCTTCAATCAGTTCCCGATTAATAACAAGACTGTTGGCTACGTTTGTAACGAACAGGCTTATAGCAATAATGTAATTTTTTCCATCAGTTCCCGATTAATGACAATACTGTTGGCTACGTTTGTAACGAACAGGCTTATAGCAATAATGTAATTTCTTCCATCAGTTCCCGATTAATGACAATACTGTTGGCTACGTTTGTAACGATCAGGCTTATAACAATAATGTAATTTCTTCCACCAGTTCCCGATTAATGACAATACTGTTGGCTACGTTTGTAACGAACAGGCTTATAACAATAATGTAATTTCTTCCATCAGTTCCCGATTAATGACAATACTGTTGGCTACGTTTGTAACGAACAGCAAAAACAATAATGTAATGTCTTCCATCAGTTCCCGATTGATGACAATACTGTTGGCTACGTTTGTAACGAACAGGCTTTAAAACAATAATGTAATTTCTTCCATCAGTTCCCGATTGATGACAATACTGTTGGCTACGTTTGTAACGAACAAGCTTAAAACAATAATGTAATTTCTTCCATCAGTTCCCGATTGATGACAATACTGTTGGCTACGTTTGTAACGAACAGGCTTATAACAATAATGTAATTTCTTCCATCAGTTCCCGATTAATGACAATACTGTTGGCTACGTTTGTAACGAACAGGCTTAAAACAATAATGTAATGTCTTCCATCAGTTCCCGATTGATGACAATACTGTTGGCTACGTTTGTAACGGACAAGCTTATAACAATAATGTAATTTCTTCCATCAGTTCCCGATTGATGACAATACTGTTGGCTACTGCTTAAAACAATAATGTAATGTCTTCCATCAGTTCCCGATTGATGACAATACTGTTGGCTACGTTTGTAACGAACAAGCTTATAACAATAATGTAATTTCTTCCATCAGTTCCCGATTAATGACAATACTGTTGGCTACGTTTGTAACGAACAGGCTTAAAACAATAATGTAATGTCTTCCATCAGTTCCCGATTGATGACAATACTGTTGGCTACGTTTGTAACGGACAAGCTTATAACAATAATGTAATGTCTTCCATCAGTTCCCGATTAATGGCAATACTATTGGCTACAATTGTAACGAACAACTTTATAGGGATTACACATTTCTTAAATTAGTTTCCGATCAATAACACTACTGATATCTACGTTTGTAAGGAACAATGTTATAACAAACTGATGAAGAGTTTTGTTTGTTCTGAATACTTGCTGTATATTTCAGTCCAAGTTCGAATTATGAACTACGGTTATAATGAATTAAATTTAGCCGTCCATTTGAAGTTCATTGTAACTGTAGTGTGCTGTAACAAAAATAATGATGGTGATGATGGTGGTGATGATGATGGTGATGATGATGATGATGATGTCAGGTATTGCAGGGATATAATCATGACTGATGTTTCATTCGGAGATAGGCAAACAAAAACCGTATCTCTCATTTTGCGTTTAATTTTTTAACTGATAACACAGGATCATGATGGTGATGATGATGATGATGATGATGATGAAGATGATCCACCGGTAAAGCCCTTTACTCAACACGGTCTTAGCGCACATAAAAATATTCAGCTAAGTCGATAATAGTGAGTGAGTGAGTGAGTTTAGTTTTACGCCGCGCTTAGCAATATTCCAGCTATATGGCGACGGTCTGTAAATAATCGAGTCTGGACCAGACAATCCATTGATCAACAGCATGAGCATCGATCTGCGCAATTGGGAACCAATGACATGTGTCAACCTAGTCAGCGAGCCTGACCACCCGATCCTGTTAGTCGCCTCTTACGACAAGCATGGGTTACTAAAGGCTCCTTCTAACCCGGACCTTCACGGGTCTCAATAATAGTGAGATTGAAAAGTTAAATTTATTTATCGGCTGTTATAGATCTACTGCTGAATAAACTCTCAGCTTGTGTTAGAGTTTTTTCGCTCGATTACAGCAAAAAGTAATTCCGTGTTTCCAAAATGAATGAATAAATAAATAAAATAAATAAATAAATAAATAAATAAATAAATAAATAAATAAATAAATAAATAAATAAATGAATAAATGAATGAATGAATGAATGAATGAATGAATAAATAAATAAATAAATAAATAAATAAATAAATAAATAAATAAATAAATAAATAGATAGATAGATAGATAGATAGATAGATAGATAGATAGATAGATAGATAGATAGATAGATAGATAGATAGATAAATAAATAGATAGATAGATAGATAGATAAATAAATAAATAGATAAATAAATAAATAAATAAATAAATAAATAAATAAATAGAGCTTAAAGTGACATCAGCCTAAACTCTGCAAAAATAAGCAAAGGCGCCTAAAGGATGGGAACACGACCATGATCCACTCACATCCCCTCTTCAGGAGGGAGCCCTGAATGAAATGTCCGATTTCGGGATTCATTATCAACTTGTAAATATGTTATGTGTTCATGATGTGTGGGTGAATTACACGATTAAATCTCAGGTAATTCCGCATCTCTGGACAGCAGTACTGTCGGTCGTCAAAATATGACGTATTCGTGTGTTATTATCTGTGTATGAACAAACGACAGATCTACGAGGTGTATGTTAACGAACAGGGTGCCGTTGTACAAAGCGATCTTAGTGCTAAGGTGACCGTAACTCCCATACCTTAACATAGACTTAAGGTAGTCTTAGCGCTAAGGTTTTTTGAACAACGGCACCCTGGTTTCTGGGTACGATAAAGAGACATGGAAGAGTATTACGCTCACCTGTATACTGATTCAGATTCTCTCTCCTAGCTGTAACTCACGGGCAGGTGTACTATACTCCGCTCACATCTCCCTGTGATCCATATCTTCGTTCAAGCTTGATATATGTGGCTTCACAAATAGCTGAATCATACCTACCTATAGCTATTGAATTTGCACAAAGCTCACGCAATGTACACACTGGTTCGTCTCAAGCGTGTATTATGTCTGTTGCAATAGGTTAGAAGGTTCACACCTCTTCGACGGGACTCTGGAAATAAAAACTACAGGATATCACATAGTTTTCGTCATCGTCATGAAAAACACTGAGAGAACAATTCTGCAGTTACGTTAATTGAATTGACGTTATTTCTGTCTCACTTCAGCCCCGAGTGAGTGAGTGTTGTTTTACGCTGCTTTTAGGTGGGGTGAGGTGAGGTGAGGTGAGGTGAGGTGAGGTGAGGTGAGGTGAGGTGAGGTGAGGTGAGGTGAGGTGAGGTGAGGTGAGGTGAAATTGGGTTTAACGTCGTGCTTGAGAATATTTCGCTCATATGACGACGTGCATGCGTGTGTATGTGTATGTGCGGCTGCTTGTACTAGCCCAGACTTAATCTGGTTTTATAGTGCTAGCCCACTGAGATACCATGCCGCAGTGAAGCATGAATACCCCACTCAGACACATTATACTGACTCCGAGCCGACCAGTCCTTGTTGTACCCATTAATGCCGAGCACCAGGCAGGGACCAACAAGTACCATATTTTAACGTCTTTTGGTATGACGCGGTCGGGGATCGAACCCGCGACCTTCCGCTCTCCGGGCGGACGCTCTAACCACTACACCACGGAGGCGGTCTACGCCACTTTTAGCAATATTCCAGCAGCATCACGGCGGGCGACAACAGAAATGAGGTTCACACATTGTACCCATTTCGGGAATCAAACCCGGGTCTTCGGCTTTACGAGCAAACGCTTTAACTATGACGCTACCCCACCACCGCATAATATGTAAAACTGATCTGCAGTAGAGTCACCAGACAGAAAACCCTACTGGAAGTTAGCACATCATTATTTTATACAGATTCATTGACAAGAAGACCCGTGAAGATACGGGTTAGAATTGGCCTTCAGCAACCCATGCTTGTCGTAAGAGGCTCCCTGACTTGGATGACACATGTCATCGTATCTCAATTGCGTATATCGATGCTCATGCTGTTGATCAGTGGATTATCTAGTCCTGACTCGATTGTGTACAGATTATTTATTTAATATTTTTAAAATGTCGCTTTTGTTCATCGGTCGTATCCAGGGTTTTTGTGGACAGAATTATCCTAGAAATATTTAGATTAGAAAAGAAATGCATCACATTGATAACTGATATATTGGACTCACCAATATATCTGTAAATATTCGAGTCTGGGCCAGACAATCCAGTGACTGAGATCACGAGCGTCGATCTTCGCACCAGAGCATGGGTTGCTGAAGATCAGTTCTAACACTGATTTACACAATTCCAGAAAATGAATTTGTCTCATTTGCAGTATTTCTGCAGTAGTAAATCAGACTGCTATGATCGAGTGAGTGAGTGAGTGAGTTTAGTTTTACGCCGCTTTTAGCAATAGTCCGGCAATATCACGGCGGGGGACACCAGAAATGGGCTCCACACATTGTACCCATGTGAGGAATCGAAGCCAGGTCTTCAGCGTCACGAGCGAACGCTTTAACCAACTCGGCTACCCCACCGCCCCCTGCTATGATTGAGGAAACACAAGATGGAATAATCTCCACTCTAAATTCAGACTTAGACTTTATTTTGTGTTCTTTAATGTTTGATGTCAAATGCCTTAGAGTGTATTCTAGACAAAACGGATGGTACATTTTCACTTTGACATCAACAATTCCTTGATACTTTCTGATATCGATGGCATAGTGACAATCACTGGATTGTCTGGTCTTGACTCGATTTGTTTCCAAACAACATCGTACAGCTGTAACAATTATATAGTCATGATATAGTAACATCGTACAATATCCTCTGCTTTTGGCAGAGATTTCTTATAAGTGTATTCTATGTCTTTCAATTCAGTACCATACCCCTCATAAACTCACTCACTCATCCTTTGGACAATTCGATAGCAGCAAACGCAAACCCTGTACTGAACACAAATATACCATTTGTAAGTGGACACCATGACAATCAGAAAAGACACACATATATATTATGCTTATCTCAAGCCTAAACACTGATTGACTGAGGGTTCCAACTGACGTAATGTCAGATATTCACACAGAGTTACTCGAACTGATCCTAAGTAAAAGATCTCATTTTAACAAGAAGACAAAGTCATCAATATCCCCCGCAATGGCAAAATACTCTTCATGATTATGTCTACGAGTTATGATTATGTCAAATATTTAGGTGTGTACAGAAAAGTGGAAGGAGAGTATTGAAAGGTTTTTAAAGTTCTGCTCCAGAAAGCAGTACTATCACCAATTTCAGAATTCCAAAACTACCAAAAGGCACCAGTACACCACCAGATCTATCTATGTGCCAAGTTTGGTGATGAAATAGTGAACAGTTTTAGAGTTCTGCTCCAGAAAAGAGCACTACCACCAATTTTAGGCTAAGTCAAACTTGTTGCCATGGAAATGCCAAAAATATTTTATTCAGAATTCCAAAACTACCAAAAGGCACTAGTACACCACCAGATCTATCTATGTGCCAAGTTTGGTGAAGAAATAGTGAACAGTTTTAGAGTTCAACTCCGGAAAAGAGCACTACCACAATTTCAGGCTAAGTCGAACTTGTTGCCATGGAAACGCCAAATATATTTTATTCAGAATTTCAAAACTACCAAAAGGCACCAGTACACCACCAGATCTATCTATGTGCCAAGTTTGGTGAAGAAATATTGAACGGTTTTAGAGTTCAGCTCCGGAAAAGAGCACTACCACCAATTTCAGGCTAAGTTTGTTGCCATGGAAACGCCAAAATATTGAATTTCAAAACTACCAAAACAGTACAACACCAGATCTATCTATGTGTGAAGTTTGGTGAAGAAATATTGAACGGTTTTAGAATTCAGCTCCGGAAAAGAGCACTACCACTAATTTCAGTCAAAGTCGAACTTGTTGCCATTGAAACGCCAAAAATATTTAATTCAGAATTCCAAAACTACCAAAAGGCACCAGTACACCACCAGATCCATGTATGTGCCAAGTTTGGTGAAGAAATATTGAACGGTTTTAGAGTTCTGCTCCGGAAAAGACAAATGTGCACGGACCGACGGACGCACGGACGGAGTCCATTTTAATACCCCCCGCAAAACGCGTTGCGGGGGATAATAAGATTGATTTTATTTACTGGGAGAACTTCCAAGATTGATTCGGGTTAGAATTTGTCTTCAGTAACCCATGCTTGTCGTTGGAGGCAACTAACGGGATCGGCTGGTCAGGCTCGTTAACTTGGTTGACACGTAATCGTATCGTAGATTGTCTGGTCGAGATTAGATTATTTACAGATCGCAAAGTGCAGCGTAAAACTAAACTTACTCACTCACTTATACAAATATGAGCAGTTATTTTCGTGTGCAAATTAGGTATATGTGTTTCAAAGTGTTTTGGACATTTTTACTTTGTCTTTCATTATGTTTGCCACAGTCACTTAATATGAAAACAAGCAAATAATTTCCAGGACACGTTTTCCTTCCCATCAATTGTTTTCACATCTGCATTTGTTTGTGTTATACTTGATATCGACTGTACATGGAAAGAGGCAAAATTTTCCAGCATAAAATTAAATTTCCTTGATTTCTTGTGTTAGCCTTTGTATCACATTTGATATTTGAAATTGAATTTGTCTTATTTGTTGAGTACATGTAAGCAAAAAAAACCCCCCAAAACAGCATAACTGGATATTATTTAATAAAGGCTTTTATTTGGAAAACATTTCTTTCAAAGTATAAATTTGTAAATATTATGTACAATCACATATATGAATGTATAAAAGCCATTTGTAAATAGTTCCTTCACAGACTACTAGTATATAAATCAGTATATAGATGCTATAATTGAACAACATATATATGCATGATTCTATAAAGTGCCAAAACATGTTAAGTTGAGTACCACATTGACAAGGTGAGCTATCATCTGGTTGACTGCCAATACAACCCATTGTGCGGATGACCTTACAATGTGCAGACAGTCAGGAGGACAAAACAGTCCAGATGAACTATCATCTTGGAGACACTCTGGTGAACCACATGTGATATAGGTGAGCTATCACCTAGTCGACAGTCAGGAGGACAATAATTATCCAGGTGAGCTCTCATCCAGTACTCTTTTAGGAAGATAACACATGACACAGGTGAGCTATCACCTTGTCGACAGACAGGAGGACAACAATTATCCAGGTGAGCGATCATCTAGTTGACTGTCAGGAAGATAACACATGACACAGGTGAGCTATCACCTAGTCCACAGTCAGGAAGACAACAGTTATTCAGGTGAGATATCACCTAGTAGACAGTCAGTTGGACAACAATTATCCAGGTGAGCTATCACATAGCAAATCGTCAGGAAGATAACACATGATACAGGTGAGCTATCACCTAGTCAACAGTCAGGAGGACAAGAATTATCCAGGTGAGCTATCACATAGCAAATCGTCAGGAAGATAACACATGATACAGGTGAGCTATCACCTAGTCAACAGTCAGGAGGACAAGAATTATCCAGGTGAGCCATCATCCAGTTGACTGTCAGGAAGATAACACATGACACAGGTGAGCTATCACCTAGTATCACAAGAATTATCTAGTGGCTACTGTCAGAAAGACAAGAATTATGACTGTCAGGAAGAAAACACATGACACAGGTGAGCTATCACCTAGTCCGACAGTCAGGAGGACAACAATTATCCAGGTGAGCAATCATCTAGTTGACTGTCAGGAAGATAACACATGATACAGGTGAGCTACTAGTGGACTGAGTCAGAAAGACAATTATCTAGGTGAGCTATCACCAGGACAATTATCAGGGAGGACAAAGTTACAGGTGAGCCAGGTGAAAGATCACATCAGGAAGATAACACATGACACAGGTAAGCTATCACCTAGTCGACAGAGAGGAGGACAACAATTATCCAGGTGAGCTATCACCTAGTTGACTGTCAGGAAGATAACACATGACACAGGTGAGCTATCACCTAGTCCATAGTCGGAGTACAACAATTATCCAGGTGAGTTATCACCTAGCAGACTGTCAGGAAGACAACACATGACACAGGTGAGCTATCGCCTCACAGACATGTACAGTAAGGACAACATTTGTGCAGGTGAGTTATCATCTAGTAGACATTCGGGAGAACCATATGTGATCCAGGTGAGATATCACCTAACAGAAAACACATGAAACAGGTGAGCTGTCAGTGAACAGACAGTCACGAAAATTGTCCAGGTGAGCTATCATCTAGGAGACATTCAGGAGGACTACATCTGAGAATCATGTGATTCAGTTGAGCTTTCACCTAGCGGACTGTCAGGAGGAAAACAGCTGTCCAGGTGAGCTATCATCTAGTTGAGTGAGTGAGTGAGTGAGTATGGTTTTACGCCGCTTTTAGCAATATTCAAGCAATATCATGGAGGGGACACCAGAAATGAGCTTCACACATTGTACCATGTGGTGAATCGAACCCGGGTCTTCAGCGTGACGAGCGGGCACTTTAACCACTAGGCTACCTCACCGCCCCTCATCTAGTTGAGCAATCATCTAGTAGACTCTCAGGAAGACAAAATGTCATTCAGTAGAGCTATCACCTTGCATACAGTCAGGTAGACACCACATGACACAGGTGTGCTGTCAATGAGTAGACCGCCATGGAGGTAACAACTGTCCACTTGAGCTGTCACTAGCAAACTGTCAGGCCGACCACATCATTCATAGCATTTCATATGAACTTTGGAATGTAAATGCTTGATTGACATGGGAACAATACACAGACCATCCTCTCAATACACTGTTGGTCATTTAAATTACAAACACAAGCAATATGAGCACTATGTGCTAAAGCTCGTGAAATAAAAGAATCATACATCCGTGAAGATCTGGGTTAGAATTGATCTTCAGCAACCCGACTAACGGAATGGTGGTGAGGTGAGGTGAAGTGAGGTGAAATTGGGTTTAATGTCGTGCTTGAGAATATTTCGCTCATATGACGACGTGCATGCGTGTGTATGTGTATGTGTGGCTGCTTGTACTAGCCCAGACTGAAGCTGGTTTTATAGTGCTAGCCCACTGAGTGAAGCATGAATACCCCACTCAGACACATTATACTGACTCCAAGCCGACCAGTCCTTGTTGTACCCATTAATGCCGAGCGCAAGGCAGGGACCAACAAGTACCATATTTTAACGTCTTTTGGTATGACGCGGTCGGGGATCGAACCCACGACCTTCCGCTCTCCGGGCGGACGCTCTAACCACTACACCACAGTCAACGGAATGGGGTGGGCGGGCTTGCTGCCTTTGTTGACACGTTACCAGATCCCAATTGTGTAGATCAATGCTCATGTTCTTGATCACTTGATTGTCTGGTCCAGACTCTATTATTTACAGACCGACGCTGAGTGCGGCGTAAAACTAAACTCACTAACTTAATCACTAGAAAAATGTTTTTTGAGATCACTAGCCATGTCAGCTATAGCTGCTCTCCCTACTTCAAAAACTTCCGCAACCAGTATTGAATGTATTGCAATGTAATGTCTGTGTTCCACCTTAATCCCTGCTCTTCTCAGACGCTCAGCGTACAGGATACTTTCATCTCGCAGCACGTCATACTCCGCTGTGACCATCAGAGTTGGAGGAACTCCGGAGAAATCCTCAGCAAGAAGAGGAGCCAAGAATGGGTCAGTTGCCCTCGATACAATCTCCTCCCAAAGGGTCTCATTTCCATGATCTACATCTCTCACTGCTGCCTCCTTCAGAAACCTCTTCGGCAAATTGGCATTGGCATCAACGAAATCAGCATATTTTGACAGTTTTGCTGATGGTGAAGTGTGGTGGTTGTGTAACATTGCCTCAGCAAGATCGGGATGGGATGTCTGTCCAATGTAGGCAGCCCAGTACCAAGCCATATCTTCAGGGCCTGTGGAGAAGAAGTTCAAGGGATTTGTGTAGGAAGGCAGCTTGAAGTCAAAAGGCTGAACACAAGGGTAGATAAGCAGCTGGAACGACAGGCGTGGGAGTTGTTGTTGCGAAGTTTGAGTGTAACGGCTGCAGCCAGATTTCCCCCAGCACTGTCTCCTGAAACAAGATGAGTGGGTGTTAATAACACAGTGAGTGAGGAATTATTCACGGCAAGGATGTTATTAAGAAAATAACATTGACTGAAGCCTGAAATTACATTTGAAAGTTGTGGTATAGCAAAAACTGACTCTTTTAGTCAATGATTACACCAGAGCATTTAAGACAGTGAGTGAGTGATTATTATGGCGAGGATGTCATTAAAAAAATAACACTGACTAAGCCCAAATTATATTTGAAAGTTTTGGTATAACATGAGATGACTTCATTCTGTTAGCCAAAGATAATACCAGAGCATTTAAGACAGAGAAAGTGATTATTCATGGCGAGGATATGATTAAGAAAATAGCGTTGAATAAAGCCTAAAGTGCACTTGGAAGTTGTGGTAGAATCCAAAATGGATTTCATTCAGGTAGCTAAAGAATACATCAGTGCATGCTAATGGTGATATTTTTAAATTCAGTGGCATTTTAATACTGTATGTTGAAACTGCATTCAATGAATACCATAAAACAATGCATTAAAGCCTCCTTCTCACTGTTGGTCCTATTACCAGTGAAATACAAGTCAACTCCAAGCACATGCATTGGTGCTTATAATTCCAAATTGGGAAATTTTTCCTGCAATTTGTTGAAGATTTTCGGCAAGCATTGGCTATTGAGGACATCTAGATAAAAATGCTTTAGGATCAAAAAGTGACGTTGACAGAAATTAAAATTCAGTGTTTGTTGCAGCTGCTTCTTATCAAAGAACTAACACTTGCAGGGTCAGATGAGCATCAGCTTTATGGCCACTTCAAAAGCAATGTTGTGGTGCATATATATGTAGGGGAAGATACTCCATTAAATTCCATTCAGTATTCACTCCTATATGGAAATATCAAGGAGCACGTGCTCCTGATCATGAGAAATTATCTGGAGCCCTGATCTTTTATGGCCACTTCAACATGACAATCTGATCTTTCCTTGATCCTCATGAAGGGAGACAACTCTTACCTCCCACAGCAATCTTGGTGCCGTCCACGCCGTACTGTTGTGGATTCTGCAGCAGGTGTAGTGTGGCCGTCACACAGTCTTCAAACGGGATGGGGAAAGGGTGCTCCGGAGCAAGGCGGTATCTGGAGACAAGGTTGGACTAAAACTTGACTTGTAGATACTTTGAAGTCATTTCCAACCAACAAAAATATTATGTCTTGAAAAGAGGCAAGAAATATGTTGCATGTACTTCATGAATAACATTATAAGGATGGATGCTTGAAAGCAGTATCACAAAAAGTTCTGTTGCTGAAAAAATAAAAGAATTTTCATATAATTTTAAAATACATTTTCAAGCTAAAAAATTCTAGAAAACTAGAAATCCTTTAAAAGACAACTAGAATGCATATTGATTTGGTTGGTGTATGTTTACAGACTGAAATTATTCTAAATCCATCAATATCTGTTGTGAGTTTAGTATTACACCATAACAATATTCCAGCAATATCATGGTGGGGACACCCGAAATGGGCTTTACACATTGTACCCATATGGGGAATCGAACCCGGGTCTTGGCGTGACAAGCGAACGCTTTAACCACTAGGCTACCCCATCGCCCCAATATCTGTAACAGCTTTAAAGGAAGTCAAATGATAAACAAAGACCTGACCCCAGAGAATATATGCCAATGGAACAATCACTCTGTCCAAGTCATCAGCTTCAAAAGTGTATAATTGTTTATAAATACCTTGAACACAGACTTAAGAAAATAAAAGCCATGTTTTGGCCTTCAGCAAAAACTTGTAGAATAAGCACATAATCCCTGTATTTTGATCTTTGGTCTCAATATTGTCTGATTCAGCTGCATATCATACATAGCCCTGTCTTTAATATCGCCCTTTTTAAGAATCAAACTGAATCAATTCAATAAGCTCGTCAGCATCCATTAAAATGTGTAGCATCCACAAATCTGTCTCTTTTTTATATAACATTTTTTATTAAAATAGATTTTAAATATTTAACTTGACATAGTGTTGATAAGAAATTATCTGGAAGTCTACTTAGAAAAAAGGATTTGTTAACCCCCACAAACTCATAAAAACTATACCATACAAGCTTGCACACAGGAGGACAGACACAGTATAAGCTGCTGCTTCTGTAAAAATGAACCTTCTTTATCCAAACAGTTTAGTGTCGGTGGAGTAGCCTAGTGGTTAAAGTGTGAAGACCATTCGGCACACTGAAGACCTGGGGCAGTGGGGATTCCCCACATGGGTACAAAATGTGTGAAGCCCATTTCTGGTGTCCTCCACCATGATATTGCTGGAATATTGCTAAAAGCGGCATAAAACTAAACTAATCTCCAAACAGTTTAAGAAGCAGATAACATAAATGAACAGAGAAACATACTCAACTGACACCACCAGTATGTTTGCTGACTCAGCTATTTGTCTGGTGAAGCTGTCATATAAGGCTGAAAACAAAACAATATTTCAACATATCTGTTGAGTGAGTTTAGTTTTATGCCGCAGTCAGCAATATTCCAGCTGTATGGCAGCGGTCTGTAAATAATCGAGTCTGGACCAGACAATCCAGTGATCAACATCATGTGCATTGATCTACTCAATTGGGAAAAGCCGATGACATGTAAGTCAGCGAAGCCTGACCACCCGATCCCGTTAGGTAAGCCTCTTAAGACAAGCATGGGTTACTGAAGATCAATATTCGAACTCCAGACATTCATTCACGAGTGAGTGAGCATGTGAGTGAGTGAGTGAGTGCGAGTGCGTGAGTGAGTGAGTGAGTGAGTTTACTGGTGAGATTTATTATGAATGGAATATAATGAGCAATACTGATGATGGGGGACCAGCCTCAATCAACCTATATAATGCTATTTTATGTGGGACTCATTTGATTCAGTTCCAATCACTAAGTATCAACTGGAAAATTTGATATTATACATTTATTTAAATCGTATTAGAACTTCCCTTTAAGTATAGCACATTTTCCTCTCAACTCTTGTGGTGGGCTCAGCATGACAGTGTTCATATGGAAGCATTTTGTTCAAGAAATTGAAAACATGCCATGTTTTTAAAATACTATACTTCAGGGCTCCAGATAATTTTTCATGATCAGGAGTACGTACTCCTTATGTTTTCAATATAGGAGTACTGGAAAACAATAAGAGTACATTTAGAGTACTGAATGGAATTTAATGGCGTATCAGTAATCTTGTGTTTCGTTTCATATATGCACCACAACATTGCTACTCTTGTGTAAACAGGTCAATAAACAATAAAACAATACTTTTCAGATAAATACGTCTGTAAATGATTCTGAAACCGTACACCATTGCTGTGGTCCGTATCTGCTACGTTTTTAAAATTGTTTCCTACCGTATCGTGCTTATTTTAAATCCATACATACGCAGATACGGCCCTTATCTGGAGCCCTGATACTTGGTGATGAGGCCTGAATAACATAAAATAGCCTTAGATGGGTGGATCGTTTATACTACTCAGAGGCACTTTATTAATGTGAGCAAGAAGATCTTGCTTCTTGGCATTAGTCTCATGCTTGGAACCCGTGAAGATCCGGGTTAGAATTGGTCTTCAGCAACCCATGCTTGTCGTAAGAGGCGACTAATGGGATTGGGTGGTCAGGCTCACTGACTTGGTTGACACATGTCATCATATCCCAATTGCATGTATATATGTAAACATGATTTAGTTCCAGTAGTAAATGTTCGGTTCGGAATAAATGCCGTGAAATTGAGAATGGATGACACAAATAAAAATTCAATACACACGGCAAATATTCCATCGAAAAGGAACAAATACCGTGAGGCCTAACCTATTCCAGTCATTATTGAATGCAAAATGGACTCATCCAATCGTCAACATCCGGGATGTCTACTAACTTCAACTTGGTTACATGCTGACTGTAACTTGGCTACTGACTAACTGTAACTTGGTTACATGTTGACTGTAACCTGGCTACTGACTGTAACTTGGTTACATGTCGACTGTAACCTGGCTACTAACTGTAACCCGGTTACATGCTGACTGTAACTTGGCTACTGACTAACTGTAACTTGGTTACATGCTGACTGTAACTTGGCTACTGAATGTAACTTGGTTACATGTTGACTGTAACTTGGTTACATGTCGACTGTAACCTGGCTACTGACTGTAACTTGGTTACATGTCGACTGTAACCTGGCTACTGACTGTAACTTGGTTACATGTTGACTGTAATATGGCTACTGACTAACTGTAACTAGGTTACATGTTCACTAACCTGGCTACTGACTGACTGTAACTTGGTTACATAGTGACTGTAACCTGGCTACCGACTAACTGTAACTTGGTTACATGTTGACTGTAATCCGCTACTGACTGTTAATTGTTACATGTTGACTGTAACCTGGCTACTGACTGACTGTTAATTGGTTACATGTTGACTGTAACCTGGCTACTGACTAACTTGGTAACATGTTGACTGTAACCTGGCTACTGACTAACTCTAACTTGGTTACATATTGAATGTAACCTGGCTACTGACCAACTGTAACTTGGTCACATGACTGTAACCTGGCTACTGACTGACTGTAACTTGGTTACATGTTGACTGTAACCTGGCTACTGACTGTAACCTGATTAATGAAGGTAACTTGGTTACATAATAACTGAACTCTGAACACAAGATTCATTTAGAATCATCAGTTCGCGATTCTGGGGAATCTACAATGTATTTTCATCAAAAAATTAAGTAACTTTCATACATGATAATTGCTTCTTGATAGTTACATGATTTGTTCCAAATGGAACAAATACCGCGAGGAAAATCTTTTTTTCCTTTCCGTTCCCCACGCCCCCAATTTTAAGACCACCCCAACAAACAAAACCCTCTTTTAGACACTTTATGATGTGTGTGGAAGTTCCTCTTACCCGTAATAAATTCTGTGTGTAATGCGGAATGAAATAATTGTTCCGCATGCACTATTACAGGAACAAATGTTGGAATGAAAAGTTCCACCGGGAACTTTTACTATGGGGAACCAAATCTTTTTACATATACTCATGCTGTTGGTCACTGGATTGTCTGATCGAGATTGTTTACGGACCCTCGCCATATAGCTGGAATATTGCTGAGTGCAACATTAAAAATGACCAACCAACCAATTCATGCTTGGATTAACGTTCATGATTTAAAATATGTAGTCTTACCAAAATAAATATCCAGTTTTCATGCTTTTTCATCCATTTACAGTAAATGTACACAAAGCTGCCCAGGCCGTTATGCTGAACAAAGATAAGTTGGTTGGTTTGTTGTTTAACGCTGAACTCAGCAATATTCCAGCTGTATTGCAGCTGTCTGTAGTGAGAGAGTGAGTGAGCATGGTTTTACACCATTTTTAGCAATATTCCAGCAATATCATTGTGGAGGACACCAGAAAAGGGCTTCACACATTGTACCCATGTGGGTAATCGAACCCGGGTCTTCAGCGTGACGAGCAAACAAACACCTTAACCACTAAGCTACTCTACTGCCCACGGCAGTCTGTAAATAATCAATTCTGGACCGTTAAACGCCTCTTACGACAGGCATTGGTTGCTGAAGACCGGGATCTTCACGGGTCTAACAGAGAAAAGATAAAAAATGAAATGCCTTCCACCTACCTCTTGTTGAAAATTTTGATGGAAATATATTCAATAACTAATTCATTGTAGTCTAACATTGATGAATATACATGTTTTACTGACCAATACTTCCGAATGTCCACCCTCCGCCATGGAAATATATCAGAGCTGGACTGGGAGTGTTGACACTCTTGGGGCGGTATATTGTGACTTTCACACCATCAAAAAGCGTGTCTGTGACCTGTAGCAACATAACAACAATGTGTCAGTGACCTGTAGCAACATAACCATGTGTCAGTGACCTGTAGCAACATAACAACCATGTGTCAGTGATCTGTAGCAACATAACAACCATGTGTCAGTGATCTGTAGCAACATAACAACCATGTGTCAGTGACCTGTAGCAACATAACAACCATGTGTCAGTGATCTGTAGCAACATAACAACCATGTGTCAGTGATCTGTAGCAACATAACAACCATGTGTCAGTGACCTGTAGCAACATAACAACCATGTGTCAGTGATCTGTAGCAACATAACCATGTGTCAGGGACCTGTAGCAACATAACAACCATGTGTCAGTGACCTGTAGCAACATAACAGCCATGTATCAGTTATCTGTAGCAACATAACCACCATGTGTCAGGGACCTGTAGCAACATAACCCGCATGTGAGAGTGACTGGAGCAGCATAACAACCATGTGTCAATGAGCCTGTAGCAACATAAAAACCATGTGTCAGTGACCTGTAGCAACATAACCATGTGTCAGTGACCTGTAGCAACATAACAACCATGTGTCAGTGACCTGTAGCAACATAACAACCATGTGTCAGTGACCTGTAGCAACATAACCATGTGTCAGTGACTTGTAGCAACATAACCATGTGTCAGGGACCTGTAGCAACATAACCATGTGTCAGTGACCTGTAGCAACATAACCATGTGTCAGTGACTTGTAGCAACATAACCATGTGTCAGGGACCTGTAGCAACATAACCATGTGTCAGTGACTTGTAGCAACATAACCATGTGTCAGGGACCTGTAGCAACATAACAACCATGTTTGTTTAAAAGTAGCAACATAACCCATGTTTGTTTAGTAGGAACCAACACACATAGGTACTGCTTCAATATGCTTCCAAATGTCATGCACTTCGAGTTTTATGTATAAATATAACCGAACAAGTGAAAACATATTGAGATAATTACAAACTGGCAGAGCAAACATGATATGTTATGAACAAGAGTTACAAATGATTACAAACGCAAGTTCTATTCATTTACCCACAAGGCCACATTTCATACCCACATATTACCTACTTGGCCGATAGGCTTTTTAGAAAGATATTACAAACTGATCACCGCAGCAGGCCAGCATGGAATAGACGACATTAGCAGTGTTCAGTCATGCATTTCTATAAAGAGAGCCCATGGCCCACCAGCCCTCAGTTATGAGGGTCATTTAGAAAATATTTTGGGTCATGACTGACTGACTGAGTTTGGTTTTACGCCGCTTTAGCAATATTCCAGCAACATCACGGGCGGGGACACCAGAAATGGCTTCACACATTGTACCCATGTGGGGATTCAACCCGGGTCTTTGGCATGACGCGAGCGAATGCCTTAACTATTAGGCTACCCCATCGCCCTTTTGGGTCATGAAGAATGATGATACTTTTATGGATATACAAATTCTTTATTCTGTCAAAGGCCATTTCAATCTATTGTAATAACAACTCATCCATATATTCTCTCACTTTTTTTCTCATGTATGTCGAAATGTCACCTTTCACAGAATAAAGAAGTATATCCATAAAATTATCATTTTTATCACTTCATCATCACGATATGGCTGAAATATTGCCGATTTGACGCTAAATATTAACTCACTCACTCATCACCTCAACTTCTATAAATGCACATCAAAGAAGTCATTGTGTGTCATGTCAAATTGCTGTGACTTTTTAGCCATACACAACTAGTTACTAGTATGAGTTCACATCCTTTTATAAACTTTCCCCGCCGTGATGTTGCTGGAATATTGCTAAAAGCAGCGTAAAACCAAACTCAGTCAGTCAGTTATAAACTTTCAATCCAGGTGCTATCAACAAGAGAAACCAAAGACGTACTTGAGTTTTGCTTGAGCTGCCAAGCGAAAACAAACTCGTTTCAGTTTTATATTTATGGGTGCGCTAACCCGACCCGGCCTAGAGTGAACACTGCATTTGTCTGGTGTAACATACATCAAGGTGTGGACTGGGCTTGCGGTATGATGATCCGATATCTGCCATGGTGTCTAAAAAGCGTAATGTATTTCCATAGCTGCCACAGCCTGTGAAGTCAAGAAAGCTGCCCTGGAAATAACAGAAAAATGAGTTGCATTATTGTTCTAAACATATTTTATTGTCCAGAAGGACAAAGGGATTGGGCACAAGTGTACCACTTTCTGTCGCAGTCTCCCTACAAATACAGTAAAACATAATATCACATAATTAAATTATTATTTAATTACATTATCTAATAATCGGATCATTTGCCTATCAAAAATGATATTATGAAACCATAGTATGTGAACAAAGATGTATGTTCACTATATGCAACATTAGTGGTGGTCCGATAAATTGAAATAATTAAAGATTGGTCGCAGTGACTAACAACCAAGCAATCGATCATGTTTTCTCATAATCGAACACAAACAATTCTGGAACACTTGTTCTCATTAACAATTTTTTCACAAGGTTGGTTTTGTCTGTTACATTTCATAAGCACTACAAGCTCGTTTCAAGTCATGATTGAATTTATCTTAAAGACTCCAAGAAATTTATGTTCCTCCATGCTAGTCATCCTTTAAAGATGTGGAATTTTGCACAAAAAAACCCAAAGAACTACATGTTTTTTCTTTATTTTTATGTGCATTAACAAATTCGATTAATGACATTAACCAATTTTTTTCGAGGATTGATCGGTTGTAATGAACCAATCATCAATTATAAGATTTTAACCAATTCCCAACACTATGCAACATAAGATGTGTGTAAAATGGTAAATATTTTGAAGGAACGACTTAATAACACTGTAATTGAACATAATACATTTTAAAGAAAAGCTGTGTTAACCTCTCTGAAAGTATTATTATTTCAATGGCAGTGTGGAAAATTGATGAGAATGTTGAAATATTTATCATCTGTGAAAAACAGTTCCCCTCAATTCCTTGAAAATGCATGAGTGGGGAGTGGATTTAAGGAAGTTTAAAAGAAGAGGACCAAAGGTGCTGGGTTTTGGATTTTGAATTGGGCCAGACCAATTTTAACCTTGTAGCCAAATCAAAACTGTCGTATTTTCAAACATAAGGCCAGACCAATTTTATTTCTTGTTTTCTGGATCTGCCCATGGTAATTTTTCAAGAATAAAAAAATAAATAATTGTTTTTTGCCCCATATACACTTCATAAATTGCCAAAAGTAAAATACTTTTAATATTTAGGCGGAATATTTCATTGACTGGTGATTTTATTTTTTTTTTTTTCCCTCCTGCCTTTAGGTTTTCTGAGGACAAAAATCAAGTAAAACAAGAAATATAATTGGTCTGGCCTAAAATGAATTAAATCAATTCTTATTTATCATCTGTGAAAAATAGTTCCCCTCAATTCATGCAAAATGCATGAGTGGGGAGGAAAGTAAGGAAGTTCAAAACAGAGGACCAAAGGTGCTGTGGTGGATTGGATTTTGAATGGGGCCAAGAAAACTGTAGCCAAACCAAAAACGTTTTTAATCATAAATGAATTAAATCAATTCTTTGAAAATGTAACAACCTGCAACATATATGTAGTCAATATATATTTTGGACTCGCTGCTGTTGCAAAACCTTTCATTCAAAAAACAAATTACTAAAAATTTAGGGGCTAAATTATGTCTTTAAAACAAAACATTTTGCAACAGTAGACTTGAATGAAGCAAAATATTTTTTTCAGCTATGGCTGCAAAACCAGATATTTTAGGGTAAAACATAGGGCCTTCATTGTTTCTTGAAAAACTCAACATGATGGAACAGTGTATCTTTTAAGCCAAACAATATATATTCAACATTTGATGCTTCTCTCAATATGTTTGTAGAACAATTTCTTTATTTTGTATTTTTGGTGAACTCCGACATCAAATGGTCTGATGATCAGTCTCAATTGCTTGTTTTACATTGTCAAAACTGATCCGTGAAGTGTAATTCATGACCATTCATAATTCATGGCTAGGGGGTTACATGGGGAGATAGGGAGGGAATGATTTTACAAGTACTAAGGGGTGGGGCTGGGCTGGGGTGGGGTGGTGTGTCACTTACCTTGGTCATTCACAGTGTATACAAGCTTCCCCATCAAAATCATCATTTTCTCTTCCCCCCCATTCCTAGCCATAAATTAAGATAATTAAGTAATTTGTTACCACAAGTTGTAGTAAGTTAAATCCAGCTGTGTATATCCTGAGTTTCCAGGGTTCTGGCAGATCGTCAGGTATAGGTGTGTAGAGGTAGACAGATAGCCCTGTCACTATCACTGACACCAACAGGGCAGACATCTTTAAGCATCCCATGTTTGAGGTAGCTGGAACTTCAACACAAGAGTGCACAGTGAGTATGGTTTTACGCCGCTTTCAGGAATATTTCAGCAATATCACGGCTGGGGACACCAGAAATTCACCTAAGGAATCAAACCTGGGTATTTGGCATGACAAGCGAACGCTTTAACCACTAGTGGTGGTCCGATTAATTGAAATAATCGAAGATTGGTCGCAGTGACCAAACGACCAAGCAACTGATCACATTTTCTCATAATCGAACACAAACGATTTTGGAACTACTGTTTTAGTGTTTGAAACACTTAACGATGGAACATATCTCAGAAGTAGTCAGTGCCTGAAAACATGTTTAATTCTTAAAAAATCACTCCACTTACTGAAAAGTCATGACTGAATATTTCATGAAGACTCTGGGAAGTTTATGTTTGTGATAAAGCAGCAAGTTGCATCTTTACACTGGATGCGAAATTTGCAAATACAATTTGCGCAGTAAAGCAAAAAACAGAGAACTACATGTTTTTCCATAATACTTATCTGCAATAACAACCTGAAAAGGAAAAATCTGAAAAATGACACTAAACAATTTTTTTCGATGATTGCTAGTTGTGTGAACCAATCATCAGTTGTGAGATTTCAATCAATTCCCAACACTGATAACCACTAGGCTACCCCACCACTGTAGTGAGTGAGTGAGTGAGTGAGCAAGTTTAGTTTTACGCTGCTTGTAGCAATATTCCAGCAATAATATGGCGGGGTACAACAGAAATGGGCTTCACACATTGTACCCATGTGGGGAATAAAACTCAGGAATTCGGCATGACGTTGAACGCTTTAACCACTAGGCTACCCCACCACTATAGATATATTCAGAGATTGTTGTGTACATTTTCAGTATTTCTATACATATTGCAAAACACATGTCCATAAACGACGATATGAAAAGGTACACATGGAGAGGGTCTATATATGAGAAAAAGATTGCAGTTGGTTATTGTACAGCCAGGATTGTACTGAAATAAATCCCATTATGTATATCCTCAATTACCTAGTTTTACCTCAGTTCTATTATTTATATCATTTTGGTGAAATAAAATGTCCCCTTTCAAACATTTTAAAATTGGTTGTTGTACGGTGAAACATGGACTAACAGCTAGTCTCTAAAATTAACATATTTTACAGAAAATAAAAGTTTTAAATTAAAATTATAAATACAATAAAAAGGAGCCCAGAGAATTTCTTCATTTTAAACTTCCCACACATTCTAGACTTGCATGGACTGCATTGGGTATATTTGTTTCAGGGTCTGTATAGCAGACTATAGTCTGTTTGCAGTGAAAATGTACCGATGAATTTCACTTAAGTAAATCAAATAAAGTGAAATTAAGATTGCGAATCCTCATAATTTTACTTTGGCAATTAAACATATAAATTTAAGAATTTTTTTCAACTTAGGATAAAAGTTGTTTAACAGACGATCATAGATTCAAATCACTATTATTGGTTTGTATTACAAGGGAGTAGATGCAGTGATTGGAACAGTGATACAAATGCACGTGCACTGCAGTACGTGATGAGCGTTAACATAGACCAACCCTACTTCTTCGTGGTGTTTCATTTAATGTGCATACCCCTTTGTAATACAAACAAACAATATTTAGCGATTTGAAACTATGATCGTTTGTCAAACAACTTTTATCCTAAGTTGAATAAAATTCTGAGATTTAAATGTTCAATGGGCAAGGTAAATTCATGAGGATTCGTTCTTCTAATTTCACTTTATTTGATTTACGTTTTTGTTTAAAGTGAAATTCATCGGTACGTTTTCACTGCAAACAGACTATAGGTGAAACAGATGTTTGATTGGCATTTTAGAAGATTGTATTTGTTGAACATAGAGACTTTTCTCTGGGTTTCATCTTCATTTTATAGTTGGGTACAACGTTTCAGGGCTTGTTCTAGCCCCATCATCAGGTTTAACTAGAGAACAGTAACTGTAATAGATGAAACAGACTATACGATAAAACCATGGCGACACATCGGTAGCTCAAATTACAAAAGCGCTGCCGGGAGCTTTCATACTTAACCATGCGTTTCCTCATTCATCAACAGGTTCGTGCCATTTGATCAAAACAAGCACTGATGATAAATACTTACAGAACTACACATCCCTTATCGATACAACACAACGACTGTCGCTGTATGCGTTGAAAATATGTCTCATTTCCTCTTTCGTCAGTGTGCTACTTACAGTGGAGGCGCACGTTCACAACTCCTTGCAGCGTGTCGATGGATCGGCAGGCGAGCAGGGAGACATTATTATTTTCAATTTTCGGGGTTTTCTGAAACATTCATCAATCCCAGCTGTTTCACAGCGCATTCTTAAACACAGTTGCCTTTCATGATCATAAAATGTACCCATTTCTCGGCTATGTTCAAGAGTCCACAGTTTTGTTTAACTAACTTTCCGCAAAAGAAATATATATGCGATATTCTGCTTTCTGTTGACACGGCGATACGCAATGGGTCTGATGGCAAAGGTAATAGAATTTTGAAATTTATAGCGACCGATAGTGCTGATCCCCTCTCTTGCAAGTGATGTGAAGCCCATTTCTGGTGACCCGGCCCGTCGTGATATTGCTGAAAAATTGCTAAAACCGGCGTAAAACCATACTCACTCACTCTCTCTTGCCATTAAGTGAGTGAGTTTAATTTTTACGCGGCACTCAGCAATATTCCAGCTATATCACCGTGGGGGACACCAGAACTGAAAAGAATCGAACCCGGGTCTTCGGCGTGTCGAGCAAACGCTTTACCCTGTCAATAATCGAGTCTGGACCAGACAATCCAGTGATCAGCAGCATGAGCATCGATCTACGCAATTTGGATACGATGACATGTGTCAACCAAGTCAGCGAGCCTGACCACCCGATCCCGTTAGTCACCACTTGCGACAAGCATATGGGTCACTGAAGATCAATTCTAACCCTGATCTTCACGGGTCCTCTCGCCAATGAATCTTACGCTGAAACCCAATAAGCAGGTCCAATGTCTCACTGCCATATATAAAACATCAAATTATTTTGCATGATGTTGTGTGTGAGGTGAGGTGAGGTGAAATTGGGTTTAACGTCGTGCTTGAGAATATTTCGCTCATATGACGACGTGCATGCACGTGTATGTGTATGTGCGGCTGCTTGTACTAGCCCAGACTTTAGCTTGTTTCATAGTGCTAGCCCACTGAGATACCTTGCCGCAGTGAAGCATGAATACCCCACTCAGACACATTATACTGACTCCGAGCCGACCAGTCCTTGTTGTACCCATTAATGCCGAGCGCCAGGCAGGGACCAACAAGTACCATATTTTAAAGGTCACATAAACCCTAGGGGGTAAAAATACATAAATCACTAACTGGCATCGTTATAAATGAAACCCCGTCATTAAAACTACTCATTTCGACCTTTAATTGACTTAAATCGACCTTTTTGACAACAGTGCACAATTCTCACCCGCGAACGAAATTTCAACCAATCAGAGCGGCGCGACTCTGTGACGTCATATGAGGAATAGCTTTGAGGGCCGATGCAGAATTCATCTACATTTTAGGGGGTAAATTATCTTGTTTACAGGCTTGTATAAACCTGAAATCGTGACAATTGTTGTGGAAAATGAAAGATATATGTTCTCACTATCTACTGGCATTTAATTTTGTCTCCTGCTTTGCCTAGTTTCCGAGTTACAACTTGTTTTCATAGACGCTTCTGTCACAATTGATTGGTGTCGTTAGGCCCTATTTGTATAATGACTGATCCAAATTGATCCCATTTCTGTGTTTTTTTTACCTCGATATTTAATCATGTCATGTAAAAATCTGTTTGTATTCTCAAAACAGTGTCGGCCCATAAGTTTTCACATGCAATACAGCAATTAATACTCCCTTGTTGTAACCCGTGTTAGGTGGTATAAACCTACACATGTTATTTGTCATCATTCACTTGATGGTCAGTTAATGAATTTATAACAGGTATAATTAGTGGTAAGACACTTAGATTACCCGACAAAGGTTCCCATTTGGCATTTCTTGTGTCTGGAGTAAATATTCAACATTATAAACATCGATCAAAGGATTAACCGATAACACGCTGATTGATTAATTACTTTTATCTTACAGCGGAATTGTCAAAAGGTAGTGTTTATGTATGTAGATTTACTAATTTATACTGAATACACTCTGCCGTGTCGGTGTCTGCGTAAAAACAACGTCCTTCTTTCAAAGGATTAACCGGCAATTGATTGATTGCCCATTATTGGCTAACTAAATTACTGTTTTTAATGAAAGGCGGACATTATGCAATTAGTTGCCAGGTGTGCTATCTTGGGTGATCAATGAGACTATACACCAATACCTGAAAAGATTTATCACTTTTTCGTATATTAAACTGTTAAAAGACACATCATTTGGAACAGTTTTGTGAATATTGATTGATACATTCCTCAAACAAGGTAATGGCCTGATATTGTTCCTATAACTTTAATCTGTTTTAATTTTAATATTTGCATTTTGTTTTTTATTCATTTGTCGTAGCATTCAACAGAATCATTGTTTTCGCCGTGAAGTGTAATGAGACAGACAACATACACTAGGGGTGTGTGTGCGAATTATGATTCACATTGGCAAACTATAAAATGTCTAGATATTACAGTTCTGTTATAAATTCACTATAAGTATCAGCAGATCGTCAGCTTTTTATTTAGTTTCAACATGCATAAAAGTATGATAATAAACTAATTAGGATTATAAGACCAAATATAAAGACGCACATTGACTAGTATCTACATACTGGTGAGTGGACATTAACCCTGTGAATGTAGCAAGATATTTATCGCGCAGTATTGTGACTTCGACCCCCACCTCGCTTCCGTGGAAGAAATCGTTATGTTATAAGTTGTGTCATGCAAAATCCTTTTGGTTATGATTCCAATACATATTTAACTACGAGTAGAAAGTAGTTTTGATTTTCTAACTTGATGTTTTGTATAATATTCGAGACGCCGGCATTCGACTCATCGGGATTTGACTGGATATCATGATGACGGATGTCCGGTCATTCTGAAATAAGGCTTTGTGTATGTGACAATGAATTGTACGTTACTGTCCCAACCTGGAAGTACACCAAGATCACTATGATCTGGTCTTATTGCAGCTACAACCAAAGTTCATTGTGCTGTTTTCCTTCCTTAACATCATGCACACTTCACGTGCAAGCAACTGATTTAAATCTTAATGAATTTCTTCCGAAGTTAGACTTCAGTTCTTCTATGTCCTAACGTTTGCAGAAATATACGTCAACCACACATTGTGATTCCTTTACATCAGCGATCCATAGTGACTCATTTGTCAGTCAAATATAAAGGTAGTGCCTAAGTCATTTCTTTTAGGATATTCACAAATTCACATTATTTCCAAACTGCTATATATATATACTCAGCAGCAAAACAACGTCGGTGCGAATTCAAAATTAGATAGGCACTGTAAGCAAATCATTACAGAAATGGACATAATAAGCGGATCAAAAGAGGTTTTTTGTGTACAATATCTTGTCACATCAATGAAGAACTCAGCACAATTTCAAGACATTACGTGAACGTTTGCAGTCCATTCAGACCCTTGATTTCAGTTTCTAGTGTGACCACAACGGGCGGCTATAACTGCAGCACAGCGTCTATGCATGGAGTGCACCACTCGATTGATGAAGGCCATGGGCACCTGGAACCACACTCTGAGAAAGGCATGGCGCAATAAATCGGCTGTGTTCGGCCTTGGTATGACAATATTCAGTCTCTTCTGAATTTCACCCCAAAGATGTTCAATTGGGTTTAAATCGGGACTAAGGGCTCGGCACTGAATAATGGTGATACCGTTCTGCTGTAGGAAGTCCCGTGTAGCTCTGGCAGTATGGGCCCGGGCGTTATCATGCTGGAAAATGTTGTTCCGGTGACATGCGAAATGTGGTATGACGTGGGGTCTGAGAGCTTGGTCGATGTAGCGCACCGCTGTGATGCCGCCTCCTCTCCCTGGACCAAGGTTCTGGAACACAACAGGACCCACTCTCTGGTTCAGGCCTATTCCACCCCATACCATGATGCTTGCACGCCTCCATGAGTCTCTTTCCATAACACATTGGTCTGAGTAACGCTGGCCACGTCGTCCCCATAATTATTCTTGTTCTGCCATCTGCAGTTGATACACAGTAACGACTCTCATCTGTGAACAGAACAGTTCTCCATTGCCTGTATCGCCAGTTTTGGTGTTGTAGGGCAAACTGTAGACGTTAACGCCGATGACGAGGGGTGAGGATAGGTCCACGGTAAGGTCTACGGCAATGGAGGTTCCCGCTGTTAAGACGTCGGCGTTCTGCATCATTACTGATTGGTCTTCCGTGTGTTCCCACTGTCTGGCGGGCTGTTTCGGATGCCTACATGAAGGGATTATACATGCTGTCGCACAACACGGCGGTCTTGTCGTCTTGTGATCACCCTTGGTCTGCCAGTACGGGGACGATCATTTGTGGTGTAGGTGGCCCGGAAACGTTGCTGCAGCCTGTAGATGGTCCGAACGTTAACCTGGAAGTGATTGACAACGGCTTGTGCAGTGTGGCCAGCTTCAAGTCTTCCTGCTAGCGCCTGGCTCCTCTCAGCTGTCGTGAGTCGCGGCATCCTGCTGACGTTGTAATGTGAATGTTTCAACCAGGTTTTGGGGTGACGTTTATAGGGCTGGTCCTTGTGAACAGCACGTGCATGACTTGCATGAAAAACATGGAGAACACCGTACCATCAGGTACGTTTTTGAGACCATTTCCTGGATTCAATTCTGAGTTTCGGAAGGAATGTCTTTGCTCAGATAAAGTTGGAGATGTTGTCAAACACATACAATCAAAACCTTAAATGAGTTTACAGTTATACGTTTATGCGAAGGAAAATTCCAAACTGACGTTTCTTTTGCTGCTTAGTATACAATTACACGGTCTACAAATATTCAAATCCGGGAGTAATTTTAACAATGAAATGTACGTTACTGTCTTTTCTTCTTAAGAATAATTTGACAAATTTTGTAAGGCTTATTATGTTTATGTAACTTACATGGACTATTAGAATCAGAAGTTTCGATTCGAAGTCGATTTTAACTGGTGAGATAATGATTAAATGAACCAATGTGAAATATACGTGACCGAAATGTACGTTACCCAGTTTGTACGAAAATTACTGATCTTCAACCTGGTGACGAAACATCAGTCTGAATTTGAATTGAAGGCCAGATGAAACTATTTTTGCAGCAGGCCATGGCAAAGGTCCCTGTGACGGCCTTGGCGGTGTGACAGTGCAAAGCAGATGAATCAGTGAGGAGTGGCGTATGTGTGATACAGGATATATGATGCAGAGGATTTCTTTAGGTGGACTGAAAATTCAAGTCTCAAATCTGTGAAGTTCATTTTTGTTCCTAAAGAAGATTTCCAAGAATGCCAAGAAACCGTGAATGCTGTTAGTTCTCAATGTTTTATCGTATTAAAGTTGGAAGTTACAATTGCCTGTTGGTTTAAAGCCTTTCTTGTGGAGCTCACAAACCAGGAGCATTTCTATCATAGTTCTATGTGTTTTATGTATCCCTAATTTGTGTGTTAGACTGTTAAGTGAATCATGATCTGATCTTTACTGATGGGTTATTTCATAGAATACTTGTTCTTTGCTTCGTCTGTAGGTATTTTCATGTAAATTAAAAGACAGCTTCAATGAAAAAGCTTCTATCAATAACTTAATTATGCTCCCTGCTTCTCACTAATACAAAAAAGTGTTTGAGTCACAGTACACCAATCGGTAGATCATATTATGTTGGCATTTACGAAATGTATGTTACATTTTTCGTGGGTTACAATATTGACTTACATGACAAATTGTTTTAGCACAGTGTCTACTTTTATCCGAAATAGGAGCAAACACTATACTTGGATGGACATGAATGCTCTTTAAGTATTGAGACGTTATTCGGGTTTAAACCTTGAATTTCGAATGATCAAGTTGTTGATTTCTTGCTGTTCATGTTCGAGTGAGGCATATTGTGCTGACACCTCCCTCATCCTAGCGTTTTTTCTGGATTTATTGATTTTCTGTGAGTGAAGGAAAACCGCTGAAGCACTACAATGTGTTTGCGATTATTTCTATAGATAATGAGCATTTTGTTCAGAGGTCAGAGAGTCTGGTGACATACATTTCCAAGCGGACTTCACGAGTTGCCAAACACTGATATTGCACGGATCATAACTGAAAATATATACAACGTAACTTGAAACCATTTTAGTTTTGTAATCCCGAAATAGCATGTTACGAAATGAATAGGTAATCTTTGAACTTCAGGGGGTTTATTTTTTGAAGTTTTCTCACATGCAAATCGACCTGTATATTGGGTTTCAGTGTACACCCGCAGTAAGATTTCCGACGATCAGATCAATAACACACTGATACGCTCCAGTGAACACATGTCGATGACTCACTACGACACCAATGCACAGGTGTAAACAATCACTGTCCCACATATGGGGATCTATGCACAACGGGTATGTGCTTACCCAGATTGTAAGGAGTGGCATTGGGGTTCACTGTCAAAAACATAATTATACATAGATACATACATAGATACATACATACATACATACATACATACATACATACATACATACATACATACATACATACATACATACATACATACATACATACATACATACATACATACATACATACATACATACATACATACATACATACATACATACATACATACATACATACAAACATACATATGACACATTAGCCTAGAAACATTTTCCCACACATTTGATTTGAGACACAATCCTTTTTTGTTCTTTTCTCATATACTTGAAGGTAAAAATGAAAGGAGAGCCCTGTTTGTTCTTATTGTCGATACACGCCTGTCTACGGCCTGAAGGGAGAATGGAATATTCCGGAAACAGAACATGAGTAGAGTCGCTTAAAGGTCACATGCAACGTAAAACACAACTTTGCAGATTCTGATACCTTTCGGTATGGACTTACCGAAACAAATCATCAAATATGCAAATTCAACTTATAAAGTTGAAAAATAACGCGATGAAAAAACCCGCGCGAAATCGGAGTTCAAACGATTCACTAATTTTCCCCCGACTTTTCTGGGGAAAACTGGTTTCAACAGCTGGGCTGCGCTCATAGCACGTGCGCAGTGAAATAGGTTCGCGCAACTTGGAAGCGGGCTGTCCGGTGAATACTCGGTGAAGGCTTTGGTGTGAGCTATTTTCCTAATGTTTTGTTGATATCTCATAGGCGCGAGCTTTTTATATGTTATGACAGTAAATAAACTGTTTATATAATTTCATTTGTCTATTTCACCACACGTTCTTCGAACCGAGTCAAAACATGCCTAGTGATTCAAACGCGTTACCGTATTTAACAAAACAAGACATGTTTCCTCATAATTTCCTTCAGATCACAACAGATTTTATTTCTATAATTAGCACAATATAATATACCAATAGGTATTTTAATATAATATTATCACATAATAATAAATCTTAATCTGAAAAACATAATAATAACGATAATGATTTAGTTTGTTGTCATGTGTACAAACAGGTAACATGGCGTAAGATCACAAAGCAAACATTTACAATTTACAAACATTCTTTTTTCAACCTTTCTTTTGGACGTCTAAATCACTGTTATTGGTTTATGTCGGCATGGTCGAAAATAGGACAATTTAACTCTTCTGAAAAAGATGTATTTCACCTAAATATGAATGTGTTTGAGAATTTGGTTCGTGATTTGCATAAAGCTGTGTTGTTAAGCTCCCTTGTAAACTAATACCTTCTAACATATCTTTGATAATTTTTAAGTATTTCATAAAGGTAGTGGGGTAACGTTTCTTTTGGCGTTAGTGTAGGAACAGTCTTTTACCGGTACTGCTAAACACCACGCTTGTGAGTAGGAAAGATTTTATTCGTTTCTTGTGAAATCAAAATTATACATGGGGACACTCTTTTACCGGTTACGGTAATCTATTAATTAATTAATCTATTGGAAATGTGGCTTTACCGGCTACAGCCATGTAATTGAAATGTGGCCTTCCCGGCAATAGTCATTTTTGAAATGTGGTTTTCCCGGCCTGCCACCGTACTGAAGCTGAAAGTACCGTATTTGCGGTACGAGTACCGATCTCTGATAGAAGCAACTCTCTAATGGACGGAGGTATGGTCATCCGCTTCACCCCCCAAATTAACGTCCGTCTCGTGTGCCTCCAACGTTGCCCCATACACTGCCAATAGGGACAAGTTACCTTTGTTGCCTTGTAGAATTACATACCGTGACACCATTTTGAATGTCGCTGGCTTACGTGGGAAGCACCTGTCTCAGTCGCGGCAAGGCGTAGTGCAACGATGCATGCAACGATGCGTTGTTTAGCCAATAACAGCCCAGCGCTGCTCAGAGGATCGGCTAAACAACACGCCCTAGCGTCAATGGCGATGCTTAGATGATTTTGTTGTGTAAAGGTAAGTGATCCTCGATCTAAAACCTTAAGGTATAGCTAACCATAAAAAAAAAGTTTTTAAAAGAAGTCAACATGGCTAGAAAATAATGGCATAAGGTACCCAAAAGCTAGAGGAAATGGTAAAATGCAAGTGAAGCCAGAACGTAAACAAACCTCGTTGCTAAGGAAACGAACTGCGCATTTATCTCGCGCAGTTCCAATAATGTCGGTGTTCTAAAAAAAATGTGTCCCGTATTCTGCAGTCTTTGCAAAAAAACCACTAATAGTTCAGCGTATACCAGCGCTTTAGAGAGATTGTGATACGTCGGCATAGGCTGGCTACAACGTCAAAGTGTGACAGAGCCTAACCTCATAGGACAGGCATAACACAAACGAAGCAGTGTGTGCATTGCGTGAGCTTTTGTGGACATTTAATAGCAACAGGTAGGTATGATTCAGCTATTTGTGAAGCCACATATATCAAGCATGAACGAAGATATGGATCACAGGGAGATGTGAGAGGAGTACAGTACACTTGCCCGTGAGTTACAGCTAGGAGTTACGAGGAGACGGAATTCGGAAATAGTATACGGGTGAGCGTAGTATATTTTCCATAGCTTGGCACCTTCCTCTTTATCGTGTCATTGAATTATATAATGATCTTGCTACTGGCCAATGAGACATCGTCCTCTGTTGGTTACCCAGCCAGGTTGGAATTTCTGGCAACACAATGGCCGATTTTACTGCTAAGGCAGCACTCAGCAAATCTGTGACACCACTTCTCATTCCATTCTCTGATTACAAAGCTACATATCATTAGAGATTACATCCGTGATCTGATGCAGAAGTGGGACACTCAAATAGGTATTAATAAATTACATCAAATAAACCCAACTGTCACTTACACCTACTTGGGTTGTCAGTCCAGATTTGAAGAGGTCATAATGAGACGTTGTCGTGTTGGCCATGAAAAATATACTCACGAATACCTACTGAAAGGTGAGGATATTCCGTTTTGCATCCATTGTGGTTAAAGAATCACGGCCAAGCATGTCCTACTTGACTGCATTGGATTTTCCCATCACAAGGGATAAATATTTCAAATCAACTTATGTGAAGGATTTTTTAATTGTATCAGTGCTCATTCAGTCATTTTGATTTGTATTGTAATTAGTATAAGAATTTTAATTTGTGTCAATGACTAAATAACTTTGATTGTAAGAAGCTATACCTTCATAGGGGGTTGAAGTAGCGTAACATTATTGTCTCCCGGAGAGGGTATGTAAGTCCCATTTTAATTAAAGTATTTTTCATTGTCCGTGATTATAATCGTAGTACATGTATATCTGTTCTTGTAATATATATGCAAAAATCACCAACATCTGAAAGAATAATGTAAATCCAGCTAGGGTCCATGCAGATAGCAAAAGTACTGTAAGTCCCCATGGTCCCCAGCATCGTGATGTACCTTCAGTTGCTGGTGATCTTCAGCCCGATTTTATATTGTATTGCCCATAATATCAGTTTAGTTTTAAGGTTACATGTTAGTTTTATTCTATATTCTATCTGTGATAATCTAGTTATTTTACTGTCCTTCGTCGTCAGTTTTAGTACTTATATTGCGTTTATTATGAATGTATAACTTTTAAAGTCACGATGTGGCTGAAATATTGCCGATGTGACTATAAATCTTAACTCACTCACTAACTAAAACATCTTTATCGTACAGAGAAACCTGCTTGTTAGCATACAGCTCGTAGATCTGTCGTTTGTTAATACACAGATGGTAACACACAAATACGTCATATTTTGGAAACTGCTGTCCACGTTTTAAAAGATGCAAAATTACTATAGACTGGATCGTGTAATCTACCCAGATTAAATGAACACCATGTGTGAACACATAAACGACTTTCAATTTGTTAATGAATCCCGAAAAGGGCATTTCATTCAGGGCTCCCTCCTGAAACGTAGATTACAATAGTGTTTTTAGCCGGAAACCCATTGAAGAAATTGCATAATTGTTTTTAGCTGGTTCTTTATAAACGTATATTACACTAGTGTTATTAATCGGGAACTGATTGAAGAAATTACAATATTGTTTTAAGCTGTGTTCTTTATAAACGTAGATTACACTGGTGTTATTAATCGGAAACTGATTAAAGAAATTACAATATTGTTTTAAGCTGTGTTCTTTATAAACGTAGATTACAATAGTGTTATTAGTCGGAAACCTATTGAAGAAATTACAATATTGTTTTAAGCTGTGTTCTTTATAAACGTAGATTACACTAGTAGTGATTAAAGAAATTAATCGGAAACTGATTTAAAGAAATTACAATATTGTTTTAAGCTGTGTTCTTTATAAACGTAGATTACACTAGTGTTATTAGCCGGAAACCTATTGAAGAAATTGCAATATTGTTTTAAGCTGTGTTCTTTATAAACGTAGATTACAATAGTGTTATTAATCGGAACCGATTGAAGAAATTACAATATTGTTTTAAGCTGTGTTCTTTATAAACGTAGATTACAATAGTGTTATTAATCGGAAACTGATAAAAGAAATTACATCATTGTTTTAAGCTGTGTTCTTTATAAACGTAGATTACACTAGTGTTATTAGCCGGAAACCGATTGAAGAAATTGCAATATTGTTTTAAGCTGGTTCTTTACAAACGTAGATTACAATAGTGTTTTTAATCGGGAACTGTTTTGAGAAATTTCATTATTTTTATAAGCTGGTTCGTTATGAACGTAGATTACAGAAGTATTATTAATTGGAAAATGGTCGAAGAAATTACATTAAAGTTATAAGTTTATTCGTTTTAAACGTAGACATCAGTATTGCTAATAATCGGAGACTGATTTGAAAAAAATTACATTATTGTTATAAACTTGTTCGTTATAAACCTCGGTAACAGTATTGTTATTAATCGAAAACTGATTGAATAAATTACAGTATCCTCATAAGTTTATTCGCTGTAAATGTAGATTACAGTATTGTTATTTATCGAAAACTGATTGAATAAATTACATTATCCACATAAGTTTATTCGTTGTAAACGCAGAGAACAGCATTGTTATTTATCGGAAACTGGTTAAAGAAATTACAGTATCCACATAAGTTTATTCGCTGTAAATGTAGATTACAGTATTGTTATTAATCGGAAACTGATCATGACTAGGAAATTACATTGAATGGGAAAGGTGGAGTAATTAGTCACATATTATGTAGCAGCTCGATACGGTCAGATAGTCAAGGCTTTGACCTACTTCTTGTGTGTTGAGGGCAAACCGCATAGCTGCACTCGGCTACGTCATTCGTCAGGCGTAAATGGCATACAGTGGACTCCCTCTAAACCGACATCCATCTAATCCGACATTTCTTTTGGTCCCGAATTTGTCCCTATATCATATCATATAAGAAATTCCCTCTAATCCGGCATCCTCAAATTCGATCAAAAAATATGTTTTTTGTGTGCAAAGTGACTCTCTCTAAACCAACATTGTATTTTCACAAGGGTAGTTCACAACTGAATCAATCTTCATCCAAGCAAGTCAAGTTTTGCAGTCCTGAATAGCTTCCTAAAACTGACAATGTTTTATGTAAAGAACACGTTGTTCAGTTAAGAAGATCGCCCGCAGTGACAAAAATGGCTGCTTTACTGCAATGCTATGTTGGGTGGCCTAGTTATTGAAGCATTCGCTCATCACACGGGGTGATTGAGTTAATATTTATCGTCACATCGGCAATACTTCAGCCATATCGTGACAAACCATCGCGCTGAAGACCCGGGTTCACTACGTCAGTTTGACTTCATAGAAGGGTGGAAGGTTTGCCCCCTGACGTTGCCGTTCGTCACCGTCCTGTGAAATTTTGAATGTTGGCCAGATGTAAACGAGGTGTGTCATGGCGTCCCTCCCATATCTCCAGAGACTATTGTACATATTGCAGTGTTATTGATTTTGGTATTCCCTGGACTAAGAGTACATAGCAGCATAATGTCGTGAGTGGGTTTCCGTTGAAACCCTCGCCAGGATTATGATGATGATGATGATGATGATGATGATGATGATGAAGTGAGGTGAGGTGAGGTGAGGTGAGGTGAGGTGAGGTGAAATTGGGTTTAACGTCGTGCTTGAGAATATTTCGCTCATATGACGACGTGCATGCGTGTGTATGTGTATGTGCGGCTGCTTGTACTAGTCCAGACTTAAGCTGGTTTTATAGTGCTAGCCCACTGAGATACCATGCCGCAGTGAAGCATGAATACCCCACTCAGACACACTCACCGTGGGGACACCAGAACTGAAAAGAATCGAACCCGGGTCTTCGGCGTGTCGAGCAAACGCTTTACCCTGTCAATAATCGAGTCTGGACCAGACAATCCAGTGATCAGCAGCATGAGCATCGATCTACGCAATTTGGATACGATGACATGTGTCAACCAAGTCAGCGAGCCTGACCACCCGATCCCGTTAGTCACCACTTGCGACAAGCATATGGGTCACTGAAGATCAATTCTAACCCTGATCTTCACGGGTCCTCTCGCCAATGAATCTTACGCTGAAACCCAATAAGCAGGTCCAATGTCTCACTGCCATATATAAAACATCAAATTATTTTGCATGATGTTGTGTGTGAGGTGAGGTGAGGTGAAATTGGGTTTAACGTCGTGCTTGAGAATATTTCGCTCATATGACGACGTGCATGCGTGTGTATGTGTATGTGCGGCTGCTTGGACTAGTCCAGACTTAAGCTGGTTTTATAGTGCTAGCTCACTGAGATACCATGCTGCAGTGAAGCATGAATACCCCACTCAGACACATTATACTGACTCCGACCAGTCCTTGTTGTACCCATTAATGCCGAGCGCCAGGCAGGGACCAACAAGTACCATATTTTAACGTCTCTAGGTATGACGCGGTCGGGCGGACGCTCTAACCAGTACACCACCCGTGATGATGATGATGATGATGATGATGATGATGATGATGACAGTGATATGATCACGTTATAAATTCATAGGCACCTCGTCTTCTACTACGTTTTCATTAGTCTCTCTCTCTCTCTCTTGTCATTCGTGATTTAACTTCAAACAACAGTGCTGTGAACTGTTTATTTAAACGAAATGCAAACCGTTATAAAGCAAACGTTAGACTTACAGGTCTTTCATACATAAGTATGCTTGTACAGTGCGGGGGCGGTGGGGTAGCCTAGTGGTTAAAGCGTTGGCTCGTCATGCCGAAGACCCGGGTTCGATTCCCCACACGGGCACAATGCGTGAAGCCCATTTTCTGGTGTCCCCCGCCGTGATATTGCTGGAATATTGCTAAAAGCGACGTAAAACTAAACTCAGTCAGTCAGTTGTACAGTGCGTCTATTTCAAGCACAGAATGGAGACATGCTCTAAATGCCCTGAATGCACCTCGTCTTGATGCTCATGTGAAGGTAAGGGTTCGATTCCCCACATGGGTACAATGTGTGAAGCCCATTTCTTGTGTCCAGCTCACTCACTCACTCACTCACCCAAATGACATCACAATGAGTTTTACCCAACTGGATGAAGGAGTCCCGCCGTGATTTGTTCCCGAATTATCATTCACAGACAAATAGTTCACTGTACAAGTTCCGACCTGACACAGATATCTGATGACAGAGGTGAATGATGCACACAGTGGTTGTTGAACGTACGATGGAAACAGCTAACAGTAAATCTTGCTGTTGTTGGACCTCGGTAATATAATATCCAGACCACCATCTTCTTAAAGTTTATTTCATACAAGGTGATTGTATAGAATAATCCACAAGAAGTTCAACAACAGACTGACAAACAATACAAACTCTGCGGGCTGATTTTTGTCCGACCCGTGAAGATCCATGTTAGAATTGGTCTTCAGCAACCCATGATTGTCGTAAGAGGCGACTAACGGGATCTGGTGGTCAGGCTCGCTCACTTGGTTGGTGCCTGTCATCGTATCCCAGTTGCCATATTGCTGGAGTGCGACTTTAGGCAATACCCCATGGGTCTTTTGCGTGACAACCCGTAAAGATCCAGGAAAAGATTGGTCTTCAGTAACACATGCTTGTTGTAACTGATCACTAACGGGATCGGGTGGTCAGACTGGCTCACTTGGTTGGCACATGTCATCGTATCCCAACTGCGTAGATGCTCATGCTGTTGATCACTTGATTGTCTGTTCCAGACTAGATTTATTTACAGACCGCTGCCATATAACTTGAAGACCATATCAGCCAAATCTACAAACAAACATACTTCCATATAAGGAACATTGCTCTAATAAGGAAGTATATAAACACACGTGTGGCTGCATCACTCATCCAGGCATACGTGTTATCCCGTCTGGATTATTGCAATGCTCTCTTGGTTGGGTTACCAAAACAACGAATTGCAAAGTTACAGCGGGGACAAAATTTAGCTGCAAGAGTTATCTCTCGAACCGGCAAATATGAGCACATAACTCCAGTTCTGATGCATCTGCATTGGCTCCAAATAGTCAAACGGATAGAATTTAAGATTCTTGTACTTGTATACAAAGCTTTTCACGGTATTGGCCCATCATACATCAACGAACTGATCCAGTGCCATCAACCCTCCCGTTCCCTACGTTCTAGTAGTGCCCAGCTACTAGTTGTGCCACGTACGAGGACAAAGACATTTGGAGACAGATTATTCTCAAAAGCAGGTCCTATGCTTTGGAACAACATCCCATTGGGCATTAAAAGTGCAGAGAAAATCTGTGCATTTAAGAGAATATTGAAAACATTCTTTTTCAAATCATGTTACAGTTCCGAGTGACTCTTTTCTTGTCAGACTCATACGAAAGCGCCTTTGAGCAGGACTCATCTGGATGTTGGCGCTATATAAATATCTCTATATTATTATTATTATATAGGTGGAATGTTGCTAAGTGTGGCGTTAAACAAGAAAGAAACCTTAGCGTGACGAGCTAACTGTATGTAACTTAATATTTCACACATAGAACAACAACCATCTACATGCGTCTTCCCACACGTTATACAAACAGGTACTTTATTCCTGCTCGGGTTTCCCTTGAGAGTTGTTGACATTTAGGGCTACATCGGTCTGACAAAGGCCTATTTGAATGCACTGTTCCTTGCCCCGTGGGGATCCTGGTTGGATTGTTCCTCGACAACCCAAGCTTGTAATGACATGCGGCTGATAGGATCGGGTTGCAAGTCTCGCTGTCTTGGTTGATGTCATCGTATTCCAACTGCGTTAACCCATGTTTATGATGCCAACCACTGGATTGTCTGTTCCAGACTTGATTATTTACAGACCTCATTTAGCTGGAGAGCTGTGAAGATCCTTGTTAGAGTCGGTCTTCTGCAACCCATGCTTGTCGTAAAAGGCGACTAACCAGATCGGGTGGTCAGGCTCTCTGACTAGGTTGACACACGTCATCGTATCCCAGTTGCGTAGATCGATGCTCATGCTGTTGATCACTGGATTGTCTGTTCCGGACTTGATTATTTACAGACCTCATTTAGCTGGAGAGCCGTGAAGATCCTGGTTAGAGTCGGTCTTCTGCAACCCATGCTTGTCGTAAAAGGCGACTAACCGGATCAGGTGGTCAGGCTCTCTGACTAGGTTGACACACGTCATCGTATCCCAGTTGCGTAGATCGATGCTCATGCTGTTGATCACTGGGTTATCTGGTCCAGACTCGATTATTTACAGACTGCCGCCATATAGCTGGAATATTGCTGAGAGCGGCAGTAAACAACCGCCGCCATGTAGCTGTGATGTTGCAGATGGCGCAGAAAACAACACACCAAAACACAGAAGCCGCCATGTTTGTTTCCGTCCGTTCATGCGCCATCGTTATTGCAGGGTGTGATTTCAGAACAGGTGCAATTAGATTTTCTGTAGGAGATGCTGTCAGAAAGACATTGTCCTTGCTTGTCGGACCACGTGGTCGCACCCGGCTCATTACCACATGACTATAATATAGAATCGCGACCTTACACAACTGAATGAATGTTCAACCAAGCAAGTCAAGTCTTAACAGCCCCCACTGAATTACTTCAATATAGAAAGACTCGAAAGATGATCGACATAGCCCAGGGATAGAAGCGGGACGTTCTCACACCCACCCGGGACTCGGAAGGTCGGCCATGTTGACAGGTTTACACCTTACACACAGCACCGTAATAGTTGTCACTACATACATGTATGTAGATTGAGTGCTTGTGTGGTGATTTTTTACGGTGTAGTTGTCTCTCTCACTGGCTATGATGAGATTTGGGAATGATGCTGTCATACCAAAATGTTGAGTGTTTCCTATCTAGGGAAAGTGATTGTTTCCACCTATGCATTGGTGAGGTCACCAGTCACAGACGTGTGTTCACTGATATGATTGTTTGTAGACCGTGTAACTGTATATAGCAGTTTGTAAATGATGTGAATTTATGAATATCGTAAAAGAAATGACCGAGACACTACCTTTAAATTTGACAGACAAATTAGTCTGATAGATCACAAATTAGGCTGTAAAGGAAACGCAATGTGTGGGTAACGTATATTTCTGCAAACGTTAGGACATAGAATAACTGAAGTCTAACTTCGAAAGAAATTCATTAAGATTTAAAACAGTTGCTTGCATGTGCAGTGTGAATGAAGTTAAGGAAGGAAAACAGCACAATGAACTTTGGTTGTAGCTGCAATAAGACCAGATCATAGTGAACTTGGTGTACTTCCAGGTTGGGACAGTAACGTACATTTCATTGTCACATACACAAAGCCTTATTTCAGAATGGCTATTGTACTTGTGAGTTGTGAAGCTGAATGTTTTGGTGCAAGTTGCATAGATCAAACCCTTTATTTACCACACACAAGGTTTCTTTCAGTAAAATATGTTCATTGCAGAGACTAGATGTTTGAGGTTAACACGATTTTCGAATAGATAAAGCGATGAAACCAACTATGTAATGAAAATATTTATTCTGGGAGCAGAGTTCGTTGTTCGGTTCTGACTGTGTCACTGTGCATGATCTTATTACTCGTGATAATTCCCGGTGTTGGTGGAAAAGTGAGCGTATCCTGACCTTCCCGTGGTACTCGACACAAACACATGCAAAGGCAAGGCTATTGTTGAGTAGAATAATCACAGGGAGATACAGATCAAGTCAAATTTGGAATTAAATCAGACATCATTGTTGTCACTGATTCGTTTAATTATGTCCTCCGCACGTCTACCATATTTTGTAAAGCATAAACGAGGCCTTGAATGTTGTAACCTTGATCAAACAACCTCTGAGCAAGAGTCGGATTGCACTTTTTACAATCTGGGTAAAGTACATACCCATTGTGCATAGATCCCAATAAGTGGGACAGTGATTGTTTACACCTGTGTATTGGTGCCGTCTCCAGTCATCGACCTGTGTTCACTGGAGCGTACCATGGTGTTATTGATCTGATCGTGGGCAATCTTACTGCGGGTGTACACTGAAACCCAATATGCATGTCGATTTGCATGTGAGAAAACTTGAAAAAATAAATCCCTTGAAGTTAAAAAATTACCTATTCATTTAGTAATATGTTGTTTTGGGAGCACAAAACTAAAATACATGTATTTTCATGTTACATTGTATATATTTTCAGTTATGATCCGTGCAATATCAATGTCTGGCAGCTCGTGAAGTCAGCTTGGAAAATGTATATCACCAGACTCTCTGACCTCTGAAAATGTTTATGTATAGAAATAGATCACAAACAAATTGTAATGCTTCAGTGGTTTTAATACACTCACAGAAAATCAATAAATGCAGAAAACGCGCTAGTATGATGGAGGTCGTCAGCACAATGTCAATGCCTCACTCGAACATGAACAGAAAACAAATTATCATTCGAACTCCAAGGTTTAAAAACGAATAATGTCTCAATACTTAAAGACCTTTCGTGTCCATCCAGGTATAGTGTTTGCTCCTATTTCGGATTAAAATAGACACTGTGGTAAAACAATCTGTGATGTAAGTCAATATTTTAATGTATTAAACGTACATTTCGTAAATGCCAACATAAAATGCTCTATCGATTTGTGCTCTCCTAAATGAGATGAATGGTGTGTACTGTGACTGAAACATTTTTTTGTATTAGTGAAAAAGCATAACTATGGATAGAAGCTTTTTATTGAAATTGTGTTTTAATTTACAGGAAATACCTACAGACGAAGGAAAGAACAAATACTCTATTAAATAACCCATCAATAAATTGCGTGAGATCATGATTCACTTAACAGTCTTACACACAAATGAGCGATACATATAACAAATAGAACTATGATAGAAATGCTGCTAGTTTGTGAGCTCCACAACTGAATGTGTTACATAACGTACATTTCAAATCAAGTTGCTTTCCACTGCTACTTTGTTTTCGCCAAGTAAATACTACAATAGTCGCACTGACGGGACAACAAAGGCTTTAAACCAACAGGCAATTGTAACTTCCAACTTTAATACGATAAAACAATGAGAACTAACATGGCTTTTCACCAAATACACTAGGGTTTCAGGTGGTAACGGACATTTCACTTGTGATTTTCAAACTTCTCCGCATCCAGGTTTAGGTCTCCATGTCTCAGTTTGAACATACATTATGACTTGCCATATGGTACTGGTTCATGAACCTTGCACACAACCTCTGCAGCAGCACCAGATAACACCTGGGCGTGACGGCCATTGTAGAAGCTGCTTTTTTGATTGCAAAAAGGAGATGTTGACGGTGTTACGGTGCTGTCGATATCAAGAACCGTCCCGATGTACCATCTGCCTTCATAGATAGCTGACACGAATTGCCCAACTCGCTGTTCTCAGACATGGAGGAAACATCTTCATCCTGTGTCAAGTGTGGGTCAGCATTCTCACTCTGCTCTGCATTGTTCTGAGACGTGGCTTTAGGATCAGCACGGGGTTGTTCAGCAAACACGAGGGACTCTGTTCTCCAGGAATCACAAGGCCAGCCATTGAGACATTCACGGCAGTAGCAGCTAACCTCCCTCACGGCTACAACTGAATTCCCCTGACCAACTACAGCGTGAACCTTCATGGCTCCCTTTACTGTGCTCAAATTTAAAATTTAACAGCATTCAAGGCTTTTTTGCAATCTTCTTCAGGAACAAAAATGAACTTCACAGATTTGAGACTTGATTTTTCAGCCTTCCTAAAGAAATCCTTTGCATCCTGTATTACACATTTTGTCATTCCTCACTGATTCATCTGCTTTTGCGCTCTGAGACCCCGCCAAGGCCGTCATGGTCGCGCTTTACCATGACCAGCTTCAAAATAGTTTCATCTGGCCTTCAATCCAAATTCAGATTGATGTTTCGCCACCAAGTTGGATATCAACTTGTTTTGGTATTAGCTGGTTGGACTGTCTGTTCATCAGTGGATCATCTCTTGATCCTCATCCAATGATCTGATCTGTGGCATGACTTTCTTCAGAATGGTCAACACTGTGGAGGCTGTGTGTAATGGCTCATCCGAAACTGCTACGAAACTGATGCACATGTTCCCCTCTGTCATTCCTGTAATACACCACGACTGGATACAATGTTTCAGTTAGGCCCATTGGCTATCAAACCTTATTTCTAACAATATACACTCTAGCGATATGCTGTATAACATAACAAGCATACGATACAAATAATTTTAAAACATTATGTTTAAGTATTCTAATGTATAGATCACAAACTAGATGCCTTACTGGATACAAAGTGCTTACCAATACACCATTTAATACTATTCCAAACACGTACATTATTGAATGGTAAATGCATTAAAATTGTATCGTTTCGATCAAATACATTTAGAAATACATTTCACGACTGGGAACTATCTAAAGTGTTAACACAAGACGTACTAGGGAGTCGTATTTCTAAACTGTATGGAGTAATAAACTGGTCGGCTAGGAGTCAGTTTAATGTGTGTGAGTGGGGTATTCATGCTTCACTGCGGCATGGTATCTCAGTGGGCTAGCACTATAAAACCAGCTTCAGTCTGGGCTAGTACAAGCAGCCGCACATACACATACACACGCATGCACGTCGTCATATGAGCGAAATATTCTCAAGCACGACGTTAAACCCAATTTCACCTCACCTCACCTCTAGGTTTTTGCACACCAGAACAACAGAACATTTCTTCTTTTGTTTGATAACGGTGTTAGGATCTACACCGAAACGTCGCGTCTTTGCAATAAAGTAGTTGTCTATCCATAAAAATGTGTTCCTCTTCAACTGAACATTTGCCTGAAAATTGAACCCATTTGGTCCGTCTATCAATTACAAAACATTTCTGAATGATATAGACCCAGAATTATTACTTGCTCTTTACAAAACAATAGGTTTAAGTAACCATGTCAACTAACCCAAATTTGGAAGGTGCTATGACGATGTTACCGGATATCCTGTAAGCCTGCTGAGGGTTAGTTCACTACTCCAGCAAAATAGCAGACGACAGGAAGCACATGTCAAAACTCAAACTGAGCTATTTTCACTTTCCTCAGTTAGTTTCGTACAAACTGGGTAACGTACATTTCGGTCACGTTCATTTCACATTGGAACAATTTACTCATTATCACACCAGCTAAAATCGACTTCGAATCGAAACTTATGACTCTGATAGTCCATGTAAGTTACATAAACATAATAAGCCTTACAAAATTTGTTGAATAGTTCTTGAGAAGGAAAACGTAGTAACGTACATTTCATTGTTAGAATTACTCTCGGATTTGAATTTTTGTACACTGTGTAACTGTATATAGCAGAAAAAGATGTGAATTTGTGAATATCCTAAAGAAATGACTGCTGTCTCTATGTTTGACAGACAAATGTGTCACTATGGATCACTGATGTAAAGGAATCGTAATGTGTGGGTAACGTATATTTCTGCAAACGTTAGGACATAGAAGAACTGAAGTCCAACTTCGGAAGAAATTCATTAAGATTTAACACAGTTTCTTGCATGTGAAGTGTGCATGATGTTAAGGCAGAAACACAGCACAGTGAACTTTGAATGTAGCTGCTATAAGACCAGATCATAGTGATCTTGGTGTACTTCCAGGTTGTGTCAGTAACAAAGCACTTAGGTCGTAATCACTAACTGACTGAGTGACTGAGTTTGGTTTTACGCCGCTTTTAGCAATATTCCAGCAATAGTGCGGGGACACCAGAATGATTCACTCATTGTAATGGGATTAAGGTTAACCTCTAGTTAAGGTTGCTTCGTAATGAAAGGTAACCGAGATCAATGTTAAAGAATGGAGTTAAGGTTAACCTTAGTTAAGGTTGCTTCGTGAAAGGAGCCCGAGATCATAGTGAACTTTCATGTTCACTACACAAAGTCTTATTTTAGAATGACTATTGTACTTGTGAAGCTTAATGTTTTGGTACAAGTCACATAGATCAAACCATTTATTTACCACACACAACTTCATACAAAATAATTCTGTGAGACATCATTGGGATCTGCTCATTGTTTCAGTGACAACCGAATAAATATTCCACCAAGCAAAGCAAGTCTTAAATAACCCCCAGTGAACGGCTTCAATGCCGGGACATATATAATTTATATCACCATTACTAATAGTGACACGCCCCTGCAATATATATTGCATATCAATTCAGTTGTTAATATAATATACTGTATATAAGAAAAAAGAACATCATTCTTAACTGATACTTCTGAGACACTGGAAATCAGTTCTAACTTGAAAACTGATCGACCTGGCCCGTCCGGGACTCGGAAGGTCGGCCATGTTGGCAGGTTTACACCTTACACACAGCACCGTAATAGTTGTCACTACATGTGTAGATTGAGTGCTTGTGTGGTGATTGTGTACGGTGTAGTTGTCTCTCTCACTGGCTATGATGAGACTTGGGAATGTTGTAGCCCAGTCATACCAACATTTTAGTGCTTCCTTCCTGGGGAAAGGTATTGTTTACACCTGTGCTTTGGTGACGTCACCAGTCAACGACCTGTGTTCACTGGACGGTATCGAGGTGCTATTGATCTGATCATGGACAACTGCCGGTGTATTGATTCGCTTCCAATATTGATTCTTTCTAATGTCATTGAGTAAAATCCCAGACCTGATTATGTTACACAACAAGATCTGATTGATGTAGAAATATACTCTTGAGGGTGAAATTAGAGATTTTCGTAGATCAATGCCAGATGAAATAAATGTTTTGAAATCAGAAATGAAAGACATCAATGTGAAATGTATAAGGCTAGAGAATCGTGATTGTATGCTTGAGGATCATATAACATTATTGAAAATCAACAGGGATTAGTTTTTTCAAATACCCATATTTTATCAACGACATTAGATAAGAGTATCAAGTTGAAAAACATGTAGCCCTATTGAAACGGCATATGTCCATTTCTGCCGTTTCAGAAGGAGTACATGCGATTAGATGCCACGTGACCGGAAACTAGCGGCATGTGCATGTCAATATTATGATTATGTGAATGACCTAAACCATTCTTCAATATCATTCAATTATTTTCATCATGCACATATCAGAAGTATTGTAGGTTCAAAACATATTGATAGCCCCTCGTAATATGCCTAAATAAGACTTTTGATGATAATTTGATTACTATACCAGAGTTATGAGAATTTCAGTTATAATTTTGTAAAGCTGTAAATTGTCCAACTATGGAAGACTTTCAAGAGGTATCTACATGTTTGTTTTCGGAAATCAATGTCACAATACAGTTCAGAGATACCTATTGCAATACCAAATGTGTTTACGTTTAAACAAACATATTTTGAATACTGAACGATATATTTTACTTTTTATAGATAAGTTCCACAAGAAGGTTAAACGTTCTGGAAGAAAGTACAAACATGTCATCTTTTTGATCAACTAAATTTCAGCAGACACATTTTCATATAACAGGACTGCACCATTTACATTGTAAATTTAGATACGATCCTGTGGGCCGTGTCCACACGGAGCATCCGCGTACTTTCACACTGAGCATGACTTCTAAATGCACTCCGTCAAGCTCCGCGATCATCCGTGTACAATATGTAAGATCGGAATAACAGCCTTTGAAGACACATCGATCTATGGAGACTATAAAAATTATTTATTCAGTTACAAGGACAGACCTGATAGTCCGTGCAAAGCAACAATGTAAACACGACGAACGTCTAACGCTCATTCCCCTAACAACCCACCTCCTCGGCCTCACGTATACAATCTGAGAAAAAAAAGTAACCAGTAACGCGTTACCACGATGGCATTAACGGAAGCGTCTAGATGGACGCCGCCATTTTGAACGGAATCTCGCGCGATCTCGTTAAACAAACTTTTGACACTTCACAAATAGAAATGGATTTGTCAGTTGTTGTTCCAAAAAGCAATTTAAAGTGTTCTCGACCATTTTTAGAAGTTAGAATTAACAAAAGAGTCCAAGTTTAACATTCAACAGAACAAACCCCGTCGAACATCTGGTTAGATGGTCACCGTATTTCTATCAATTTTATGGCATTGACGGAACTATTTCTATTATGAAGGTAAACTGGATGCAGGGCAAAGCGCCAGTAGTGTTCGTGTTTTGAAATTCAATCAATCTTATGATAAAATCAACTGAGATGTTTAGTTGCTTTTGGTCTTGCGTTTGCTCATGGAATCTTCAAATTAGAGATTATCATTGTCAGCGCTCATTGCACAGGTTATTGTTTCCAACAACAGCTTCTCTGTGCTCCATGAAAACAATTTCTTAAACGTCATCACAGTTTACACTCATTAACACTGGTAATACTGGAGCAAGATATGTATGGCCTTCTCTGAGTCCTCTGCACATACCTTTTCGAATCCACACAAGACATACTGACGTCTTTTGTGAAAACGGTCGCCTGTTGTAAATCGTTCAAGCTTTGTGAATACTGTCAATCAGAACTTCCTGGTCATTTGCAAAATATATTCGTCAGCGGGCACATCAATGTCCTGTGTGAACCATGAGAACTCTTTTCCTCAGCTATGTTCATGCTGTTGATCCCTGGATTGTCTGGTCCAGACTCAATTATTTACAGACCGCCGCCATATAGCTGGAATATTGCTGGGTGTGGCGTAAAACTAAACTCACTCACTTTTTTCGGCGCCAATGGTCACAAAACACCCAAATATGCTCAATTAATATGAGTTATTCCTCAACTCTTCACAACAACTACAATAAAATTATGCAATGATCGTCAACGGTGCACAGTAATTTCCAGTACGCTTCATGAATTAAACCATTTCCTTAGTATCAACGGATATATTGCCTGCTTCCACTAAACTTAAAATAAACACTGATAAAGGTAAGATAATTGTGTCTAGAAAGGCTTGACGACGCGGCAATTATGAACGTTTCAGTTTAGATGGTTTATCTCTTGGCATTGTACACATATAAATATCTTGGTATGCATTTGTCATCATCTGGAAGCATATGTTTATCATTCAAAAGATTTTATCGGGTACAAGCGTTTCGTCACGCCGAAAGCTTTGATTCCCCAAATTTACAAAGTGTGAATCCATATGTTTAACAATTTGTCAATAGATGTGCTATTAAACCTTTTCGATGTTAAGATATTACCTATATTGACGTATGCTGACGTATATCTCAAGATATTCTTAATGTACACGATAAATTCTTAAAGGAAATATAACATCTTCCAAGAACAGTTCCAAATATTTTAGCTTGTGGTGAAATAGGACGTTATTCTCTGAAAGTAAATTAATTTGTAAGAAATATCAGCTTCTGGGTACGGTTTAACAAAAAGAAAATATAATTTTATCAAATGCTTATCTTTATCAATATAGACTAATAGCAATTGGGGCGTTGCAAGTAAAACAGCTATTAGAAACGTATGGCTTTGGATATGTATGGAAAAACAACTAGATCTCGACTTCTCATCTTTTATAGGAACTTATAGAATTAGATGCATTGACATAGATATAGATACATAAACCTGGTTGACACATATTCATTCTTACCCTAAACTGAATTTATATTATGACATTAAACTTTCATTTAAGAGAGATGTATTTAACTTGCCTGGATGTACCAGCTTATCGTAACGCTTTGAGTATATTTCGTTGTTCAGGCCATCAGTTAATGATAGAGTCTGGAACAATATCTGCTCTGACAAGAAATTCTAGATTATGTCCATTTTGTGTTATACCTGTAATTGAGACAGAATATCACATATGTTTGGAATGTCCCTGTTACTATAATCTCAGACATACAATTTTGCCTGAGTTCTATTGTGCTCATCCTTCTTATGATAAACTGGTATTACTTTGCACATCACAGAATTTAGGTATTTTAAATGGATTAGCGAAGTGTTTGTTCCTAGCATTTAAACAACGTAACAATTATTTTTTAACAAAACTTGTACCAACCTTTAAGTGTATGTGTATTGACCTTCTACAGTGTTATGGCCCTCCAGATTTCCATGCTATGACTTATGTAACTGTATAATGGGCCTGTGGCCCCTTTATCGAATAAACCAATTATATACCATGCTTCCCGAAAAACTCTTTTACAGAATGAGCGGACCACACATATATCCTGAGTATTTCAAGAAATTTGTTGTCTCAACTAACACCACGTTCCACTTTGTTAAATAACAATCCAGTATTTGTGTTTCAATCTTATCACAAGTGACCAGGGCACCTGCTGGTATTTCTTATGTGGTTATTGAAAACATACCTGAAGCACCTGTTACCTCATCATAAATTATCATAATTAATGTACCAATATTGGGCATTGCACTGGGAATGTAAGCAGACATGTGCGTGCTGGAGGTGTAGAATTACGCCGCGGCATCCGACGTCAAGAGCGATAAAGGACATAGCATGGTATCAATGCTCTTCCATTAATATTCTGTATCAGTTTAACTAGTCTGTCATATAGACAAAACAAAAATTCATATCTCCAACACAATAAATGCAAATCGGGAATATGTGGCAAGTCTATCACGGTGTCTTGAAAATGAAGAACGTCTCTGGGCTCCTTTGAAATATTTTTTTTATGAATATCATTTAGGAACCGTTTTTTCTATGTGTTCATTTCAGAGACTAGATGTTAGAGGCTAACATGATTGTCTATTGAAAATATATATTTTGAAAGCCGAGTTCGCGTTCGTTGTTCGGTTCTGACTGTGTCACTGTGCATGATCATAATACTCGTGATAATTCCAGGTGTTGGTGAAACAGTGAGCGGATCCTGACCCTCCAGTGCCACTCGACACAAACACATGCAAAGGCAAGGCTATTGGTGAGTAGAATAAACATAGGAAGATACAGATCAAGTCAAAATTTGAGTCTGACATATTTTTTGTCAATGATTCGTTTCATTATGTCCTCCGCACGTCTACCATATTTTTGAAAGCATAAACGAGGCCTTGAATGTTGTAACCTTGATCAAACAACCTCTGAACAAGAGTTGTGTGATACTCTTTACAATCTGGGTAAAGCACATACCCCTTGTGCATTGATCCCAACGTGTGGAACTCACGCGGTACGAGTACCTATTTTCTAGTTCAAGTGAGTAAATCAGTGGAAGGGAACTGGCTATTTGATGGTTACTGAACGATATCAAGTTTCAAGAGTCAAATTACCTTGCTTGGTTTTCCCAATCTGATAAGAAATTTCGATCTATATGCCTAAGGGGACAGGAGCACTCTTGGCGAAAATGGGGACACTCTTGGTTCGCATGGGCGTGTCTGCTTCATACATAACTGTCGTACCCCAGCGATATACAGATCTTGTCAGCGAGGTAGTCCAGCATTTCACATATTGCTATCTCAATAATCATCACTTGGCCTTTGATCTCACGTTTGACAAATGGCCTCTTACAGGTGAACACACACACACGTCACTTTATCTGTGGTCCCCGTGTTGGTGTCAAAAAGCTCCATGGATCAAGGAACATGTGTGTCACGCCTGTCCCATGCGCGTAGCAAGCCAATGTTTTCTTGTAAGCCCGACAGGATGCCAAGCTTTATTTTGATAGTAGTTAGGGCTTGCCCAACCTTCATGGTGATCTTTAGCAAAATACATGTGTAAGCCCGGGTTGTTGTCTTTTTATAATGGTAGCTACGCCCCTGTGTCCCACATATATAGGAGTATATCTATGTTGAGTGTCAGGTTCGCGTGAATCGATGTCAGGTCAAGGCAACGCCATGACAGTGTCTGACCTTCACCTTCACGCTCTGATAATTACCTAACATTTAACTGCTTAGCCGATGTGTAATGAGCACGAGTAATTGATAGCATGAAATTATCACATCTGTCAAGATGTTTCTTCTCCACTTATATATTCAAATTCCGCAACAAAGCAAAAACATCTGTGGGGCATATACTGTGTTATTGAAGTGTAAATTTTATAGTTTATGTTTTAAGTTTATTTATTTTAAAAGACTGTGATTTATGCATGAAAAGACACTTTTACATAGACAGACACATTTCTAAATCTGAGTGAGAACTGCAACACAAACTATTGTAAGATATCTGTATATGATGCATCAAGTACACTAGGTTGCTATATTTCATACCCGTGGAGATCCGGGTTAGAATTGGTCTTCAGTACCATGCTTGTCTTAGAAGGCGACTAACGGGATCAGGTGGTCAGGCTCGCTGGCTTGGTTGACACATGTCATCGCATCCCAATTGCGAAGGTCAGTGCTCACTGAATTGTCTGGTCCAGACTCGATTATTTACAGACCGCCGCCATATAGCTGGAATATGTTGCTGAGTGCGGCGTTAAACAACAAACCAAACATCCAATGCTATATTTGAACACAATTACTCAGCAACCGCATCATGCAGAAGCTCAGATGGCACACATATTCAACATTGAATTACTTGAAGCGACAACTGCTGAAAGCCCGTGCTTGATACTATTATTGATTTACAATAACACGTTGCTATACTATTCAGATATGTAGGGGATATGTTAATAGCAAGTACATGTATTAGGAAAGCATGTTCATGTACGTACCGCCAAAACGCATCTAGAACCAGCTGATGTTGATAATAAGCACCCAATGAAAGAATGTTCATGTCTGTAAAACATACCGCCAAAACGCATCCTGTAGTTGCACGTGCTGCCCTTTGTAGCAAGACAGGTGCTTAGGGTGTCATTACTGATTTTGAAACTTTCAAGGAAGGTCGACTACCTCTGTGGGCCATTATTTAAACTCTGTTGATTTATTGATTTCATACTCCGCCCCGTCGAAGTGAATAGCTTCAAAAGTGCTGATGCGACATAAAGGAAAATCCACTCACTCACTCATTAAACTGTCATCCTTCAAGATCGATGACGGTCATCTACTTTCATATTTCACTACCGCTTATAATAATCCATATTCGTAATATACTCATGCCAATAATGGTTGTCACCCCCTCCCCACCCCAACCCCCACACACACCTCACAACCCCACCCACACCCCTCTCCAATTAAAAAAATTGAAGGGGGTGACAACCATTATTGGCATGAGTATATTATGAAACTATAACTAAAGACAAATCTCTTGCAGTTTTGAACAGTTTTAATCGAGTGTTTCCTTTCCTTCCGGGCCCGTGAAGATCCAACGTCGTCATATGAGCGAAATATTCTCAAGCACGACGTTAAACCCAATTTCACCTCACCTCACCGTGAAGATCCGGGTTAGAATTGGTCTTCAGGAACCCATGCTTGTCACAAGAGGCGACTTACGGGATCGGATGGTCAGGCTGGCTGACTTGGTTGACACATGTCATCGTATCCCAATTCCGTAGGTCGATGCTCATGATGTTGATCACTGGATTGTCTGATACGGACACTCTACTTTGCATAACAGCTCGGGTGACTCTGCTACATAGATGGTACATCAGACCGTATTTTATCCCTCGAGAGAAGGATACAACGTATTTATCTTACCGCCATGTTTCATTTGTATTCATGTTTTTAAATTAGACACCGTTATATTATCCCTTACCGACAGGTCGAGAAATTTGAGATTTGAAATGTCAGCCGCGAAGGGAAGAAATATTGACTGTACATAGATGTATTGAATTAAGTAAAGTGTGGTGTTATATCAGAGATTTGTAAATGATAAAGAATTGAGTTTTCTCGCATTTTTCGTTTCATAAACAACAAACAGCAACATAGAACCTTGATAAAATATGTATTGATAGTATAACCACAAGTCATACAAGTTGATATGCAGAAGTAACAGTTTTAAAAACTCAAATAATAGTAACACTGGCTAATATGAAAGCCCCATTCAGTCAAAGGATTCAAACATTCCTTCTGTGTTCAGTATTCTCAAGAGAAGACAACAACAATAACAAACATCAGCTGATTGGTCAGCTGACACTATGTGACTTGGAGCGTTCCTTTTCGTACTTATCCGTGGAGGTCCGGGTTAGAATATTGATCTTCAGAAACCCATGCTTGTGGTAAGAGGCGACTACCGGGATCGGGTGGTCAGGCTCGCTGACTTGGTTGACACATGTCATCGGTTCCCAATTGCGCAGATCGATGCTCATGATGTTGATCACTGGATTGTCTTGTCCAGACTCGATTATTTACAGACCGCCGCCATATAGGTGGAATATTGCAGAGTGCGGCGTAAAACTAAACTCACTCACTCACTCACTCCTTTTCGTTCTATGACATTAACGTTCTGAATGGTGCAGTTCTGGAACTGTGACGACGTGTGGTTCATTTTCACATTAGGCTTGATTGTTTAGTACTGACAAGTCGCAGAACAACTCGTTCAGATCCAGATCCTCTATGAAAGCAAGCTGTTTGTCTTCCTGGAGAGTACCCTGAGTTATCGGCAACAATGACTTCTCCCCCGACCTTGAAATTGTGGCGGCTTTGGCGGTATTTGTGAGCGAAGTCGGCTCGAAAGCTGGATTTGAAGGACGCATCCCAGAGGATAAAGCGTGGCTCATTTGCATTTTTTTCTCGGTTAGATGCACGCTGATAAGCAGCAAGCGAACTAACGCTTTTATGACCAGAGACGCTCATGATCTGTGCACGTGCCGATTGAGGATAGTCCCCGTCGCCCTGATGAAGTTGTTACACCTGGAAAAGCCCAAAAAGCTTAAAGGCGGACAAAGGCAAGTTGGATGTGGCGCGGCCAATCAAATTGCGTTTGGGTCTCACGTGGTAAATGTTTACATACAAGCCCAAAACTTGGCTTTGTCTGCTTCAAAGAAATCACGCCATGATTTTTAACGGGAGAAAACGGAGCGTTTCGTGCCTCATTATCTCATTATTTCAATAAAAGATCGTGACAACTTTCTTTTCTCATGCGAAAAAAGTTGTAATACGACTGCTCAGCTTCAATTTCAAGTTCTTTAAAGGGACACTGAACCAGAGAAATGCCCCGGAACGGGTTGTTGCTTTTGATATTGTTTTGCGCCCGCAACTACCCGGATGATATCCCAGAATTCTTGACTGGGTTGCGATCTCTGCTGCGCCACCCGCAAGCGCAATTGGTAGTATAAGTGTAATATGTATATTGTATATCCTTTCATTGATCAACAAAGATGAAATCTTTTTCACTCATTAATATTTCCATCTGCATTATCATAAAAAATGAACACAGTTTTAAATTCATACCCACACCCTCAGAGTCAGGCACCACACAAAGTCAGCTGCCTAACCAGCTCAGCCACCGCGGCTTCCACACGGAAGATTAACGTCACGAATCAATCAACGTGTTATTGGTTAATCCTTTGATCGATAATTCCTCTTGTTACACTTCCATGTGCATATTATATAACATGTAATACATTTGCCACATCAAGACTTAATTAATTGTGTTTAGTATTTACTCCAGACACGAGATATGCTTAATGGGAACCGTTGAAGGGTAATGCCTGTTATAAATTCATTAACTGACCAGCAAGTGAATGATGACAAACAGGTGTAGATATATATCAACAAACAGGTGTAGATATATATAAAAAAACAGGTGTAGATATATATCAACAAACAGGTGTAGATATATATCAACAAACACGTGTAGATATATATCAACAAAAAGGTGTAGATATACATGTATATCAATAAACAGGTGTAGATATATCTCAACAAACACGTGTAGATATATATCAATAAACAGATGTAGATATATATCAACAAACATGGGTCACAACTAGGGAGTAGGGAGTAGTAATTGTTGTATTACATGAAAATTTTATTCCCTAAAAATACTGTGGTGTCCACGCTGTTTTGAGGATATGTACTTCATTGTTGCATAAGAAATACATGTAAAGCATTTACTGTGTACTGAAGTTTAAAAGTCTAAATACATATTTACCTGAGTACATTTAGCAACGGCAATGTGACGTCTATTACGGAAAAAGAAAAATCAAATGTGTGTTTTTAATGATTATAGGGAAAAAGGTCCTCGGTAAAAAGTCCTTGGTAAAATAGTAACGGTAAAACAGTCCTTGGTAAAATAGTAAAGTAAAACAGTCCTTGGTAAAAAAGTAACGGTAAAACAGTCCTTGGTAAAATAGCAACGGTGAAACAGTCCTTGGTAAAATAGTAACGTAAAACAGTCCTTGGTAAAATAGTAACGGTAAAACAGTCCTCTGTAAAATAGTAACGGTAAAACAGTCCTCTGTAAAATAGCAACGGTAAAACAGTCCTCTGTAAAATAACAACGGTAAAACAGTCCTTGGTAAAATAGTAACGGTAAAACAGTCCTCTGTAAAATAGTAACGCTAAAACAGTCCTTGGTAAAATAGCAACGGTAAAACAGTCCTCTGTAAAATAGTAACGGTAAATCATTCCTTGGTAAAATAGTAACGTAAAACAGTCCTTGGTAAAATAGTAACGGTAAAACAGTCCTTTGTAAAATAGTAACGCTAAAACAGTCCTTGGTAAAATAGTAACGGTAAAACAGTCCTTGGTAAAATAGTAACGGTAAAACAGTCCTCTGTAAAATAGTAACGGTAAAACAGTCCTCTGTAAAATAGTAACGCTAAAACAGTCCTTGGTAAAATAGCAACGGTAAAACAGTCCTCGGTAAAATAGCAACGGTAAAACAGTCCTCTGTAAAATAGTAACGGTAAAACAGTCCTCTGTAAAATAGTAACGGTAAAACAGTCCTCCGTAAAATAGTAACGGTAAAACAGTCCTTGGTAAAATAGTAACGGTAAAACAGTCCTTGGTAAAATAGTAACGGTAAAACAGTCCTCTGTAAAATAGTAACGGTGAAACAGTCCTCTGTAAAATAGCAACGGTAAAACAGTCCTTGGTAAAATAGTAACGGTAAAACAGTCCTCGGTAAAACAGTCCTCGGTAAAATAGTAACGGTAAAACAGTCCTTGGTAAAATAGTAACGGTAAAACAGTCCTCGGTAAAATAGTAACGGTAAAACAGTCCTCGGTAAAATAGTAACGGTAAAACAGTCCTCCGTAAAATAGTAACGGTAAAACAGTCCTTGGTAAAATAGTAACGGTAAAACAGTCCTCGGTAAAATAGTAACGGTAAAACAGTCCTTGGTAAAAAAGTAACGGTAAAACAGTCCTTGGTAAAATAGTAACGGTAAAACAGTCCTCCGTAAAATAGTAACGGTGAAACAGTCCTCTGTAAAATAGTAACGGTAAAACAGTCCTCTGTAAAATAGTAACGGTGAAACAGTCCTTGGTAAGAAGTCCTTTTGTAGTAACAAGTGATTTAGCTATTTATTTGGCAAGATTGTCGTAACAGATTTTAAAAAAAAGACATGAAGAAATCACATATAATGGCAAATTCAATTTTTAGATTGATGTTTGATCTTTTAAACGACATCTAAAAAACCCAAACATGATGTGCTTATGTTATGTTCAATGTAAAGGTAAATGAATTTGCATCCCGATACTTATGTGAACAACCGACTTCATAAATACCAGTAGGCCTAGACTATCTCATGTCATCATGTGATGCATTATGTAACTTATTACATGTAATGTTAACTGTAGTCATTTCGTACGATTATCATATCAACATTTCAGTACTTCATTATGTCAGAAGACCTTTGTTGTATGTGTGGCAATGACAAAAGCATTGTTTTTCTGTACATTTCTTGTTAGAAGGGGCGATGGGGTAGCCTAGTGGTCAAAGCGTTTGCTCGTCACGCTGAAGGCCCGGGTTCGATTCCCCACATAGATACAATGTGTGAAGCCCATTTCTGGTGTTCCCGCCGAGATATTGCCGGAATATTGCTAAAAAAGCGGCGTAGAACCATACTCACTCATCACTCTTGTCAGAAAATGAAAACGGGATTATTTTTCCGGAGGACTTTTTTATCTAGGCAAACACTGTTACATTGTTACATGACACGATTTAATATCGAGGTTAATACCACTGAAATAAAATCAAATTGGACCAGTCATCAAACCATTCACGCATCAGAAAATCCGAAAAAGCCTACACTGCTGGGGTACTTTATTACAATTGGACTAGAAATACCGTCGATATCTTCAAATAACGTGATCTGATGGGAACTCACCGTTCTTATTGTCTCATTGTTTAGGTTGAAGAAATTCTGTCAAGGTGGACAGTTACCCAGTCCCCGTGTCCGTCACGGTCGAGGGAGCACGCGCCAGCAAGTCGTCGTCATTAGTTGCTGACGCGAAACAGGAACTACTCTGAATCAGTGTCCCTCCGTGCATTTTGCGATGAAGAATCCAAACTTTCGATCAACAACTCTTCTTCGCTTTCGCATCGTCCTCTTCTCCACACAATATCGTGCAATAGATAACTGCTGCTTAGTCTGCTTCAGACATTTTGATGGGTTCGAATCCCCACATGGGTACAATGTGTGAAGCCCATTTTCTGGTGTCCCCCGCCGTGATGTTGCTGGAATATTGCTAAAAGCGGCGTAAAATCAAACTCAGTCAGTCAGTCAGACATTTTGATACCATGAAAACAAAATACCGCGAGATGTTGTGAGATTGACACTAATATATCGGCAGCTTTGCCGGATCCAAGGGGTGGTTGGGTTTGCAGTAACCCCCGACCCCCACATACACACACACACACACCTTTCGTCCTAAAAGGTTATTAAATAACCATTGAAACTCTCGAGAAAAACGGGTGGAAATGAACTCTGCATCCCCCTCTTTCTCAAAAACCTGTATCCGCCCCTGCCGCAGAGATCGACTCGTGTGAGAGGTAGCAAATCGATAAGTCGATATTCGTTACAACCACCGAACACGTTATACAAGGTAAGAAAATCGTTATGACGCGACGATCCGTGTGTGTCGCGCTTTACTCATGTTTTTTTCATGAAATACGTCAGAGTGTTTTCCCCAATGGATTGGAGACAGAACACACATGATCGGTTTCACAGAATCTCTCTCCTGGGTATTGCCACAGTCTATCGCTGTCAGGATGAAGCGTACTGATTTAGACAGCATAGTATGTCACAAGACAAAAGGGCTCCATCTTGACTCCACCAAGGTATTCTTGTCATCACAGTGATTCTTGGTGAGTTCGTCTTCATTTTTGTGCACAAATTTAAGTCCAGTGTCATGATCTGTCATGATCGTGAAGGTATATTTCTTCATTTTTGCCTATGTTTTCCGTACAACGACGGAAAAAGTAGAATCTTATTCCATACTGTACCTTGTTTGAGAGGCCAAAGTGAGTGTTAGTGTTTATATGAATTGAGGAATAAAGTTACACTCTGTCAGATTCTGAAATCATTTGCTTGTGTTATCTTTCACCCTTACCGGCATCCTTCAGTTCCAACATTTTTACATGTAGGTAAGATAAGATCAGTCATGGATCGCGAAAGTACATAAATTTCATCATTTTGTTCCATGTTTTCCATACCACGAGGGAAAAGTAGAATCTTACGTCATACTGTACCTTGTTTGAGAGGCCAAAGTGAGTGTTAGTGTTCATATGGATTGAGGAATAAAGTTTCTCTCTGTCAGATTCTGAAATCACTTGTTGGTGTCCAGTTTCACTCTTGCCACGAGCTTTCATTTCCAACATTGACGTCTTGAATGAGTCGTCAGCGTCATTAAATCTTGGTCGTTGATTATGTCGAAATCTTTACAGTGTGGCGGTGATTTCAGGTACCGGTTTAAACTGTGCCTTATGTTCTCCAGGGTCGAGGTCTTGTACCGGTCTCCAGTTTTTGTCCGAATATCCATGTAGATATGTGAAAGCATCTCTGCTAACGTGACTGCGTCGACATTCTCAAAATTAGGAATTTGGCCCTTTTCTTTCAAGTATTCCTTCAAGATCTTTGCCGATGAGTAGTTTGATTTCTTCGTATTATCTGGAAACACTTAGAAGGAGAGGTGAAGCGTTTATTTGTAGCCATTTTAATTGACAGATGAACGCCAGGTAACGAATGTTTACATACAAACTCTCTGTATCACTTGCATCCGCAATTCTATTGGAATTTAAGTCGACCGTAGCCGGTGTCGCTGCATGTGGCTTAAGTACAGAGTTCGGCAAATACGTGTTGTTATGGCAACGGGTAATACTTTTTCCAATTGTCACCCTCCAAGGAGAGGGTGACACGGAAACGTCATTGACCAATGGAATTAAACTCGTCATTGACCAATGAAATTAAAGTCTATTACATGAAGATAAGATAAGATGAAGGTAAGAGAGGAGTATTTACAGACCGCAGCCATATACCGGGAAAATGCGTTAACAAGAAACAAACCAAACCTTTCGTTCAGGGTCAATAAGCATAAATCAGGGCTCGAGTTAGGTACTAGTAAAAAAACCTGCACATTTGCAACCTGTTATTGAAACATACACCCAAATATTTCTGTCTACATACACAACGTAGAATATACTCATGCCAATAATGGTTGTCACCCCCCTCCCCACCCCAACCCCCACACACCTCACACACCCACCCCACGCCCCCTCTCCAATTAAAAACATTGAAGGGGTGACAACCATTATTGGCATGAGTATATAAACATATGTCCCTGACTAACCACAAAAATGCGATGTTCGAACATAGTCACTTAATACATGTAAAGTTGTTTAATCACATCATACTACTACAACCCCTGTGTTGCGAGTAATATGCCATGCTTACTCAGACCTTATAGCATGAAACTGTAGGTACATGTACTTCAAAAACTGTGTGATCATTTTACATATCTTTTACAGCAGTTCGTCATTAACACTGGCAGCAGATCGCCCAATGTTTGAACATTGAAAAATTTATGTTTATTGATTTGTTTGGTACAACTTGGGTTTCGTGTCACCCGCAAGTTACATCAACTTCCTTCATCGATCCCTGACAAAGCAGCTGTAGCGCTTCAGTAATTGCAAGACTCTTAGAGTGCACTAATCAGGATGGTCGTAGTGTACGTACGGTCGTTGCATGCATGAGGTCAATTCCCACCCAAGCAGTTATTTTCAGTCTAAGTAAATTTAGGCTCAGTATTATTCGTTACACTGCTATACTGAGTCTAACAAACCCTAGTAGAAGGTCGCGTCATCTAACCTTTTGGACTGACCAGTCAGAACACAGCTTACCAAATCGCGAAAGTTAACATTCACATATACTGTTTGAATCTTTACCTCAAAAACTCGAACGATTCCGAATGCTATTTTCCGCACGATCGCTTACGAGTGATACACATGGAGGACGCAATGAGTAAACAGTCGGTGACAACATGGGCTTCAGCAATATATCCATGTGGGGATTTGTGACGAGCCAACGCTTTAACCACTTGGCTACCCCACCGCCCCGTCAATATTCAAGGATGTCATCTTACGGACATATAAGCTAATAGTAGCCATGTCATTAGAAACCATTAAGCGTATATACCGCAGGTCAAATATCTGTGTTTTATGCGGATTTTCGTTTGTTGATAGATCAGTGTCAGCGACCAGGGAAGAGAAAATACAAAAACCGTTTTGTAGGTCCCGCCGAACCCTAACAAGTAGTCGTTGTCTGATTGGTTAAATCCGTTCGGCCGTCACGCGTTTCATTGGACGGCCATAGGTCGCCCAAAGGTTAGCTGACGCAACCTTCTACTAGGGTTTGTTTGACTCAGTATAGCAGTGTAACGAATAATACTGAACCTAAGTTTACTTAGACTGAGTTATTTTCAAAAGTCCCGTTCAATGAAATATGCTGAATGTGATTCAGTTAGACCAGTTTCGATTACATGTCCCACTGAATGAATGATGCTGTATATAAATACATCGCACAATGCAATACTGAGAACAGTAATGTAGCTTTTAAATATATTTTGCAGATATCCCTATGAAAAAGGAATTGCGTTTCTTAGCAGCAAGAAATATATACTTTGCCAAATTTTTGCAGATATTGTGATTAGTGGAACAAAATAGCAACATTTTCTCGCAAGTTGGGAACATGTGATGATATTGAGGTGTGAGATGTGATCGCAGATCAAGGTAAAATTGGCACACGAGTCAAAAGGGAAATTCATCTTCAACAATTGGTAAATTACAAAAAGGACAAAAACGTCCATGTCTTGGAATGGTATACTATCTGCATGTTTCTAAGAAAATTTAAAATACTAATTCGAAATAGTTGCACATCGATGAGTAGAACCCAGTTATGATATTGAGAATTATATTTTATAACAGAGAACAGTTCAAGACTGAATATTTGATTCTCAAAGTCTGCACATCTTTGCCTAAACTGATCGAAGAATAAACCAGCCCATCCAACACCCTGCTAAATCCAAACCTCTGCGAATTCGTACAAAAGCAACAATGATTTAACCTTGAGTGCCCAGCAAGCACCACCATTCTCTGCCCTTTTATATTGAAAAGTATAGGCTTTTTTAAATATCAAGTTATTTTCTTAAGTTAATAATCTAAGCCCAAATTTTACAATTTTTGAATAATCGTCCTACTGAATCGTGACATAGAAAGACTTCGTGGAGGATCAATGGTTGAGCTGTATTGTCAATCAGTTGCCATATTTGATTGCGTCACCTTGTGTTGGCTCCAACATAGATATGTCCCCAGCGCTGTATTGTGTGACGTAAGAGACGAATGGATTGGATTGTTCAGTCTGACTCCGTACCGCGTGACTTGATTAATCGTATTAGTTGATCGAATCGACGCTAAATCTGGACTAAACACTTTCAACGACGCTTTGCTATTGTTCAAGACATTGATTCTGAGCCAGGAAGACAGTGGCCAGTCTGAACGTGCAACTGAACCTACAGATCAGACTGGTTCCGTGGGTATGCTGCGCTGGCGCTGTATACCCTGGGACCCATGCTGACAACAGATCACTACGCTTACCTATAGAAACATTATGTTTCAAATGCATGGTATAAATCACAGAAACCTCTCGAATCTGATGATTCCAGAATTACAGTCAACAGACTGTATTGATTTCTAAATAACCTAATTAGTACATCAGGTAAAGTACGGTGGAGTACTCATATTTCTGTCAGCCTTCGCCATCCAGTTCTATATATTTGACAAACGAGATTGTTACCATTCACAGGTGTTACTGGTCAGGCGGAATGCCACTATGTGTCTCACGCATGCTGTTTTATTGTTACTTGAGGAAATGGTAAATCAGTATCCTGCTTTAAATGCGACCTGATACCTTGAAGAGCAAGCACAGTAAAACAGGCAATAGTCAGTTCCATCACTCCGCGGAATTATTGTTGTGGGAGAAGGCAGGGGTTCAATTTTGTTTTAAAAAGCCACTTGCCACAGGGCAAGTGACTTTAAGAAAGTAACTTGTCCTGACTAATTTTCCACTTGCCCTGATTTTATGACATAATTATGATGATGTAATTATGAAAGAAGACATCAACATGGTATTTGATGTTAATGTTTACTGGACTATTTATTGAAAAGTGATAAATAGCAAAGAAAGATAACTCTACTTTATTATCATTGCGAAATTTAATAGCTACATTTTGAGCAGATATGAAATTAAATCCAAGTTTATTTGCAGTTTGAAACCATTAGTGGAAATTATCTAGCAGCCCACGGACAAGTAAGATACCATTATTTGATTGCCCGAAATGAAAACTCACTTGTCCCGGGCGTCGGGCGATGGGATTTTGAACCCCTGGAAGGTCACACCATTCTCCACTCATTCCAACCAGCCCTAGTCATAGTCCAAGTAGAGAATGCCTTGACTACATGCTCTCAGAGAATAGGTATAAAATTGAATAAACTCTTCACAAGACTTCTTGTAACGCCTGACGTCAGAACGACAGCATGTCATGGATCACTGAACGGGCCAGTCTTGAAATTGAGGTGATTGGATATATACATTCGCCATTCCGCTCACCTGGGTACCTTTGTAACAAAGAATCCTTGGCGCTACGTCAGTCGTAAGTCTATCATATGGTTTGGGAGTTATGATCACCTTAGCGATAAGATCGTTTTGTACAAAGGCACACAGGAGATATTAAATAAAGTTCATTTCACAAAGTATCAGTCTAAGTAAACTTAGGCTCAGTATTTATTCGTTACACTGCTATACTGAATCTAACAAAACCTAGTAGAAGGTCGCGTCAGCTAACCTTTTGGACAGACCAATTAGAACACAGCTTACACGCAATGACCTGCGTGATACACGCAATGGGTAAACAGTCGCTGAAAATAGCGTTTTTGTCAATATTCAATGATGTCATCTTGCGGAAATATAATCAAATAGTAACCATGTCATCAGAAACCCATACGCGTATATACTGCAGGTCAAATATCTGTGTTTTATGCGGATTTTCGATTGTTGATAGATCAGTGTCAGCGACCTGGGCCTAGATTTTCAAAGCTCTCTTAGCGCTAAGATAGTACCATACATTAACATTAACTTACGACTATCTTAGCGCTAAGAGAGTTTCGAAAATCTAGGCCAAGGAAAGAGAAAATCCAAAAACCGTTTTGTAAGTCCCACCGAACCCTAACAAGTAGTCGTTGTCTGATTGGTTAAATCCGTTCCGCCGTCTCGCGTTCGATTGGTCGGTCATAGGTCGCTCAAAGGTTAGCTGACGCGACCTTCTACTAGGTTTTGTTAGACTCAGTATAGCAGTGTAACGAATAACACTGAGGCTAAGTGCACTTAGACTGCACAAAGTATATGTCCACATTCAGATCAGCTGGCATAGCCCTTTAACGTACTCTACTGAGCTAGCCTCGGTAGTGTGATATACCCTTCCTTGTCTTTTTGTCACCGACTTATCTCCCAGGACCCGTGAAGATCCGGGTTAGAAGTGATCTTCAGTATCCCATGCTTGTCTTAAGAGACGACTAACGGGATCGGGTAGTCAGGTTCGCTGACTTGGTTAACACATGCCATCGTATCCCAGTCGCGTAGATCGATGCTCATGATGTTGATCACTGGATTGTCTAGTCCAGACTCGATTATTTACAGACCGCCGCCATATAGCTGGAATATTGAGTGCGACGTAAAGCTAAACTCACTCACTCACTCACTCACTCACTCACTCACTCACTCACTCACTCACTCACTCACTCACTCACTCACTCACTCACTCACTCACTCACTCACTCACTCACTCACTCACTCACTCACTCACTCACTCACTCACTCACTCACTCACTCACAGGCCCAGACCCCCTGCCAATAAATGTGTGTGTTATTTCAAGATCCTATCGTCTTTGTCTCCCCAGGATCAGAGTGGCTTGGAAGTGAGGGTTTCGTATTGTCCCGGTGAGTAAAAAATGTTGCAGAATGTTTTGCAATAAATTTAGACTTATTATTATCATTATTATTGAGATTTGTATTGGTTATAATTCGTCGTGGTTTCGAAATATTCATTTTAGATTTATTTCATATTTGAATCATTTCGATCTTTTGTAAACATCTGTTATATTATGTTTGAATGTTTCTTGGATTTCTAACAACAGAAAAAGGACATGATGAGTTGATGAGTATATTAAGAAGAACATGAAGAACACAAATGGTATATTGGTATAGGCAGGATATAGTTCAGGGCCCCGTTCCACAAAGCGATGGTAGCGCTAAGATGATCGTAACTCCCATACCTTAACATAGACTTACGACTGTCGTAGCGCTACGATCGCTTTGAGGAACGGGGCCCAGGTGACGTCATGTAATAAATTTGTGACGTCATGAACAATGGATGGCGTCATATAATTTATTTTTTTTACACTAAGCACTGTGACGTATCATTCAACATCGGCAACATGTGCAAATGTTGGAAAGTAATTGGGTCTGGGCTGCGTGTAGAAGGCCAAGGGCCCTGAGCTGCCAGGACCACCCTATCTACTGCATTGTATTTTTAATCTGTAAAATATAATAATTATAATATGTGGGAATATTTACAAGATTATCTTAACCCACCTAACAGTTACTTTTTACAAAATAAAAACAGACCCTTATTTATTTCCAAGGTCAATTCGTCACGATCAGTGGTCCTACAAGCCAATCTCTAAAGGAAGGTTGTTTGAAGCTGGTTGGCATAGACTTGAACATGGCATTTGCATCAACCTTATCTTTGTGCATATTCTCCTGCTCGATATTTGCCACATCAACGTCAAGTGTGGGCTCGAGCGCCACGCAGCGCAACAACTCCGACACCGAACACCATGGCATTGAAATCGCCGGTGTCCTGTTTGAAAATGTGAGACAGCCCATGATATATACCATCGTTCTCGTTGTGGCAGCCGTTAGCAAAGTTGGTGAGTGTGATTATAATCTGTAGTGGTATATTCATGATAAGCGATATAATCCCAACTGTTTATATTAGTACTTCTTATATTACAAGCACATCATATGTAAGACCGCCTCCGTGGTGTAGTGGTTAGAGCGTCCGCCCGGAGAGCGGAAGGTCGCGGGTTCGATCCCCGACCGTGTCATAACAAAAGACGTTAAAATATGGTACTTGTTGGTCCCTGCCTGGCGCTCGGCATTAATGGGTACAACACGGACTGGTCGGCTCGGAGTCAGTATAATGTGTCTGAGTGGGGTATTCATGCTTCACTGCGGCATGGTACCTCAGTGGGCTAGCACTATAAAACCAGCTTAAGTCTAGGCTAGTACAAGCAGCCGCACATACACATACACACGCATGCACGTCGTCATATGAGCGAAATAATCTCAAGCACGACGTTAAACCCAATTTCACCTCACCTCACATCATATGTATTACAGTGCGGACCCGCGAAGCTACCCATGCTTGTTGTAAGAGGCGACTAACCGGATCGAGTGGACAGGCTTGTGGACTTCTTGTCACGGTTCGATTATTTGCAAGTTTTTTGTCATAAAGCTAGAATACAGCTTTAAACAACGCTCGCACGCATACCTATATACATATACATGTGTACTCATGGAAACAAATAAGGGAACACCTGAAAGTATTCTTTTCCAGGTTTCTTCACAAGCTTTGTATTGCACTGTGGGTGAAATTCTGGAAAAAGAATAAAGGAACACTTGTGCTTTCATGTGTCCCCTTATTCGTTTCCACGAGTAACTGGTAAATAATCGATTGATATCGATGTACGTTGACACGCTCTCATGCAAGTGACCACGTCAGACATCTCGATCTTTTTGTCGTTTTTTGCGCATCAAAGTAATTGTGTTGTAGCGTAAAACGAATGAGATAGGTGCAATAGATGTAACACGAGAGATATTATTTTTTATGATGTTTCACTGATAGCACAAATACACCAACGTAAAAAACGGCAAACCACTGAGAAAACATGTGTCTGGTATCCATGTTTCACAATCACGGTGCCAATATTTACTGCACGATATCACCTAACAAAATATATCTTGTTGCAGCTTTACACCATGCACGTTTCCGTTTGATATCACGTAACAATAAATATCTTGTTGCAGCTTTTCACCATTCAGATTCCCATTTGATATCGCCTAATAATAAATATCTTGTTGCAGCTTTTCACCATGCACAGTTCCGTTTGATATCGCCTAACAATAAATATCTTGTTGCAGCTTTTCACCATGCACAGTTCCGTTTGATATCGCCTAACAATAAATATCTTGTTGCAGCTTTACACCATGCACGTTTCCCTTTGATATCACGTAACAATAAATGTCTTGTTGCTGCTTTTCACCATTCATATTCCCGTTTGATATCGCCTAACAATAAATGTCTTGTTGCAGCTTTTCGCCATCCAGATTCCCGTTTGATATCGCCTAACAATAAATGTCTTGTTGCAGCTTTTCGCCATCCAGATTCCCGTTTGATATCACCTAACAATAAATATCTTGCTGCAGCTTTTCGCCATCCAGATTCCCGTTTGATATCGCCAAACAATAAATATCTTGTTGCAGCTTTTCACCAAACAGATTCCCGTTAGATATCGCCAAGCAATAACTATCTTGCTGCAGCTTTTCGCCGTCCAGATTCCCGTTAGATATCGCCAAGCAATAACTATGTTGCTGCAGTTTTTCTCCATGGACATTTCCCTTTGATATCGCCTAACAATGAATAGCTTGTTGCAGCTTTTCACCACGCACATTTCCTCTCATCAAGGATTCCGGAGTCATGGTGAGCATAAATATTGTGTATCAATTTGTCAATTTATAACATGGCCCAACATCCAATGTTAAAAGTTGCGTCCCTTATCCGTACCAGGATCCCCCGTAGTTTCGGTTATGTCTCTAGGTTTGTCCGCCCCATACTTCCGAGTTTAATCAAAGACCTGCTCCACTTTATTCCCAGATCAGTAGTCATGATATGGCTGGGATATTGCCAACGCGAGGGATAATTTTATCTCATTCCTCCCAAATCAGGATTACACGACATGCTAAATTTCAGATACTATTCAAAGCGACGTCAAACACAACTCACTCACTCACTACTCGACCGTCTGAATCTCCGCTCAAATTGACAAGTTCGTTATTGTTTACGTCACTTCCTCAAACACAAACAGTCACAGGATTCACTAAGCCTTTTCTTTTTTCAGCCTGCTCATCATCCTGGGCCAGATATTCGGGGCGATTCTTGAGTGAGTATCCCGTGCTGCTCTCTTCATTCTTCCCTGTACCAGCGACGTATTTAAAGTTCAAAACCAAGACACGATGGACTTACTATACAGTGCCCGTGAAGATCCGGGTTCGAATTGATCTTCCGTAACCCATGCTTGTCGTAAGAGGCGACTAACGGGATCGGGTGGTCGGGCTCGCTGACTTGGTTGACACATGTCATATCCGAATTATGTAGATTGATGCTCATGCTGTTGATCACTGGGTTGTCTGGTCCAGACTCGATTATTTACAGCCCGCCGCCCTATAGCTGAAATATGCTAAACTCACTCACTCACTACTATAATCCCGTCTATAACGAACGCGCTTATTACAAACTGACACATATAACGAACTCGACCTCTTGCTGTATATTTTAGTCTACATGGATGTGACGAACTGCCATAATTAAGATCTAAAATAACCGTAGTTTACTGTACTTGCAGTTATTACCATTAAAGGAGAATACAAACGTAATAAAAAAAATTGATATATGGAAAAAAGGATCCTAAAAGTCACTTTCCATTATTAAAATTTCACAAAAAGTTTGTAAAATCGCAATAAAAACGTGAAAAACGCCCTCGAATTTCCGCCTATTACGGAAACACCCGACAGTTAATGAGCAGAGGCGGGTATCACGTGACATGACGTCAAATGTGCCTATTGCCGGTGGCTTCCTCTTTGGTTATATTGACAACTTGACAGTAAATTTGTCGAATTTTGATTGGTCAATAGCTAAAGGATACGAAGCCATGTAGGCGGATTTGCCAGGGTGTACGCTTCGAAATGTTAGAGTTGGCGTATACAATTATGAGTATAAACAGAGTATTAAAATTGTTGCCATAATTTCTTATTTGTTTGTGTCAATAAATACATTTAAATTTTTTAATGTTTCTGAATTTCACTTGTCGTTTATCAGAAACTTCAAATTCGATCATTTTATCATAAATTAAGCCATCACGAGTTATCTCCCTTTATGAGAGTGACTGTTTACTGTTTAATTAAATATATAATGGCGTTTTCTGTTATTTTCTATTGAATGTTGGTTTTGAAAGCTAAAATAAAGAGATCTTGAGGATAATAAATTCGTTACACGGTGTTTTGAAAGGGTGAACGGGACTGTAAGCCCCTTGGAAATTCCGTATTTTACGGAAATACGGAATTTACAACGGACTGTAAGGAGATACGGAATTTACAAGGATCTTACACTCCAGGCACACCCTTTCAAAACACCGTGTAACTAATAATATCTATCTATCTAATAGTATATATCTGACTTGAGGAGGCTCGTTAGATCAAACCGCGCTGGCTCCATCATAGTTCTCGGATGTATTTATCTTCCATTAACTTCCACAGCGGTGTATAGTAGGTTCAATATAGCGATTGCAGGTGTAATACACAGGCTGTGCATTGAAATTACATGAAGGATACACTAAGTCTTGAGGAATTCACATATCCTTCAGACAGAGGAAGGCTTTGGCGCAGTCAGTAAGTTTTAACGCCTTTCTGAAGACAGGTTGTTCTGTGACTAACAGAAATTAGACATATCCTTTGATGTAATGGCGAAAGTAAACAATATACATGTAACCGGTTGTATAAGGCAGATTGTCACGTGGTCAAGACGGATTTAGCAGGTATATCTGTCCGAGTGTTCGGGAAATGACTATTATATTGCAGCGTGTATTCCCCACTGTTTAGGCTGGTTGGTACAAGTCATAAAAGTGCACTTCGATACTGGAACATGTATTAAAGATTGCATGATACAATGAGTCAAACTAGAACCTTATGCATTATATGACAGATTTGTCCACTGACGTTTAGATTAATATAATTGATTTCATGCCAATACGGAATTTACAAGGATCTTACACTCCAGGTACATCCTTCCAAAGCGCCGTAATATCTGTCTATCTAATAGTATATATCTGATTTGAGGAGGCTCGTTAGATCAAAACGCGCTGACTCCACCATAGTTCTAGGATATCATAATCCTCCATTAACTTTGCTCACAGTTCTGTGACTAACTGAAATTAGGCATATCCTTTGATGTAATGGCGAAAGTAAACAATTTTACCGGTTATATGAGGCAGATTGTCACGTGTCCAAGACGGTTGTATCAGGTATATCTGTCCGAGTGTTCGGGAAATGACTATTATATTGCAGCGTGTATTCCCCACTGTTTAGGCTGGTTGGTACAAGTAATAAAAGTGCACTTCGATACTGGAACATGTATTAAAGATTGCATGATACAATGAGTCAAACTAGAACCTTATGCATTATATGACAGATTTGTCCACTGACGTTTAGATTAATATAATTGATTTCATGCCAATACGGAATTTACAAGGATCTTACACTCCAGGTACATCCTTCCAAAGCGCCGTAATATCTGTCTATCTAATAGTATATATCTGATTTGAGGAGGCTCGTTAGATCAAAACGCGCTGACTCCACCATAGTTCTAGGATATCATAATCCTCCATTAACTTTGCTCACAGTTCTGTGACTAACTGAAATTAGGCATATCCTTTGATGTAATGGCGAAAGTAAACAATTTTACCGGTTATATGAGGCAGATTGTCACGTGTCCAAGACGGTTGTATCAGGTATATATGTCCGAGTGTTCGGGAAATGAATATTATATTGCAGCGTGTATTCCCCACTGTTTAGGCTGGCTGGTACAAGTACATGTAAGTGCAGTTCGATACTGGAACATGTTTTAAAATTGCATATGACAGATTTGTCCACTGACGTTTAGATTAATATAATTGATTTCATGCCAATACGGAATTCGCTGACTCCACCATAGTTCTAGGATATCATAATCCTCCATTAACTTTGCTCACAGTTCTGTGACTAACTGAAATTAGGCATATCCTTTGATGTAATGGCGAAAGTAAACAATTTTACCGGTTATATGAGGCAGATTGTCACGTGTCCAAGACGGTTGTATCAGGTATATATGTCCGAGTGTTCGGGAAATGAATATTATATTGCAGCGTGTATTCCCCACTGTTTAGGCTGGCTGGTACAAGTACATGTAAGTGCAGTTCGATACTGGAACATGTTTTAAAATTGCATATGACAGATTTGTCCACTGACGTTTAGATTAATATAATTGATTTCATGCCAATTTCTTTCAGATATTCCGGAGGTGCTAACTACATTCCAGACTTCTTCTCCCCCCATGATTTCTTTCAGTTTCTTCTTCCTCCGTGAGTATTGTCTTCTCCGTGAATATCTTTTCCATCCTGATGATTGTCTTAATACGTGATTACTGACTTCCCCCGTGAATATCCTCTTCCAGCGTTAGTATCTTCTTTCTCCGTGAGGAACTTCCTCCTCATCCTCGATAATCTCCAGGGTATACGTTACGATCACTCTCCACTACACCCTCGATGCATCCACGGCTTGGCCCGACAATTATATTACCTCCCTTTGCTGGCTCCGCATTCTCACAGTAGCCAATCCGCTAAGCCGCCGTTACATCCGAGCTTGCCAGTGTCAACAAAGATAGCGGTCGCAGTCGCGAAGGTTTGTTCGCAGTGCGACTCAGATTTTTGAGGAAATAATACAGGCAAATTGACAGATCTGAAACTTTAAAAAAATATATAAAAGAACTCCTTCTACCTCTTTCAGAATACCTCTGCATCAATTGTGTTTCCAAGTTTAAACGGTTAGATAATTTAAGAAGCGAAAGTGAGTTGTGATTGGTTCGCTCAACTTCCCAGCGTAGACACCTGATTGGTTAAAAAGCCAGCCAAGGGAGGTAATAAAATCATCGGGCCAAGCCGTGGATGCATCCAGGGTATAGTGGAGAGTGATCGTAACGTATACCCTGGAGATTATCGAGGATGCTTCCTCCTACGCGAGTAATTCTTCCTCCATACTGCGTTATACTGTCACTGTGGAAGTAGGCAATAAGTTCGTTATGACACACACTAGTTGTCAACACATCATTTAAACCCCCGTAGATTTAACTAGTAAATTGTAATACAGGCGAGTTATGTGACGCAATGGGGATTCATTAATGGTGGGGTTCCGTCGGTAAATCTTGTTTATCACAGCCCAGATAATGACAGCACATTAAAATCGAAAACTCGTTTCGAAATACCACGAACCATCAGGGGCGATGGTGTGGCACAGTGGTTAAAGCCTTCCCTCATGACGCCGAAGACCCATGTTCGATTCTCGAAATTGGTACAATGTGTGAAGCTCATTTCTGGTGTCCCCCGCCATGATATTGCTGTAATATTTCTAAAAGCGCCGTAAAACCATACTCACTCACTTCACTACAGCACAACTAGAGACTAACATTCCGTTGAACAGAACAGTACAAATCATTAAAGCACACTAGAGCTCAAAACAGATCCCACATGCTCATGCTTTTGAAGTTCACTACTATAGCTGCCCTACTGCCTAGCGTTGCTGTATGGCTGAAATAGTGCTGATGTGACGATAAATTTGAACTCACTCACCCACTCACTCACTCACACCTGCTCACGCTACACCGCGGACCAATACAGCACAATACAGCACACTTTAACTCAGTACAAACCAATACAGCACGATACACTAAGACAAATACGGTAGTCTGCACCAAACAACAGACACCAATAGTATCATCCCACTACGTACAGTATTCACCGTGAAGATCCGGGTTAGAATCGATCTTCAGCAACCCATGCTTGTCGCGACAGACTAACGGGATCGGGTGGTCAGGCTCATTGACTTGGTAGACACATGTCATTGTATCCAAATTGCGTAGATCGATGCTCTTGGTGTTGATCACTCTATTGTCTGGACCAGACTCGATTATTTACAGACCGCCGCCACATAGCTAGATTATTGCTGAGTGCGGCGTTAAACATCAAACCAACCTACACAGTATCGCTCAGGGACCGCCTCAGTGGTGTAGTGGTTAGAGCGTCCGCCCGGAGTGTGGAAGGTCGCGGGTTCGATCCCCGACCGCGTCATACCAAAAGACGTTAAAATATATGGTACTTGTTGGTCCCTGCCTGGCGCTCGGCATTAATGGGTACAACAAGGACTGGTCGGCTCGGAGTCAGTATAATGTGTCTGAGTGGGGTATTCATGCTTCACTGCGGCATGGTATCTCAGTGGGCTAGCACTATAAAACCAGCTTCAGTCTGGGCTAGTACAAGCAGCCGCACATACACATACACACGCATGCACGTCGTCATATGAGCGAAATATTCTCAAGCACGACGTTAAACCCAATTCCACAACCACCACCACAGTATCGCTCAGTACAATTCACAGCAACACACGACAGACAGTACTGCACAATACAACACAATACAGGACACGAATTCAACTTAATACTGACTAATACCGCTCAGTCAAGTTGAGCACAACACACTATAGACCGACAAGACAACTTACACCTTGTATTAAGGATGGTCAGTTATGACGTCATTTCCAACACGTATTTCAGGATCATCCTGGAAGCGGCCTACAGCCTCCATGACAGGACGTTTGCTGACAACATCGGATCTGTCCTCCTGTTTGCTGTAGTTGTGAGTTGTTCAGGGACATCTGATCAAAGTCTACATTACGTGTTTTCACGCGCATCGCACGTGACATTCCCTGTACCATTTCAGTACCATCTGGGTTACTTAAAGTCATACGTATAGTCAACACTTTCTACTCCGGTGTCAATTAGTGTATTATTTCAATTAAGTTTGCATTTATTAAAGTCGTACATATAATTAATACTGGATACTCTCTTAGTCATACCTATAGTTTATACTTTATACTATTTGTCATTTTAATCCAATTAGCTTTTTTCTTCATGTTTTATGTATCCTAGTTAATACTGGGTATTCTCGTAGTCATACGTAGACGTTATGCTTGTCGTGAGAGGCGACTATCGGGATCGGGTGGTCAGGTTCGCCGACTTGGTGGACACATGTCACCGTATCCCAATTGCGTAGATTGATGCTGATGATGCCCATCACTGGACTGTCTGGTCCAGACTCGATTATTTACAGATCGCCACCATAAAGCTGGAATATAGCTGAGTGAGGCGTAAACTAAACTCACTCACACTAAGTCATACTTTATACTCTCTCTGTCCAGTTTGCTTTTCTTCAAGTCACACGTTAAGTCAATACTTGGTACGCTCTGTGTCATTTGTATAGTAAGTACTGGATATTCTCAGAGCCATATCAGTACCCTTTGCTATACGTTCTCTCGTCACGCCGAAGACCCGGGTTCGATTCCCCACATGACAATGTGTGAAGCTCATTTCTGGTCTTCCCCGCCGTGATATTGCTGGAATATTGCTAAAAGCGGCGTAAAACTAAACTCACTCACTCACTCACCTTTACCAAAACTGCGACTCAGACAAGGATAGGACATCGTAAGACTATGATAGTGCGTGACTTTGACAAGAACTGTAATTGTGGATAAAAAAAGAGACAAAGGGTGTCATCTTTCCCAACCATGGTTATCACTGATAACAAGACACATATATTATTCTGACGTAAGACTCACTCACTCACTCACTTTGGTTTCAGGGAACCATACTGGCCTTCTTTGCACTGGGTGAGTAATTTTATAAACAGGTCACAGAAAACATCTTGTTTCCGTATTATTTTGGTGGAATTTACTTTCAGTGCTTGTTCAGAAATTTGATGTGTTTCTTCCTGAACAAGTCGACAATTCAGAGATGCAACATTACCGTACACGATTATCAGGTATCCGTGAAGATCCGAGATAGAATTGGCCTTCGGAAACCCATGCTAAGACGCAACTAGCAAGATCAGGTGGTCAGGCTCACTGACTTGGTTGACAATTCCAATAGCGTAGAACGATGATCGTGATGCAAGTCACCGAATTGTCTGGTCCGGACTAGTTTATTTACAGATCGCCTTCAAATCATTGGGATAGATGCTGAATGCGGCGTTAAAAGAAATATGAATTAGCTAGTGAAATCTTTTGGATCTATTCTAAACGACTAACAATATAAGTACTCCACTGAGGTCATTCTTTAATGGTATATTTAAAATCACCTACCCTTGAGAAAATAGTATCTTAACAATCAAGACCCATTCTGTATGATATCGCCACTGGATAAGCACTGCATGCCCTTCACCTTCATATCGTGAAGATCTCTGAACTGTAGGGCCGGCAGTGTAGTCCACCGTTGAAAGCGATATCTTGTCATGCCGAAGACCTAGGTTCGATTCCCGATAAATATACATTATGGTATCTCTAAAGCTGATGTTGCTGGAAATCTACCGAAGCGGCATAAAACAATACTCATTCACTCTGATTCCTAAACTCCGCTTATGCTTGCAGGTCTCACTCTGTGGGGTCTAGCCATGGGCGGGGCGATGGGGGTTTTCCCCTTCCCGATAACACTCACGCAGATCCTCATCTTTGCCGCACTCATCGTCGCTGTGGACCCTGTGGCGGTAGGTGGAAGCTGTCATTACGTGGTTTATGTCACCTTCTCACAATGTCAATGATTACCAAGTACTGATCTCAACACAACATGGCATCTGCGGAAACCATATTGAAAGAGCTAGAGTTCTATTTGATATTGTGTCCAAACAAACGTTGTTCTCTATTACGAAGTTTGGTTTTGACTGATGATTGTTCCACACAAAAATGTTAATGTACTCGCATAATGAAACTAATTCTTTCAACTCGACATGAAATGAGCTAGACAAGTGAACGTAACAAAATGGAAATACAATATGGTAGCCGAGTGGTTAAGGCGTTCACCCGTATCGCCGAAAACTCCGGTTCCATTCTCCAGTTCGAATTTCACATGGTATAATATGTGAAGCCTATTGCTGGAATATTGCTGACAGTATGTTAAAAAAATCCTCACTCACTTCATAACTTCAGTTAAATTGTTGAAACAGACATGAAACTGTTTGTGTTTCAGGTTCTAGCTGTGTTCCAGGAAATAGGCGTCAACAATGTTTTGTATTTCATGGTTTTCGGAGAATCTCTGCTCAACGGTAAGGCCACGTCAAGGTTCTGTTCTACCCCTTGTTTTATCTGTTGTCTGTAGGCAGATTTGATATACTCACGAGTGTGTGAACATAAATGCTAAATATACAACTTCAGAAAGTGACCACCGGAATCACGTGGTCACTGCCTTTCTTGCGTTGTCCATTATTCACTCAAAAAGTGGTTCTTTTCACTCTCATTAATGATATTATCCAAGTTGTATCTCAACTCACAGGATCCTTTCACTGATGTTAATATATAATGGAATAGTTCAGTATAAAGTAATGTGTAACGTCTTTTGTCTGTAGATGGCGTGACTGTGGTCCTGTATCAGGTCATGCAGACATACAACAAACTCAATTCATCAGGTCAAGGTGTGGACGGTAAACAGGTAAGACTACAGCTAAATCAGGTCATGCAGAAATACAACGACCTCACTTTATCAGGTCAAGGTGTGGACGGTAAACAGGTACGACTACAGCTGTATCAGGTCATGCAGACATACAACGAACTAGCTTTATCAGGTCAAGGTGTGGACGGTAAACAGGTAAGACTACAGCTGTATCAGGTCATGCAGACATACAACAAACTCACTTTCATCAGGTCAAGGTGTGGACGGTGAACAGGCTAGACTACAGCTGAATCAGGTCATGCAGACATACAACAAACTCACTTTATCAGGTCAATGTGTGGACGGAGAACAGGTAAGACTACAGCTGAATCAGGTCATGCAGACATACAACGACCTCACTTTATCAGGTCAAGGTGTGGACGGTAATCAGGTAAGACTACAGCTGAATCAGGTCATGCAGACATACAACAAACTCACTTTATCAGGTCAAGGTGTGGACGGTAAACAGGTAAGACTACAGCTGAATCAGGTCATGCAGACATACAACAAACTCACTTTATCAGGTCAAGTGGTGGGAACAGGTAAGACTACAGGTAAATCAGGTCATGCAGACATACAACAAATGGCCTATATCAGGTCAAGGTGTGGACGGTAACAGGTAATTATCAGCTTAATCAGTTAATGGCATATTCACCAGATGTAACATATTATGTTTGTACATACACAGATACACTTCTTGTCTTCACAATTTTTTCTGAATGTAAGTACGAATAAATGTTTAATGGACACATACATGACATAATCTGACACTTACGCTCTCCCCACAGATTGGACTCGGTATCGTGAAGTTCTTTGTGGTGTGTTTCGGTGGCCTAGCGCTCGGTGTCCTCGCAGGGGTCGTGACAGCACTCTTGACGAAATGCACCAGGAAGGTTAAAAGTAAGCAGGAACCCCACGAGTATTGACCAATGCAACTTGTCACAAACCAATGTACACAAGTAGGTGTTAGAGCACGGCACTTGCGATCTTCTCCGCAGCAGCGATCGTATAGTGGAACAGGCTATGGCGGTGTTCCATTGGTGATGTGTACCCGTACAGATCCGGGTTAGAATTCATCGTCAGCAGCCAATGCTTGTCGTAAAATGCATCTTACGGGATCGGTGGTCAGGCTCGCTGACTTGGTAGACACATGCCATCGTATCCCAATTGCGTAGATCGGTGGGCATGGTGTTAATCATTGGATCGTTTGATCCAAGCTCGAATATGCACAGACTGCCACCATTTATTTGGAATATTGCTTAACAACAATAAACAATCATTGCTGAAGTGGTAGTGGAACATGAGAAGTATTTTGGTTACTTCCAGAATCCCATTTGAAATTATTTTTGGCCCCGTGTGCCGTATTTTAAACATTTATAAATATCTGCCATTCTTTTTTCTTTACGTCTGAAGCAGATTGGGAGTTTTCGAATGCAGAATTTGCTCAGACTGATAGGCTGATCGTTCACACCGTCTCGTATTCTTGCCAGGCTTCCTGGTTCGAGTTGCAGTTATGATCCTTACCTTCTCAGCGCCAGGTCTGGGCTGTTTAACACCACCACCCGGTGTCCCTTTGCGATTTTCTCAGAAATATGTTGACACGTCATGGTATTACACGGTATTATTGTTAGAGGAATTCTTTTAGTCCTTTGCTTTTTTGTTTGTCATTAAATCCTTTGAGCGTTCTGCTCAATAAAGAGGAGGGTTACAATCCCGGATATTATTGAATATCTTGTGGAAGATCACACCTACACCTGTCTTAATGCAAGTTTGAGACAAGCTCCAGAAACAAAGTCAAAGCCACCAATACCTTTGCTGTGCCAGTCCTTTCCTAGTCCTTTGGAGTAGTTGATTGGACAAAACAAGACATCCAGAGTCTTGACCGCCTGACCAGAAGGATCATGTCTGATAACACAATCCAGCACCCCAGGTCCTCTCTAGATCGTTCTGGGGCGGTGGGGTAGCCTAGTGGTTAAAGCGTTGGCTCGTCACGCCGAAGACCCGGGTTCGAATCCCCACATGGGTACAATGTGTGAAGCCCATTTCTGGTGTCCCCCGCCGTGATGTTGTTGGAATATTGCTAAAAGCGGCGTAAAACCAAACTCAGTCAGTCAGTCTAGATCGTTCTAAAATGCCAATTATTTCAGGAGGTCGGGGTTTGATTAGTGTGGAGGCTCTTCATGGTAGAAATCTATTGTGGACTTTTGCACATATTTATTCATCGGATAATCCTCTGGTGATGCATTTCCACAGCTATTTTGAGCCTGCCAAGGTTGTTGGACAAAATCTGAAATTTGAGGTTGAGTTTGTTGATGGCAACGTACTGCTTGACGGTACAGCAATGGGAGTAAACCAGGTGAAGTTCTTCACCCAGTCTGCATAGAGTCGATCACTTTTGGGGACGTTTTCTGAGAAACCATTGCATCGTGGGTACATGCAGTGTGTGGAACAGAATAGTAATCCATCCGACTCCTTCGCCTGGTCTTAAATGTGGAAATAAAAGCTTTGCTTTCGCTGCCAAAGACCAGTCACTTCTCACTCGCAATCGCCTAAATGTGATTTTTAAAGAAAATATCAACATGAAATGTCGACTTTGCAATGAATTTCCAGAGATTTCTCCACACCTTGTCAGTAGATGGCACAACCAGCATATCTTAAACGATATGATGGTATGGCTCGCTGCTTCTACTACCGTCTTCGCCATGCATGTGGCTTTGACTTCGAGGTCAAACACACATTGTACGAGCCCCATGGTACGGCCCTGCGCTTCCAGGGCGTCATGGAAAATGATGTTTTTAAACTTTTTTGGAATAGGCCCACATACAGCCTTAGAAGAATTCCTGCCAACAAACTTGATCTTGTCCTTTTTGAGAAAGCCAACGAAATTATTTTTGTTATGTCCCTTTTGACAACAATGTGATTGGCAAGATTCAGGATAAGCATGCTAAATATGTGGGACCTTGCCTTTGAAATGTCTCGCTTGCATCCAAAGTACACTGTCGTCAGACTCCCCATTGTTCTCGGTGCCCTTGGTTTGGTGCCTCCTGATCTCTTGGCGGATATCAGGAAAGTGCCTGGGTTCAACACCGGGAGCACATCCCTTCTGGGCAATGCAGAAGGCTGCATTTTAGTTCTGCTGGATGAACGTTGCTTAACTGATTGTGACCTAAGCTCTATGCATCTCCCACTCGCTCACACACACCCCAACCCACCCACCCACCCACACTCACTCACTCACTCACTTGATGCTGTTTCAGTTGCCCAGCCTCTAATCGTGTACACTATGGCGTACCTCGGCTTCCTCCTGGCGGAGCTGTTTGAGTTCTCCGGCATCATCAGCATCATCGGCTGCGGCCTCGTCCAAGTCCAGTACTCCTTCCACAACATCAGCGAAAAGTCCAGGACGACCATCATGTATTTCACCAGGGTCATCAGGTTCGGAATTTTAAAGTCTGTAGCACTGAAGGAATCCCGTTTATCCGGACTCGGGTAGATAGCAAAATGGATAAAACAAATAAATTCCCGGCTATCCCAAATACAGTAGTAAACAACTTGGTGTAAGAAGAATGTCAGCAGGGTGTCCTGATCACGATCAGTGCTCTGTCTCATGCCGAAGACCCGAGTTCGAATCCCATAATAATTCACAGTCGGAGTCGGTGCGGCAGCCTAGTTGTTAAAGCGTCAGACCCGGGTTCTATTCCCCACATGGGTGCAATATGTGAAGGCCATTTCTGGTGCTCCCGAACGTGATGCTGCCAAACGCGGCATAAAACCATACTCACTCACTGACTGGAAAACAGTGCAGAGAAAAGCATGTCGCTGTATAGAGTTGAGTCCCTTGGGCACGCCTGAAACCTGAGATAGTGTGAAGGTGTTAGTGTTACACCTGAGAGTGAAATGTGTTTTACGCCGCTTTTAGCAGTATTCCAGCAATATCACGGCGGGGGACACCAGAAATGGGCTTCACATATTATACCATGCGAAATTCGAACTAGGGTCTTCGGCGTGACGAGCGAACACTTTAACCACAAGGCTACCCCACCGCTCGTTACCCCTGGGAACAGTTAACATCTGGGGTAATCATTTATACCGGCGACAGCATTCACCATGGCGATAAGTTGCATAATATATCCTGTGTAAACTAACGCTCACCATTTTGCATAGGCGGATACTATATACTACTACTATATATGTTAGAAACAGGCGTTGACTGTAAGTGAATTCATCCACTATTCAAATAGGTCAAGTACAACTTTAAACAAAAGATGACGCCTGTGCGTGTATGTGTCCGTAAACATAACAGGTTGTACTTTTTGACAAATATACGCCACATGGCTCTGAAGGTTAAAATATCTGGAGCAAATGTATTTTTCACCTACTTTGGCCGTCTTATATGATACAAACCGCGAAACAAAACTTTTCAAAAGGACTTTGGGAAGGATAAAGGATTTCAGTAGTTCCTTGAGTAATAATATCAACGAAGTTAGCTTCATGCCATGCGAGTTCACGACAGAGTAACACTGTCAAACTGAAAGTCAGAAATCTGTAAATGTGGGTTCGAATCCCGATTCGCGCCGATTATGTTTCCAGGTTTGTCTGCACCAGAATCATGCTTGGGTTTAAGTATAATGCACATCTGAGTACAGCATCACTTCGGGCTTCCTCCAAAGTGGAACTGACTCGGCTTTTGAAAAGCGGAATACTGTTCAAAGCGGCGTTAAACCCAACTCACTCACTCACTCTTGTATCTCAGAGCATTCTTTTTCTTCATCAGCACCACCAACGAAATCATCATCTTCCTCTTCCTGGGATTGGTGATGTTCCGGAATAACGAGCGCATGTGGCACACTGGCTTCGTGCTGTGGACCGTCTTCTTCTGCTTCGTGTATAGGTTCATCAGTGAGTAGAAACCGACAGCTACCCAACGTCAAAACCCGTTAGTGGGATTACAGTAATGCCAATCCTCTCTACCGGTTTTATGTGTGGCAAACCACTGACATGTTCCTTAAGTGACAGCCAGGCGAGAAGCTGATTCTCCCGATCCAACTTTGCATTGGTGGAAATATTTAATACACTACAGATATCTGTCCAATCTTACCATTGTCCACGATTAGGTGTGTGTGTCTAAAGACAAAGGCAGCATCCTTGTGAATTCTGGAGTTTTCTTACATTAGCAGTTTGTTGAGAAATGTGACCAATTAAATAGTGTTTTGGCAACAGTTCAAAGTATATCTGCTTCTTTAGTTATATTTGTAGCAGTTGTATTTTCGTGAAATCATATCATTAATATTTGTGTGCAAGACCGAAAGTGACTGGGTGTTGCATTCTTGTATCCTTAAAGAAATATGTTTATTAAGTCACTTGTACACACTGGAATGTATTATATTCAAAATCTGTTCCATTCGAAAATTTGTTTCGCACAAAATATTTCTTGGGAAATACCAAAATATCCAAACGTTTGTGCTTAAAGTCAAAAGGAAAAAAAATATTCGTTGGACAAGCTTGGTGAAAATAAATTGTTGTAAAAACACCACCTCCCCATCCAAATCTAGTGGATGTGCCAAAAAGGAAAGAACACTGTGTAAGTCAGTCGTCTTTGTGTATTCTTCAGTCACGTTCTTCTTGTCCTTCCTGATCAACAAACTGGACAACGACAGAACCAGGGAGATCTCTTATGATGAACAGTTCATAATTGTAAGTAGAAGCTACATACGCCAGAGTTCATGATTGTACGTAGAAGCTACAGATCCCAGAGTTCATGATTGTAAGTAGAAGCTACAGATCCCGTGATATTAAGTAGAAGCTACAGATATCGCAGTTCGTAGTTGTAAGTTGAATCTACAAATCCCACTGTTCATGATTAAATGTTAAAGTTACAGAACCCCCAGTTCATGATTGTACGTAGAAACTACAGATCACAGAATTCATGATTGTAAGTATAAGCTACAGATTCCCGAGTTCATGAGTGTACATAGAAGCTACAGATCCCAGTGTTCATGATTGTACATAGAAGCTACAGATCCCTGAGTCCATGATAATACATAGAAGCTACACATCCCACAGTTATTGATTGTACATAGAAGCTACACATCCCACAGTTCATGATTGTACGTATACGCGACAGAACCCGAACGACTGTGAAATATTCAGTGACACATAATGATTGTTTCCCACAAGAACAGGCTCCAGTATTCCACTGCGGTTCAACAGCACTGATGGCCGAAAGTTTTATTTATTTAGGAGTTTGAATTGGATTTAAGACTTGTTTGATATCTTGACCCCACGGCGTGTCATTTTGCTCATGGTTTCCACCACTGGTTTATCTTGCAAAGCTCAGTTCTTTACCAGCAGATAAATAAGTATGGATCTTTGCTGACATTTATAGAGTCATTCAGTCCTATAATAATTGGTGGGGTAGCCTAGTGGTTAAAGCGTTCGCTCCTAACGCCGGAGACGTGGGTTCTTTGCCCCACATGGGTACAATGAGTGAAGCCCATTTCTGGTATCCGCGGCCGTGATACTGCTGGAACATTGCTAAAAGCGGCGTAAAACTAAATTCACCCACTCGCAGTCAGAGCTGTACAACATCTAGATTTATAACGTTCACAGTGTAGCAAGCATTATAACTAACACAGCAGTGAACCAGGCCTTTGTGGTAGATACCATGCTTTATAACGTTCACAGTGTAGCAAGTATTATAACTAACACAGCAGTGAACCAGGTCTTTGTGGTAGATACCATGCTTTATAACGTTCACAGTGTCACAGTGTAGCAAGCATCATAACTAACACAGCTGTGAACCTTTGTGGCAGATACCATGCTTTATAACGTTCACAGTGTAGCAAGCATCATAACTAACACAGCTGTGAACCAGGTCTTTGTGGTAGATACCATGCTTTATAACGTTCACAGTGTAGCAAGCATCATAACTAACACAGCTGTGAACCAGGTCTTTGTGGTAGATACCATGCTTTATAACGTTCACAGTGTAGCAAGCATCATAACTAACACAGCTGTGAACCAGGTCTTTGTGGTAGATACCATGCTTTATAACGTTCACAGTGTAGCAAGCATCATAACTAACACAGCTGTGAACCAGGTCTTTGTGGCAGATACCATGCTTTATAACGTTCACAGTGTAGCAAGCATCATAACTAACACAGCTGTGAACCAGGTCTTTGTGGCAGATACCATGCTTTATAACGTTCACAGTGTAGCAAGCATCATAACTAACACAGCTGTGAACCAGGCCTTTGTGGCAGATACCATGCTTTCATGAACTACAACTGTTGTCCAGGCGTACGGGGGTCTGCGGGGAGCCGTGTGCTTCTCCCTCGTCGCCCTGCTGGATGAGAACGCCCTACCCCGGGGATGAAGGACATGTTTGTAACTGCCACCCTCACCGTAATCTTCTTCACAGTGTTCGTGCAGGTATTGACCTTTGACTTGTCTCACATTAGGGTCGGGCCCTTTGTCTTGTGGTAAAAGTACTTCCAACAACGGTGGGGTGGTGGGATAGCCATGTGATTAAGGAGTTCGATCGGTTTCGTTACCCCACGGGGCGGTGGGGTAGCGTAGTGGTTAAAACGTTCGCTCGTCACGCCGAAGACCCGGGTTCGAATCCCCACATGGGTACATTGTGTGAAGCTCATTTCTGGTGTCCCCCGCCGTGATATTGCTGGAATATTGCTAAAAGCGGCGTAAAACCAAACTCACTCACTCACTCGATACCCCACAAATGTGTACATTGTGTGCAGCACATTTCTGGTGTCCGCCGCCGACAAAATGGGGTGGTGGTGGGTGCGCATCTCTCTCTCCGACCTCCCCCTCCCCCCTCCTCATCCGCATGTGCATATATGTTACATATGTTTTAGACAGTGATTTACATTCTTCCTCTATATAGTGATTTTCTGAATGTTGAGATTGGTGTCAAGTAGTATTAGTGTTTGACACTTTTCTCACACTTTGCTCGGGCACATCTGAATCTTGTCAGGTATCCCCTTACCCAAATTTTACGGAAGCAAAAACCTCTGTTATATAATGCGAGACATCATTCGAGTGATTTGCGAAGTCCAAATCTACATCGTGTCCTTCAGCGAATACAGGTGAATAAACAGGATTCCCCATGTTCTATTTCCAAGGGTATCACCATCAAGCCCCTGGTGAGGCTATTCCGTGTCCGGTTGGCTCAGAAGAAGCAGCTCAGCATGTTTCAGGATCTAAATGAAAACGTGAGTCAGGAACTTGTACTTATCTCCCTTTACACATGAATGTCGGATTGTGGGTGGCTGAGACACGCACCATTACTTTCAACCTACACCCGTGAAGATCCGGACTAGAAATCAACTTCAGTAACCCGTGCATGCTTGTCGTAAGAAGCGACTAACAGGATCTGGTGATCAGGCTCGCTGACTTGGTTGACACATGTCATCATATCCCAATTGCGGAGATCGATGCTCATCCTGTTGATCACTGGATTATCTGGTCCAGACTCGATTATTTACAGACCGCCGCCATATAGCTGGAATATTGCTGTGTGCGGCCTTAAACAACAATCAAGTATTATATTTACACCATGCCTACTGTCCTAAAATGTGGAAACAACTTACCCTGAAGTGTATAGTATTTCGAGGATAAAATATATCTAAGGGGAATAACTCTTCGTTTCCTGACGGGCTCTGTTTTTTTGATAAATATGAAAACTAAACAAAGAGGGTGAAACTCTAACCATGGTGTTCTGATCGCTGCCGACCCGAGCATATGCATGGTATATTCCTTATCCACCGTGAAGATCCGGGTTAAAATTGATATTCAGTAACCCATGCTTGCCCTAACAGGCGACTAACGGGATCGGGTGCTCGGGCTGTTGATCACGGTACAGATTGGCGGTGGGGTAGCCCAGTGGTTAAAGCGTCGGCTCGTCACGCCGAAGGCACGGGTTCGTATCCCGACATGGGTACAATGTGTGAAGCCCATTTCTGGTGTCCCCAGTAGTGATATTGCTGGATTATTGCTAAAAAGCGGCGTAAAACCCAACTCACTCACTCACTTTGTTGTTTCAGCTGATAGATCATTTGATGGGCGGCGTGCAGGAAATTATCGGTTTCCGTGGAGGATACGCTATAAAGGTGCGTGTGTCGCGTCCAATGTCTTATGTCAAAGTGTCAGAGCTATACAATATATAAAGTATTCCATGTGGCCCAAGTGTCCATATGTTTTTGTACAGGATTTTGATTTTGAAAAGCGCTTATGTACTGAATGTTGATATACAAGAGTGAGAATGTTGTGATCTTTGAGGTTCGTAAGCCAAACCAAGATCAACAAGATAAGCTAGTGCCATTCAGAGCCCTATATACAAGAGTGAGAACCTAATTCTGTAGTATGTTGACCAGATAGTTGTGTACTCGATCAAAGACATTGTGGGCGGTGGGCTAGCCTAGTGGTTAAAGCGTTCGCTCATCACGCCGAAGGCCCGGGTTCGATTCCCCACAAGGGTACAATTTGTGAAGCCCATTTCTGGTGTCCCCCGCCGTGATATTGCTGGAATATTGCTAAAAACGGCGTAAAACCAGTTACTCAGTCAGTCAAAGACATTGTCCAACGCTCTAATTGTCGATGTTATATTCAAATAGAATTTGGATTTTACGCGGCTTCAGCAGTCTTCAGTATCCGCCATCATCTGAATCTGGCAATCTCTGCCAAGGCTTGAATATGTTATTAAGATCGCCAGCTAGATTGTCAGAGTACTGTAAACACTATCCCCGCCTCAACTGGAAGCCAGTGTAATGTAGTAGTATCATCGTAATGTGAGAGTACTTCTGGGCACGTGTAACAATTCTTGCCGCTACATTTTGGACTTTTTGAAGTCTCCTCAGTGATTCTTTGCTGATGCCAAGAAGCAAACTGTTCCCATAGTCCAGCCTCGAGAGTACCAAACACTGTGCTAATGTCTTGGCTGCACCAAGTGGTCACACTCGCAGAGTAAGGCACCAATCACCTGCACACAAAGTCTGTCAATGAAGCCGGGTGAATATAAACTTATCACATAGGTGTACAAGGTACGTGGTCTAGACTACCATATGTCCCATCTTTGTATTTGTTGAAACATCAATGGGTAAGGATGCTGACTTTGTGTGCTCTCACCAGTCACAAGCGTATTCCAGTGAACTGTGTTGTGTTGTGATGTTGTGGGACGATGGGATTAGGAGAAGGATGCTGACTTTGTGTGCTGGCGATTAGGCGTCATGTCTGTAGCAATGGGTGTCTGAGACAAAGTATAATGTGTGCGACCTGTGTGGTGTGTCGAACCTTGCACCCTCGGGACTTTATGATATTTTGACCCACCTCCACTGAGTTTAAGACCACCTCACTCATTCTCCACGCAGGGGGAACTGGACCGTTTTGAGGACCGCTACATCCGGAAGTGGCTACAGATAAAGCCAGAACTCGGCCAGACCCAGATCCAGGAACTCCACAACAAGATCCTGCTCAAGTGAGTGTCACGCTGGTACCCAGTAATAACCTCTCCAGTGAACATCCGGGTTAGAATTGATCTTCAGCAACCCATGTTTGTTGTAAGAGACAACGGACGGGACCGGGTGGTCAGGCTCACTGACTTGGTTGATTGCTAAGATCGATTTTTCTGATGTCCATAAGTAGATGTCTAGTTATATTGCTGTAATATTGCTAACGATAAACCAACAAACAGTGATATTGAAAAACTGTTGAAAACTGGATAAGGCAGACAGATGCGGTTGTTCTGATGGCAAGCCCAATATGTGTTGTTTACAGTCTCAAAGGTCCATATATAAAGTACATCGGAGTGTGTTGAATAAAAGAATCCGCTTCTTGGCAACACCCACCAGGTCCAGTTCAGAGAAAGCTTGAGTTCCCAGATGCTGTGGATCCATGAAGATCCGGGTTAGAATTGATCTTCAGTAACCCATGCTTGTCTTAAGAGGCGACTAACGGGATCGGATGGTCAGGCTTGCTTACTTGGTTGACACATGTCATCGTAGATCGATGGTCATCATGCTGATCACTGAATTGTCTGTCCAGACTCGATTATTTACATACAACCGCCATATAGCTGGAATATTGCTGAACTAAACTCACTCACTCACCTGATGGTGTGGATCGCTGTTCGCGCCTTCGGCCACTGGCTTACCTGGTCCAAAATACTTTAATTCTGATTAATGTGATACAGGTGGAATATTGCTGCCTCATATGTAAAAAAACCTTTAACTCAAATGGGCGATAGGGTAGCCCTATGGTTAAAGCGTTCACTCGTCATGCTGAAGATTCGGGTTCTATTCCCCACTTTGCATAATATGTAAGGCCTACTTCCCGTGTTCCCCCGCCGTGATACTGCTGGAATATTCCTAAAAGCGGAGTAAATATACTCCCATCAAAAGTGTAGACTCACTTAATACACTCACTATATGTTATGCATATATATATGGTTACATCGAAGACTGATTTCTCCACTAACTTAGGGGAACCAACTGCAAATCTTTTGCAGATGAATTGCAACAGGATCATGCATCAAATTGCTGAAAACATGGTCAAATATCGTGCATGTGAACAGTTGCGTTTTGGTGTAAAGTTTTGTTAAGAATTCGCCAATCTTCACTGGTTTTAACATTTTTGAACTCATGACAATAATCTTTTCAACGTTACGAACTTGTTTTACAATACATCAGTTTATGTGTAAACAGTATACCTTTAAACAGTATCGAATATTTTGCAAAATTTAGTTTGGAACAGTTGCCTGATGCAAGTGGCTATATTTACACTAGTGAGTCTAAACGAAAGCTTTCCTGACAGCACATATCTTTATCCTCCCATTTCAGAGACCACTACAAGCATCTGCAACAAGGGGGAGCCTCTGCTGCGCCTGCGCAAGACAATATGTAAGCTTGCTATACATGCTTCAAGTCATTATAATTAGTTTTTTAGCATTAAAACAAGCTCAATCCATCGTTCAAAATTATGTGAAATATCTCAGTGTTTCTGTAACGTAAATAGCATGTGTTAGGAGCACGAATCATACTCTCGGTAAATTCCTCTGTAAATTTGTAAAAGAGAGTAATTAAATTAGGTGCGTAAGTGCGTAACCCGAGACCACCATGTTGGCCAGAGATCATGTACAAATTACATAATTGTATCATATTCCATAGCATCAAATTGAAACGTGTCAATTTGCAAGTGCATTCGCATCATGTTTGGAAGCTATTTCACGGAAAATCAAGCCGAGCAGACGACACTCTAAGGGACGTAACTCCATTTTGTTATCACTAGCCTGATATCATCAGTAATTCAAAATGTCTTCCCAATGATATCATCCCGGTAGAGGTGTAATACGGGTCTGCTTATTGCAGATATGACCGTCTCTATGTTGACTCTACTGCATGTGTAAACTGTATCATAGCTTTCAAAGGTATATGATAAACATACATATCTCAGACTCTAGCCCTAAAACCTCTTCTCTCAGATGTACTTCCTACTTGGCAGTAGGGATCTAAGAGCTATTATAACTGTTATTGTCTCCAAGGAAATTAGTCTTACATCATACGAAGTTCATACATGGAAGGGTAACATGGAAACATGGAATACAGACATCACTATACAATCAAACACGAGCACAGTTACGCATAATAATAAATAAACGTAGCACTCTTCAAGTAGAACAAGAAAAAAATCCTTTTAAAGTGTAAATGTAAGAGCATGGATCTAACAGTTAGCTGGTATTAGATAAAAATGCCTTCATGGACAATAACAGCCGGTTTGAGTCCAGTGTTTGGAGTGCATCTGTCATAAAACAAATTGTTTCGTCTTTAAGTCCCCAGATTGAGACCAGCTTATACCTTGGCCAGGAAGACAATGGCACCAATATTGCTCCTGGTGTTGCAGGTAAGACACAGAAGATATCTGTATTTCTCCGGACAAGATGTACAGATCACGTGGCAGGCAATACGCACCATATTGTTTTAACAAAGAGGAGATTTAAACATTCTTTCGGAGCAAACTTGGTTTTAAATATCTAGATTTTATTTGTTACCGGTTTATCGGAAGTTACCATATTATCGACATGACAAGAATGAGAAATAGTTTTATTTTTTTAATATGCTGAGTGATATATTTTTTGGAGTGAGTGTGTATGTGCTGATTGTACCACGTAGAGACTTCAGTCTGAATAAGTGCCTCACGATCAAGTCATGTTTGTCCTACATACCCAGGAAACGAATTCTTTTGTAGAAAAATTGCATCTGATTTTTCTTCTTGCTTTTTGTTCACCATCATCTATATATATATATATATATTCATGGAAGTACAAGTGTTCCTTTAATTATTTCCAGAACTTCACTCACAGTGCACACACATATATATATCAGTTTTCAAAAAGTTATTTTTTGTTGTGTATTGTAGTGGTGGTCCGATTAATTGAAATAATCGAAGATTGGTCGTAGTGACTAAACGACCAAGCAATCGATCATAATTTCTCATAATCGAACACAAACAATTCTGGAACACTTGTTTACATTAACAATTTTTTTCACATGGTTGGTTTTGTCTGCACTGCAAGTCTCGTTTCAAGTCATGATTGAATTTATCTTAAAGATTCCAAGAAATTTATGTTCCCAACATACCAGTCATCCTTTAAAGATGTGAAATTTTGCCAAAAAACCCTAAAAGAACTACATGTATTTTTCCTTATTTTTATGTGCATTAACAAATTTCATAAATGACGCTAACCAATTATTTTCGATGATTGATCGGTAGTAATGACCCAATCATGAGATTTGAACCAATTCCCAACACTAGTGTATTGTCTGTCCCTCCATGTGTATATCACCATGTTAACGAGATGGTTTTATAGGGACGCACAAGGCTAAAGACATTGATGCCTCTGACCTGAGCGGCCTGCTGAAGATGAACAAAGGAGCTGTAAGTAGGATCATGAATACATCCATTGGGTTCTATCATCTTCACGACACAAGGTTCATTCAACCCGTGAAGACCCGGGTTAGAACTGGTCTTCGGTAACCAATGTTTGTCTTAAGAGACGACTAACGGGATCAGGTGGTCAGGCTCGCTGACCTGGTTGACATATGTAATCATACCCCAAATGAATAGATCGATGCTCATGATGTTGATCACTGGATTCTCTGGTCAAGACTCGATTGTATACAGACTGTCGTCATATAGTGAGAATATTGCTGAGTCCTGCGTGAAACAACATGCAGGCAAATACACGACACGCAAGGGTGTTAATCAACCTCTATATGAGTTCAGTTTCTAGTTTGATAGGGGCGGTGGGGTAGCCTAATTGTTAAAGCGTTGGCTCGTCACGCCGAAGACCCGGGTTCGAATCCCCACATGGGCACAATGTGTGAAGCCCATTTCTGGTGTCCCCCGCCGTGATGTTGCTGGAATATTGCTAAAAGCGGCGTAAAACCAAACTCAGTCAGTCTAGTTTGATACAGGCTGACGGACACGCTTGACTACACAATGCAAAATGAAATGTTGATAAAAACTTACTATCACATCCAGAAAACAGAATCTTATTGGCAAAATGAGAAGAACTTCTAAAGTAAATACAGTAGACTTCGGTTATAACGTACAGAATGACTGGTAATTTAAGCTGGTTTTATTTTAACCGAAGTTCCTTATATACGTTTTGACTAAGTGTCCACGACAGAAAAAGTTCGTTATATCCATAAGTTCGTTACAAGCGTTTTCGTTATAGAAACAATTTACTGTTACATGAAGTGAAAATACGTGACCCTAAACTTTACTCTAAAGTTTGCCATGACTATTGATTCTGTTCAACTGTTTCAGACAAACCGCAAGTGGGACAAGAACCTGACTCAGGAAGATGATAGGTTTGCCAACCTCATCCCGATACAAACAGACGAGAACAGACGCATTGAGGCTCTTCAGAATTCTTCACCACGAAAACAGAACGCGACGCCATCAAGTCACGTTCAAGAACACCAAAACCCCGTATTTGAAAACGACCAATCAGTATCTGTTAAGTTATGAGGAAAGAAATTCAGTACTTAGGACAGGCGCGTAGCAAGCCAGTTATTTTCGTGTAAGCCCGATAGGTTGCAAAGCTTATATTTAGATACTATTGATGGCTTGCCCAACCTCTTTAGCAACAACCATGTGTAAACCTGTTATTTTTCTACAATGGTAGCTACGCCCCTGTGAGAAAACAATCTTAAGACTCAAAGGAGGTTTTGAGACGGTTACTTTGTCCACAGTATAAAATGTGATATATCGGAATATGATGGATATGCCGCATGTTCTGTGTTAAATGCATTGGAGCATCATATTCAACCAGATTTATCGTAAAGACGTTCAAGTTGATGCGATACCATGACCCAGATGAACCCTGAAGTCTATTTTGTAATACTGTTACACGTCGGAATTAGACAATACTCTCCATGTCGATCAAGACGATGCGATGTTACGTCCAAGTGCAATCCTTCTAGTGATCAGTACCACATGTGTTTACGCTTACTTGCATGTGCATTTTGTTTTGCATGGTTTTTTTCGGTGACATTTTGGCGAATATTTCTTCAAACGCTTCTAAAACAAGGGAAAAAGTTAAAATTGCTGCGTTTTGGCGCTGAAGCTGTTTAGAATCACACTAAGATTACATTTTGGAAAGAAATAGTATACATGTATTGTTTTGCCACAGCTACATGAGCCCAATATTCTCAAAATCACCTATTCGTTTCTTTTTTTGAAGAGTGTATTTGCTTGTTCCGTCAGTCAATGGAGAAACACAAAGCACCTATATTCTTGCACTGTCAACATACCATCTCAGGTAAAGCATGAGGTACATTTGTGGTTGTACCGTCAATATGCACTCCTATGAAAGCACGAGGCACTTATAAAGTTGTACTTTCAATGTACACTCCCACGGAATGCATATGGCACTTGTACACATAGTTGTACTGTCAATATATAGTTGTACAGTCAATATACAATCTCAGGTAAAGAATGAAGTACCTGTATAGTTGTACTGTCCATATACACTAGTTGATCACTGGATTGTCTGGTCCAGATTCGATTATTTACAGACCTCCGCCATATAGCTGGAATAGTGATGAGTGCTGCCTAAAACGAAACTCACACACTCATACACCATATACACTATCAGGGAAAGCATAGGACACTCACATAAACTTGTACTGTCGATATATCAAGACTGACACGAAGCATTTATATAGTTGCACTGTCAATACATAAGTTATACTCTCAATATACACTCCCAAGGAAAGCATTGGACACTTATATATATATACACACACACACACATATATATATATAGTTGTACTGTCAGTATATATATATCATCACAAGATATGCCCGGGGTTTAGAGTATTGCATTCTTAGTGTACCCTTCATGAGAGAACATGAGACTCAATGGTACTTGTTCCTATAATGAATCACAAAACAAACATGACGCACTAAGATACTTATTTCATCCTTCACAAGTCAATAATGAGACACTTGCACTCGTATTCACGCTCTGTGTTTCTCAAGACAAGTATTGCACCATTATACTGTCGATCTGATTGGTTAACACTTTTGTAAACAATACACTCGTGCATTTGTTGTTATATCATTAGCCAATCAGATCGCCGGAGAAAGTAAAGCCCGGTGCTGATGACCTAATTTTGTATACTTCCGGTACAGCAACTCAGTACTTGGCGATTTAAATAAACAACAACAAATGCATCCTCGCGGAAAGCATGTGTATGTATATGCCTCCTACACACATTGGAAATATGGTCAAAAGCTTTTGATACCAGTGAGACCTTTAGAATATGATATATTTCTTGATGTGTGCGAAATGCCCGTATTTATGTGACGAACCTTCACATATTATATAGTAGGGCACGTTGGACAGTAAACTGGGGGTTACTTTATCGAGTTTCTGACCCGCAGTGGTGGCCTATGGTCATAACAAACTTAACGGGACCACTATTAATATTTTATGTTGAATAAAACCATATTTCGTTAGATTCACTTCGAGTAATGTTTACAAACTTCAGTTCGTTATAACCGTGTTCGTTATAACCGTAATTTACTGCAGTCGTTGGTGATAGATGGGTGTGGAGACAAATTCTCAGACAATTCCACTTTGCAATTATTTGTTAACTGCACTGCATGGTGAACAGACATGGACAAGCTACGAAGTACAATGTCCACAAATTTTAATGTTTTAAATATTTTTCTACATAGTTCCTTTTGCAACAGTTGCTGATCACTGTGCACATTCAAAGAGTTACCATTTTAATCAAGAACAATAAAAGACTTGGCACTTCTCCCTCTGACTCTGTCAGTTCTGTATTAACGGATTGTATCAAAGGTTTTGTCAAAAGTTCAATAATACACAAAGACGTTGACAGAAAAAGGCCTATAACCAATTGTTAACAGGTGGAAGTATAAAACATATGACTGTACCCTCAATATCGAAGTGATCAGCCTTCTTCAGCAGGGACAAACGGTATTGGGTTTGGGTATTCAAGGGCTAGGCGGTATCTGGAGTCAACAGATGATTTGAATACATGCAACTGTGTCACATACGGTAATGTGTTGAAATCCACTTGAGATTGACTTGAGATTGAGCGTTCAACACAACAAAATATTTGAAAGAGTTGATATCAATGTTGTATTACGTGGTGTTGGCCCCAGTAGTATGATTATTTAACAAAAAAGTGTGTGAGTGAGTATGTTTTAGACTACTTTTAGCAATATTCCAGAAATCGCATCCATGTGGGGAATCGAACATAAGACTTTGGTGAGTTTAGCGAACGCTTTTACCACAAGGCCAACTCCACTTTATATACGGAACAACATACATGAACACATATACGATTTACTCAGGAGCACCAAAGGGTATCGCCCATGCTTATTGCTGACGCCACCACAGATTATGAAACAGTGAATTAATACATTATAACACAACAACAAAATGTTCTTCAGTAACCCATGCTTGTCATAAAAGACAACTAACGGGATCGGTTGGTCAGGCTCGCGGACTTGTTTGAATCTTGTCATCATATATCAGTTGCGTAGATCAATGCTCACAATGTTGATCACGGGATTGTCTGGTACAGACTTGATTATTTACAGACCGAGGTCATACAGCTGGGGTATTCCTGGGTGAACGTTAAAAAACAACAACAAATCTTAGAGCAAAATAACGTACTCCACCGACACAACCGCTACTTTGGCTTCCTTGGCATACACCGACGCCACGCCATCGTAGGAGTTGACGCTCATCCAGACGAAGCCTCCTCCGTGGTAGTAGACGAGGCATGGGAGGGGCTTCTTGGCTGCCCGGGGTAGTATATTCGCACTGATACCCCGTCAAATAGTTCGTCAGTCACCAAGAAGGTGAATTGTGTATAGCTTAGCAAGTCCTTATGATATACAATAAACTATACAGATGGTTAACTATACTCTTAAGCCTTGTTTACATGCACCCCTTTTACCCCCATGGGTATTTTGCCCCTGGGGGTAAATTTACCCACAGGGGCAAAGAGCAAAATTGTGCCTGCGTTTACATGGTGGGGGGTATTGATATTTCTTGTCACTCTATAACCATGGATAAATATAGACGTTTGTCCAAATCTAGAAAACGGAAGAGATTCGTCCAAACTTTGTGCGTGGGTTCATCACTAGAGAAAAGGAAAGGAGTAGATATTGGTGGGAAGTAACTGTACCACGTTTTGATGAAACTCAGTGTAAGGAATACTTTAGAATGCCAAGGGACATGTTCCAGCGCCTCTGTGAAAAGCTCCATCTTCACATTCCAAAAGTAGCAGTGGTATTCGAGTTGCAGTGGCACTATACTACTTGGCCACAACAGTAGAAAATCGCATTGTTGGTAATCTGTAGTTTCCTATAGGCGAAGAGCTAAGGGGATATCAGGGTTTCAGGAAAATGGAAATTTCCTAACTGTGCTGGCGCCAGATGCAACACGTAGCCCGATCATTGCTCCGCAACAGTTTCACGCCGATTACGTGAACACAAAAGGATGGTACTAAGTAATCCTGCTCTCTGTATGTGATGGCAAATACTAGTTTACAACTGTGTGCATCAGGTGGCCAGGTAGAGTTCATGATTCCATTCTCTAATTCAGGATTCAAAGCTTCAGCAGATGGTGTCCCATCTTACCACAATCCCCTGAGTGGAAGAAAAAAGCGGGTACTGCTAACAATGATGGTGACATGACTGTCGTCATTACTGCAGATCCGGCCTATCTTATGTCTCACTAGCTCTTAACACCTTACCGCAACAGAGGAACCCAATCAGATGAGAAGTCATACTTCAACTTCCGCTTCAGCAGTGCCCAGATGGTCACTGAAAATACATTTGGATGCTTCAAAGGAAGATGTAGGCGCATAACATGTGTGAATCAGACCACATGTTCAACCCTGACTGGCTGGATGAGGTTGAGGTACATGATGGCGACCAAGGACCACAAGGTCAAGTTGATACCACTGGACAAGAATGTTGGACATTGGATGGATGATGGATTGGCATATGGTTGAGGAATGTTCATGATGAACTATAGCATACGCAACTGGTGTTACCTGTCAGAAGCTTTCTGTCTTTCTCCTTTATCCAGTTTCCTAAGTGCAAACTCTTTATTTTCCTTCTCTTGTCATTTTTTCTCATTTCCAGCTCAATTGTTTCTTTTTCAACTCAATCTGCCTTGCTTCAATATCTTCATTAGGTTTAGCAAACTAATCCATGACAGTTTTCAAAGTTGTTTGCAGTTTGGGTTTTCTTTGTTTTCCTTTTTGTTTCTTCTGAGTTTCATCTTTACTTTCCATCTGTTTTCATCTGAGCATTTTGTCGGCCATTTTGAACATATTGATAATCTCCTGTCTCAGCAAGTTCGACATCAGTAGCATGGTCATCAGTAACTTCAAGATCAGATATGTCTGTATCTGATGCAACTGACTGCTGGAGACGTTGAATGACCTTTCCAGGTGATGTCGCAGGTCTTGTATCCAAAATTTCATTTAGCTGTTCATAAAATGTGCAGTTTTCGGGCCTGTCCACTCCTCTTAAGTGAACCCCTACTCTGTCTATATGATTGTTAACTGTTTTCGTTCGTTCTGTGCATTGTATGGCCGTTTTCTCAAAGCCCAATTCATGCATTACTTTGTTCACCTTTGCATAAACAGCTGTATCAGCTTTTGAGGGGCTGTTCAGAAGGGATTGGATGACAGGGTGGGTAGTGCATACCAACAACATACATACTGACAAAATGCATGTTTCTATTTCGTGGAAAACCATTCCATTATAAGAAAGGGTGGAAGGGTCTACAAATGTACCCCTGGTTGGATTTAGCTTGATTGACCGTGTACATGACCCTTTTACCCCAGGGGGTAGAATACCCCTAGGGGTAACTGAATTTACTCCACCTTTTGACCAGGGGCAGAATACTTTGGGCAAAGGGGTGTGTGCAAACAAGGCTTTAGAAGAAGATGGGGAGTTCATCTTTTCATCTTTATCTTTGATTGACAAAGGGAGATATATCGGAGTCAGTCAATGTTGATATAATAATAATGAATGTTTTGTGAGTGCATCACCACTTGCACTTCCTTATGACCATAGTTGTTTGAACAGTTATTGCTCATGAAAGATGTGTGATGTGTATGACGTGAAATTTCAATGTGTATGATTTTCATTTGCAACCCCCGAACCGCCCCCAAAAACAACAAAAAAACACACAAAAAAAAAAAAATAAAATAAAACCCCCAAACAAACAACAACAAAAATAACAATAATAAAAATAAAAAAAAAAAAATAAAACATAAAATAAAATAATAATAATAATAAAGATATAATAAAAAACAAAACAAAAAATCAAAACAACAAACAATAAAATAAAACCAATTGTGTGATGCAAGAACCTCCATTTATGGTCTACAATGATTTAGCGAGAATGACACCCCATGCACGTGTATGGGGCTACTGTGTTGTGCACGTGCATCCCATGCGTTGTGTTAATGGGTGGAGAGAAATGATACAGCGTTCAGAAGATGTCTGTCTTTGAAAAGTTTGTTAACGCTTATACTTCCTATACAAATTGAAAGTTCAGGTTCCCTTATTTTAAAAAAAATTATATTTAGGTCATCATGTATGTAGGTCATCACTGGAAAGTTGTTTTTACGTACAGACTCACATGGAACCAAAGTTGAGTGGAGTTAAGCTGGGCTTTACGTCACATCGGCATTATTTCAGCCATATAGTGACGAGAAGTCTGCATTCATAAGCATCCTAAGCACAAAGTTCAAATGAGTTTTATGTTAAAAACATATATATTCATTACATTATTATTTAAAAACAGAAAGGTCATAGCACCAAATTCAAAAGCAAGCTATTCGTTTCTCACATTACATAGTACGAACCAAAGAAGGTTGCCTAAGTATTGTTTCGTAATCACTGTATATGGCGTCCATAATTAAAATGTTATCCAATGCTATTATCATCAAGGGACATGGAATGGATAAAACGAATGATATCAGATGTTTCGGAAGGAGAAGTGTGATAAAGCTTTTTTGTATTTTTTTATCCAACATCCTTAGGATATCGTGTACAGCCTATCTACTGAATGTTCTTTAAACAGTGGGGCGGTAGGGTAGCCCAGTGGTTAAAGCGTCCGCTCGTCACGCCGAAGGACCGGGTTCGATTCCCCACTTTGCTTAATATGTGAAGCCGAGTCTTTGGCATGACGAGCCAGTTCTCAGAAAAACTATTGTAATGCTATCATTTGATTATTGTGGTATACCAATATACTAGTAATACAGTACGCTCCATATGTTGGTGTCCTTCATGGTGTCAAAGTGGGCGGTGGGGTAGCCTAGTGGTTAACACGCTTGCTCGTCACACCGAAGGCCCGTATTCGATTACCCACATACTAATATATACTGACGTTCATAAGAAAGTACACACCTGGTGTTTTGGGACTATTTCCATTAAAACCATAAATATTTCGCTAGCAATGTTGTAATTGGGTACAATATCTGGTGTTTTGGAAACACTTGCACAATGTTTGTGACAAGGCAGAATCAAAACACTTTTTAAAATATTAATGCTGTTTTAAAGAAAACATTTTACCAAAGAATCAGGTGACTGTGTACTTTCTTCTGAACGTCAGTTTATGTGAAGCTCATTTCTGGTGTCCCCCGCCATGATATTGCTGGAATATTGCTACAAACGGCGTAAAACCCAACTCACTCACTCACTCACTCACTCTTTAAACAGCAGTGAATTACATTATATTACTTGAATTCCCATACAAAGCAAATTCCGTCAACTATTATGTGCCTCATCAGCGCGTCACTACTGACGTAAATGTTTTCAGAGATCATCCGGGTCATGTTGTTTCTGCTTCCGCATCCCAGCAGGTTCAAGATCTTGCTCTGGAGGGGGAAATAAACCTTGGTAATCCCTACACCCTTCCTGACATAAAATTTCATGCTGCTTTTCGTGGAGAAATGGCTAAAACTGGCATGTGATCGGAATTCCGTGAACAACATTTAGAAAAACCATAGCCAGCATCGTTTATACACAGTTACATCTGCATGTGTCTTTTTGAAAAACCATGGACGTTTAAGAACCCTCAACGACTGAAAAGGAAGGACTGTGTGTATTTCAGTAATTGGTGGCGTTGTGAATGAACCTGTCGTACAATTGGTTATTGAAACTAACCGATCAGTTTTGTGCAAGGTCATAGCAGAATAGATTTTGTATTACGCTTTGTTAGTAAATTCGAGTACTTTGTGGGGTTGAGTCCCACCCGGGATACGAACCCACACTCCTAGAGTTAGGCACACAAAACTAAAGCCAGGAGTCTAACCAATTCTAGGAAGCATTGTGTATTAACAGCTTTCGGCCATGGGAGAAAGTGTAATCCCAAATAAAACGCTTTTTACTGACTGTTTTATCACACACTTACCACGACCAGCTTGACTGACGCCATGAATATCTGGAGCTTCCACGGCTGGGAGACGCCATCGGGGACGGGGTGTAGAGTATGTAACTCAGACCCGTCAGCAGCCCTGCCACGCCCACCAGGAACCAGGTAGAGCCACCCCAACGCACCATGGCTGAAAAACAGGGCACCACGTAACGTCACGATGCGGAATGGATTCGGGCACGTTTCTGTATTCTGATCTTCTCTAGGGTACACATCTGCAGTACCCGTGGCGAACCCGTTCCCTTTAGCTCTTTTTTGGCACAGGTAGGACATTTATGACTGCTTACAGAGGTACTAATGAGACCCTGGTGGTAGAACTACCAACACATATACATCACAATTGATATGTTCAGTTCTATTGAGTGAGTGAGTCAGTTAAGTTGTACGCTGCATTTAGCAATATTCCAACAATATCACGGCGGCGGGGGACACTAGAACTGGACTTCACATATTGTACCCATTTGGGGAATCGAACCAGGGTCTTCGGCGTGACGAGCGAATGCTTTAACCAATAGGCTACCCCACCGCCCTCACATTATATATACACTACGTTTACTTGCATAAAAGAGAGTAACGGCCGCGTAATTGTCATCATGTCTGGGTACAAACTTCTAAAGTATTATAGTATGACCAGAAATTATTGAGAATTTTAGGAATATGTTTAATTGCATTTCTAGTATAAACAACCTTGACCAGCTATCAAGTGCTTCAAGTGGTTTCATTCAAGAGAGACAACTCCGTTAATCCTTTTTCATTAGTTTATGAAGAGTTATCCCCCTTTGTTTACTTGCTAGCAGACGACATTTTCAGTGATCCTCAGTATGGATGATTTAGAGAAGGGGAAGCTGATTTAAGAGTATTATAGCAAGGACATCAGATCAGCTAAAGTGATTTCAAGTAGAACAGGCATCCCTTTGTCCACTGTTTATCGTGTTTTGAAAAATATTGCAAATTGATATGGCATTGAGCACCAGGGAGGCACAGGTAGGCCCTGAAAATTGACTGTCGGTGACAGGAGGCAGCTTGGTATTCTTGTTTCTAAAAACAAACGACGGAGTTTAGAAAACCTAAGGCTGGATATGATTGATAGAGAAACTGTGGCTGTCTGTAAGGAGACAATTAGAACTGAGCTGCATGCAAAGGGTTGGCAGAAAAGTCGAGGAATTTCATCACCGATCATGAAACCTGAACAAAAGGAGCGAAGGTTGAACTGGTGCTTACAGCATAGAAATTTTAACTGGGACAATGTGATTTTCTCAGATGAAAGTTATGCGTGGCTGTTTCCTAATACACTGAAATTCTGGACCAAACAAACTGAAAAATGCCCCGCCGCATTGAAGCCTGCATTGCTGCCGATGGTGACTTGACAAAATACTAACTGTTCACCTGTCTTTGAATCTGGAGTTATGTTCTGCTAATATTCACATTTAATACGTGAGTAATGAGTGAAAAAAAAATTACAATCTTAAATTCTCAATAATTTGTGGTTGTACTGTATCAGATATATTGATACCAGTACTAAGGGTCATAGCATATTCTATGGAGTAATCAAGTGACGATTCCGATGTTGGACAGTCCATATATGGTCACTCGAACACTACCTATTCACTAAGTAGACCGTATATGTTCGTAGCTTCGGCCTTCTCGTTTGTATTTTTTAGTCATGTAAGTTTGCTACAGAATTATGAAATGTCACCCTTCAGGGAAACTTCACTGAAGGTTGCCGATTGTTCAGATGACGTAATGCAATCATTTTGTGACGTCATGAACAATGGACATGATGACGTCAGCAAGCACTGTGGCGTCGTAAGGGTTCCGATGACCTATCAGCAAATGCTTTTGCACAAATATGGGAAAATTATTATATTATTAGTTACACGTAAGGACTGTAGAAGAAGAAGAAGAAGAAGAAGAATATATTTCGGTATATAGGCCATTGGCCCGTGTACAATAAATGTAAAGTGGTATATGATATATAGACAATATGGTTTAAACTTATACATAGGTATATATATACATGTCTCTTCTACCATTGGATAGAATTCCTTTTAGATGGTGCATGTTTAATAAATAATGAAATTTTTATAAGTAAATTCTTATCTTTGCATGTTAACAACTTATGATACATGTATTTGCTTAAAACAGATGGACAATTAAATTCTGGTAGGTATTTGCTTCTTACATTTGCATATGCATCACAGACAAGTACAAAATGTAATTCATCTTCAAAATTATAGCGGTTACACATTTTGCATATTTTGCTTAACCCACAGTCATCTTGACATCTTACGTTACATAGGAGAGGCAATTGTTGAATACGTAATACGCATAAATAACGGCGATATTCCTTTAGATGTACATTAGAAGAATATAAGATTACTTGGGGTACATATCAGTAGCCATACATAAAAGTTTACACCAGTACCGGATACATTTAATTTGATAGTCAATACTAATACAATATCTACCGCATTCTGCTAATACTGCGTTACTGGACACATGCTTACCTACACCTAGTACAAATTTACGAAAATTAGAATGGAATTTGTTAATAGCTTGTCTATCTTGGTGACCCCATACTTCTGCACCGTAAAGTAATATTGGCTTTATGTTACTGTCAAATAGCTTGAAAAGAACACTTGCAGACATATTTGGATATTTATAAGATACCCGTTTGATAGCAAATAGGGCTTTAGTGGCTTTAGTGGTAAGTGTCTCAGTACATTTAGTCCATGACAGTCGAGTGGAGAACATTATTCTGAGATAGTTATAATATGTTGAACATTTTATCTGTGATCCGTGTAAATACCATTTTTCATAATTTCGTAAGAAGCGTCCGTTCCGAAAGACAAAGATTTCCGTTTTGTTCATGTTGACTTCCACTCCCCATGTCAGACAGTTGATGTGTAGAATATCAATTTTTCTTTGAAGTCCAATTACAGAATCGTCGAATATACATAGGTCATCAGCAAAAAGTTACAGGAACAGCTCCATAAATTCAGGGTCGACGAATATTCCTCTAAGATTGGCAGTTTCCAACATGACTTGAAATTCTGAAATGAATATTGTAAAAAGGAAAGGGCTGAGAGCGCACCCTTGTGGCACACCGCTCAAACATTGAAAATAGTCGGAGATTGAGTTGGTACCTGTTCTCACGGCTGACTGTATTTTAGAGTACATATTCCTTAGCACATTTGATATTCTGCCATGGATATCGTTTCTGATTTGTGTGTACCAAAGAAGCTGTCTATTAATTGAATCGAAGGCCTTTCTAAAGTCCACAAATATGCAATAAAAGCGACCGCCTCGTTTTGAGAGGTATTTCTGAATCAAACTTTGAAGGACTGTAAGACCCTTGTAAGTTCCGTATTTCCAGAGGCGCAGACGAATTTACAAGGGTCTTAAAGACCCGTACGCCCTTTCAAAACACCATGTAACGAGTTTATTACCCTTGAGATCATTTTTAAGCTTATTTTTAAACAACAACATTCAATCATCGGCAGAATGAGACGCAAAACGTTTCGCCATGATTTTTCCTGAACGGTCATAAAGGGATATAACTGGGGATAGCTTAGTTTATGATAAATATTATCGAATTTCAGGTTTTGTTAAATGACAAGTGAAATACAGAAACATTATATTTTTGGGATATATTTATTGACACAAACAAATAAGAAATCACGGCTACAATTTTATCACTCTCAATTGTATACGACAACCCTCAAATTTCGAAGCAATCAGCCACATTCCAAGGTCATTCGTACAACCCGTGTAGTGTGTCACGTGACAGATTTCACTGTACTGATCGTACACCCTGGCCAATCCACCTAGGTAGTGGGTGTGTGGTGGTGTATCAGGTAGTAGTGTTGTATCAGGTAGTAGGGGTGTGATGGTGGTGGTATATCAGGTAGTGGGGATGGAGTGGTGGTAGTGGTGTATCAGGTAGCAGTGGTGTGGTGGTGGTCAGGTGGTGTATCAGGTAGTGGTGTGGTGGTGGTGGTGGTGTATCAGGTAGTGGTGTGGTGGTGGTGGTGTGGTGGTGTATCAGGTAGTGGTGTGGTGGTGGTGGTGTGTATCACAGGTAGTGGTGGTGGTGGTGGTGGTGTATCAGGTAGTGGTGTGGTGGTGGTGGTGTGGTGGTGGTAGTGGTAGTGGTGGTGGTGGTGGTGGTGTATCAGGTAGTGGTGTGGTGGTGGTGGTGTATCAGGTAGTGGTGTGTGGTGGTGGTGGTGTATCAGGTAGTGGTGTGGTGGTGGTGGGTGTATCAGGTAGTGGGTCAGGTGGTTAGTGTGTGTGGTGGTGGTGGTGGTGGTGTATGTGGTGTAGTGGTGGTGTGGTGGTGGTGGTGTATCAGGTAGTGGTGTGGTGTATCAGGTAGTGGTGTGGTGGTGTGGTGTATCAGGTAGTAGGTGTGTGTGGTGGTGGTGGTGTATCAGGTAGTGTGGGGTGGTGGTGGTGGTGTATCAGGTAGTGGTGTGGTGGTAGTGGTGTATCAGGTAGTGGTGAGGTGGTGGTGTGGTGTATCAGGTAGTGGTGTGGTGGTGGTGGTGGTGTATCAGGTAGTGGTGTGGTGGTGGTGGTGGTGTATCAGGTAGTGGTGTGGTGGTGGTGGTGGTGTATCAGGTAGTGGTGTGTGGTGGTGGTGGTGTATCAGGTAGTGGTGGTGGTGGTGGTGGTGGTGTATCAGGTAGTGGTGTGGTGGTGGTGGTGTATCAGGTAGTGGTGTGGTGGTGGTGGTGGTGTATCAGGTAGTGGTGGTGGTGGTGGTGGTGTATCAGGTAGTGGGGTTGTGTGGTGGTGGTGTATCAGGTAGTAGTGGTGTGGTGGTGGTGGTGTATCAGGTAGTGGGGGTGTGGTGTGGTGGTGGTGTATCAGTGTTGTGGTGGTGGTGGTGTATCAGGTAGTGGTGTGGTGGTGGTGGTGGTGTGGTGGTGGTGGTGGTGGTGTATCCAGGTAGTAGGGTGTGGTGGTGGTGGTGGTGTATCAGGTTGTGGTGTGGTGTGGTGGTGGTGTATCAGGTAGTGGTGTGGGTGGTGGTGTGTATCAGGGTAGTGGGTGTGTGGTGGTGGTGGTGGTGTATCAGGTAGTGGTGTGGTGGTGGTGGTGTATCAGGTAGTGTGGTGTGGTGGTGGTGGTGTATCAGGTAGTGGTGTGTGGTGGTGGTGGTGTATCAGGTAGTGGTGGTGTGGTGGTGGTGGTGGTGTATCAGGTAGTGGTGATGTGGTGGTGGTGGTGGTGTATCAGGTAGTGGTGTGGTGGTGGTGGTGGTAGGTATGGTGGCGGTGGTGGTGTATCAGGTGTGGTGGTGGTGGTGGTGGTGTATCAGGGTGGTGGTGTGGTGGTGGTGGTGGTGTATCAGGTAGTGGTGTGGTGGTGGTGGTGTATCAGGTGTATCAGGTGGTGGTGGTGGTGGAGTGGTGTATCAGGTGGTGGTGTGGTGTAGTGGTGGTGGTGGTGGTGTATCAGGTAGTGGTGTGGTGGTGGTGGTGGTGTATCAGGTAGTGTGTGGTGGTGGTGGTGTATCAGGTAGTGGTGTGGTAGTGGTGAATGTGGTAGTAGTGAGGTAGTGTGTGGTGGTGGTGGTGTATCAGGTAGTGGTGTGGTGGTGGTGGTGTATCCAGGTGCTGTGTGGTGGTGGTGTGGTGTATCAGGTAGTGGTGTGGTGGTGGTGGTGTATCAGGTAGTGGTGTGGTGGTGGTGGTGTATCAGGTAGTGGTGTGGTGGTGGTGGTGTATCAGGTAGTGGGGGTGTGGTGGTGGTGGTGGTGTATCAGGTAGTGGTGTGGTGGTGGTGGTGGTGTATCAGGTAGTGGTGATGTGGTGGTGGTGGTGGTGTATCAGGTAGTGGTGTGGTGGTGGTGGTGGTGGTGTATCAGGTAGTGGTGGTGTGGTGGTGGTGGTGGTGTATCAGGGTAGTGGTGTGGTGGTGGTGGTGGTGGTGTATCAGGTAGTGTGTGGTGGTGGTGGTGGTGGTGTATCAGGTAGTGGTGAGGGTGGTGGTGGTGGTGTATATCAGGTAGTGGTGAGGTGGTGGTGGTGTATCAGGTAGTGGTGTGGGTGGTGGTGGTGTATCAGGTAGTGGTGTGGTGGTGGTGGTGTATCAGGTAGTGGTGGGTGTGGTGGTGGTGGTGGTGTATCAGGTAGTGGTGTGGGTGGTGGTGGTGGTGGTGTATCAGGTAGTGGTGAGTGGTGGTGGTGGTGGTGTATCAGGTAGTGGTGGTGTGGTGGTGGTGGTGGTGTATCAGGTAGTGTGGTGTGGTGGTGGTGGTGTATCAGGTAGTGGTGTGGTGGTGGTGGTGGTGTATCAGGTAGTGGGTGGTGGTGGTGTGGTGTATCAGGTAGTGGGTGTGGTGGTGGTGGTGGTGTATCAGGTAGTGGTGTGTGGTGGTGGTGGTGGTGTATCAGGTAGTGGTGGTGGTGGTGGTGGTGTATCAGGTAGTGGGTGGTGGTGGTGGTGGTGTATCAGGTAGTGGTGTGGTGGTGGTGGTGTATCAGGTAGTCAGGTGTGTGGGTGGTGTGGTAGTGGTGGTGTATCAGGTAGTGGTGGTGTGGTGGTGGTGGTGTATCAGGTAGTGGTGTGGTGGTGGTGGTGTATCAGGTAGTGGTGGTGTGGTGGTGGTGGTGTATCAGGTAGTGGTGTGGTGGTGGTGGTGTATCAGGTAGTGGTGGTGGTGGTGGTGGTGGTGTATCAGGTAGTGTGGTGATGTGGTGGTGGTGGTGTATCAGGTAGTGGTGTGGTGGTGGTGGTGGTGTATCAGGTAGTGGTGTAGTGTGGTGGTGGTGGTGGTGGTGGTGTATCAGGTAGTGATGTGTGGTGGTGGTGGTGTATCAGGTAGTGGTGAGGTGTGTGGTGGTGGTGGTGTATCAGGTAGTGGTGGTGGTGGTGGTGTGTGGTAGTGGTGTATCAGGTAGTGGTGTGGTGGTGGTGGTGGTGTATCAGGTAGTGGTGTGGTGGTGGTGGTGTATCAGGTAGTGGTGTGTGGTGGTGGTGGTGTATATCAGGTAGTGGTGTGGTGGTGGTGGTGGTGGTGTATCAGGTAGTGGTGCAGGTGGTGTGGTGGTGGTGTATCAGGTAGTGGTGTGGTGGTGGTGGTGGTGGTGTATCAGGTAGTGGTGTGGTGGTGGTGGTGGTCAGGGTGGTGTGTGATGGTTGTGGTGTGGTGTGGTGGTGGTGGTGTGGTGGTGGTGTATCAGGTAGTGGTGGTGGTGGTGGTGGTGTATCAGGTAGTGGTGTGGTGGTGGTGGTGTATCAGGTAGTGGTGTGTGGTGTGGTGGTGGTGGTGTATCAGGTAGTGGTGTGGTGGTGGTGGTGGTGTATCAGGTAGTGGTGTGGTGGTGGTGGTGTATCAGGTAGTGGTGATGTGGTGGTGGTGGTGTATCAGGTAGTGTGGTGTGGTGTGGTGGTGGTGTATCAGGTAGTGGTGTGTGGTGGTGGTGGTGGTGTATCAGGTAGTGGTGGTGTGGTGGTGGTGGTGGTGTATCAGGTAGTGGTGAGTGGTGGTGGTGGTGGTGGTCAGGTAGTATGGTGGTGGTGTATCAGGTAGTGGTGGTGTGGTGGTGGTGTATGAGGTAGTGGTGTGGTGGTGGTGGTGTATCAGGTAGTGGTGGTGTGGTGGTGGTGGTGTATCAGGTAGTGGTGTGGTGGTGGTGGTGTATAAGGTAGTGGTGTGGTGGTGGTGTATCAGGTAGTGGTGTGGTGGTGGTGGTGTATCAGGTAGTGGTGGTGGTGGTGGTGGTGGTATCAGGTAGTGGGTGGTGTAGTGGTGGTGGTGTATCAGGTAGTGGTGGTGGTGGTGGTGTATCAGGTAGTGGTGTATCAGGTAGTGGTGGTGTAGTGGTGTATCAGGTAGTGGTGTATCAGGTAGTGGTGTATCAGGTGGTGAGTGTGGTGGTGGTGTATCAGGTAGTGGTGAGTGGTGGTGGTGGTGTATCAGGTAGTGGTGTGTGGTGGTGGTGGTGTATCAGGTAGTGGTGGTGGTGGTGGTGGTGTATCAGGTAGTGGTGTGGTGGTGGTGGTGTATCAGGTAGTGGTGAGGTGGTGGTGGTGGTGTATAGTCAGGTGGTGTGGTGGTGGTGGTGGTGGTGTATCAGGTAGTGGTGTGGTGTGGTGGTGGTGTATCAGGTAGTAGTGGTGTGGTGGTGGTGGTGTGGTGTATCAGGTGGTGGTGGTGGTGGTGGTGGTGGTGTATCAGGTAGTGGTGTGGTGGTGGTGGTGGTGGTGTATCCAGGTAGTGGTGTGTGGTGGTGGTGGTGGTGTATCAGGTAGTGGTGTTGTGGTGGTGGTGGTGGTGTATCAGGTGGTGGTGTGGTGGTGGTGGTGGTGTATCAGGTAGTGGTGAGGTGGTGGTGTGGTGGTGTATCAGGTAGTGGTGTGGTGGTGGTGGTGTATCAGGGTAGTGGTGTGGTGGTGGTGTGATGGTGGTGTATCAGGTAGTGGTGGAGGTGGTGGTGGTGGTGTATCAGGTAGTGGTGGTGGTGGTGGTGGTGGTGGTGTATCCAGGTATAGGTGTGGTGTGGTGGTGGTGTATCAGGTAGTAGGTGGTGGTGGTGGTGGTGGTGTATGGTGAAGGTAGTGTAGTGGTGGTGGTGGTGGTGTATCAGGTAGTGGGGGTGTGAGTGGTGAGGTGGTGGTGGTGTATCAGGTAGTGGTGTGGTGGTGGTGGTGGTAGTGGTGTATCAAGGTGGTGTGTAGTGTGGTGGTGGTGGTGGTGGTGGTGTATCAGGTAGTGGTGGTGGTGGTGGTGGTGGTGTATCAGGTAGTGGTGTGGTGGTGGTGGTGTATCAGGTAGTGGGTGTGTCAGTGGTGGTGTATCAGTGGTGTATGTGGTGGTGGTGTATCAGGTAGTGGTGGTGTGGTGGTGGTGGTAGTGGTGGTAGTGGTGGTGGTGGTAGTGGTGTATCAGGTAGTGGTGGGTGGTGGTGGTGGTGTATCAGGTAGTGGTCAGGTGAGGTGTGTGGTGGTGGTGTATCAGGTAGTGGTGGTGGTGGTGGTGGTGGTGTATCAGGTAGTGGGTGTGGTGGTGGTGGTGGTGTATCAGGTGTGTGTGTGTGGTGGTGGTGGTGTATCAGGTAGTGGTGTGGTGGTGGTGGTGGTGTATCAGGTAGTGGTGTGGTGGTGGTGGTGGTGTATCAGGTAGTGGTGAGTAGTGGTGGTGGTGGTAGTGGTGGTGTATCAGGTAGTGGTGTGAGGGTGGTGTATCAGGTAGGTGGTGGTGGTGTGGTGTATCAGGTAGTGGTGAGGTGGTGGTGGTGGTGGTGGTGTATCAGGTAGTGGTGTGGTGGTGGTGGTGGTGTATCAGGTAGTGGTGAGGTGGTGGTGGTGTATCAGTGTCAGGTAGTGGTGGTGGTGGTGGTGGTGGTGTATCAGGTAGTGGTGAGGTGGTGGTGGTGTATCAGGTAGTGGTGGTGGTGGTGTAGTGGTGGTGTATCAGGTAGTGGTGGTGGTGGTGTGTCAGGTAGTGGTGTAGGTGGTGGTGGTGTATCAGGTAGTGGTGTGGTGGTGGTGGTGTATCAGGTAGTAGTGTGTGTGGTGGTGGTGGTGTATCAGGTAGTGGTAGAGGTGGTGGTGGTGGTGGTGTATCAGGTAGTGTGTGTGGTGGTGGTGAGGTGGTGGTGTATGGTGGTGGTGTATGGTGGTGGTGTGGTGTGAGTGGTGGTAGTGGTGTAAGATGGTGGTAGTAGTGTATCAGGTGTGGTGGTGTGGTGGTGGTGGTGTATCAGGTAGTGGTGTGTGGTGGTGGTGTATCAGGTAGTGGTGAGGTGGTGGTGGTGGTGTATCAGGTAGTGGTGAGTGGTGGTGGTGGTGTATCAGGTAGTGGTGTGGTGATGTGGTGGTAGTGTGTATCAGGTAGTGGGTGGTGGTGGTGGTAGTCAGGTAGTGGTGAGGTGGTGTGTATCAGGTAGTGGTGGTGTGGTGGTGGTGTATCAGGTAGTGGTGTGGTGGTGTGTGGTGTATCAGGTAGTGGTGTGGTGGTGGTGGTGTATCAGGTAGTGGTGTGGTGGTGGTGGTGGTGTATCAGGTAGTGTGGTGGTGGTGGTAGTGGTGTATCAGGTAGTGGTGTGGTGGTGGTGTGGTAGGTGTGTGTATGAGGTAGTAGGTAGTGGTGGTGGTGGTGGTGGTGTATCAGGTAGTGGTGTGGTGGTGGTGGTGTATCAGGTAGTGGTGATGTGGTGGTAGGTGGTGGTGGTGTATCAGGTAGTGGTGTGGTGGTGGTGGTGTATATCAGGTAGTGGTGGTGGTAGTGGTGGTGTATCAGGTAGTGGTGTGGTGGTGGTGGTGTATCAGGTAGTGGAGTGTGGTAGTGGTGTATCAGGGTGTGGTGTGGTGAGTGGTGTGGTGTGGTGGTGGTGGTGTATCAGGTAGTGGTGGTGGTGTAGTGGTGTATCAGGTAGTGGTGTGGTGGTGGTGGTGGGTGTATCAGGTAGTGGTGGGGTGGTGGTGGTGGTGGTGGTGTGGTCAGGTAGTGGTGGTGTATCAGGTAGTGGTTATGTGGTGTATCAGGTAGTGAGTAGTGTGTGGTGGTAGTGGTGGTGTATCAGGTAGTGGTGTGTGGTGGTGGTGGTGTGGTGTATCAGGTAGTAGTGTGGTGGTGGTGGTGGTGTATCAGGTAGTGGTGTGGTGGTGGTGGTGTATCAGGTAGTGTGTGTGGTGGTGGTGGTGGTGGTGTATCAGGTAGTGGGTGATGTGGTGGTGGGTGTATCAGGTAGTGGTGTGGTGGTGGTGGTGGTGGTGTATCAGGTAGTGGTGTGGTGGTGGTGGTGTATCAGGTAGTGGTGTGGTGGTGGTGGTGGTGTATCAGGTAGTGGTGGTGGTGGTGGTGGTGTATCAGGTAGTGTGTGGTAGGTCAGTGGTGGTGTATCAGGTAGTGGGTGGTGGTGGTGTATCAGGTAGTAGTGTGGTGGGTGGTGTATCAGGTAGTGGTGTGTGGTGGTAGTGGTGGTGTATCAGGTAGTGGTGTGGTGGTGGTGTATCAGGTAGTGTGGTGTGGTGGTGGTGGTGGTGTATCAGGTAGTGGTGTGTGGTGGTGGTGGTGGTGTATCAGGTAGTGGTGTGTGGTGGTGGTGGTGTATCAGGTAGTGGTGTGGTGGTGGTGGTGGTGTATCAGGTAGTGGGGAGTGTGGTGGTGGTAGTGGTGGTGTATCATGTAGAGGTAGTATCAGTGTATGGTGGTGTGGTGTGGTGGTGGTGGTGTATCAGGTGGTGGTGGTGGTATGGTGGTGTATCAGGTAGTGGTGTGGTGGTGGTGGTGTATCAGGTAGTGGTGTGTGTGGTGGTGGTGGTGTATCAGGTAGTGGTGAGGTGGTGGTGGTGTATCAGGTAGTGGTGAGGTGGTGGTAGTGGTGTATCAGGTAGTGGTGAGGTGGTGGTGTGTGGTGTATCAGGTAGTGGTGTGTGGTGGTGGTGGTGTATCAGGTAGTAGTGGTGGTGGTGGTGGTGGTGTATCAGGTAGTGGTGATGTGGTGGTGGTGGTGTATCAGGTAGTAGTGGTGAGTGTGGTGGTGGTGGTGTATCAGTAGTGGTGGTGGTGGTGGTGGTGTATCAGTGGTGTGGTGTGGTGAGTGGTGAGGTGGTGTATCAGGTAGTGAGTGAGTGGTGGTGTGTCAGGTAGTGGTGGTGTGGTGGTGGTGTATGTAGGTAGTAGTGTGGTGGTGGTGGTGGTGTATCAGGTAGTGGTGGTGTATCAGGGTGGTGATGTGGTGGTGTATCAGGTAGGTAGTGGTGTGGTGGTGGTGGTGGTGTATCAGGTAGTGGTGAGGTGGTGGTGGGTGTGGTGTATCAGGTGGTGTTGTGGTGTATCAGGTAGTGGTGTGGTGGTGGTGGTGGTGTATCAGTGTGGTGGTGGTGGTGATGGTAGTGGTGGTGTATCAGGTAGTGGTGGTGTGGTGGTGGTGGTGTGGTGTCAGGTAGTGGTGGTGTATCAGGTGTGGTGGTGGTGGTGTATCAGGTAGTGGTGTGGTGGTGGTGGTGTATCAGGTAGTGGTGGTGGTGGTGGTGGTGATTGTATGGTGGTGGTGTAGTGTAGTGGTGTGTGGTGAGGTGGTGGTGTATCAGGTGGTGTGTGGTGGTGGTGGTGTATCAGGTAGTGGTGAGGTGGTGGTAGGTGGTGTATCAGGTAGTGGGTGTGGTGTATGGTGGTGTGTATCAGGTAGTGGTGAGGTGGTGGTGGTGTATATCAGGTGTGTGGTGTGGTGGTGGTGGTGGTGTATCAGGTAGTGGTGTGGTGGTGGTGGTGTAGTGGTTGTGGTGAGGTGGTGGTGAGTGGTGGTCAGGTGTGTGGTCAGGTAGTGGTGGTGGTGGTGGTGGTGTGTATCAGGTAGTGGTGTGGTGGTGGTGGTGGTGTATCAGGTAGTGGTGGTGGTGGTGGTGGTGTATCAGGTGGTGGTGGTGTGGTGTGGTGGTGGTGTATCAGGTAGTGGTGTGGTGATGGTGTATCAGGTGGTGGTGTATCAGGGGTAGTGGTGTGGTGGTGGTGTCAGGTGGTGTATGGTGTATCAGGTAGTGGTGTGGTGTGGTGGTGGTGTATCAGGTAGTGGTGGTGGTGGTGGTGGTGGTGGTGTATCAGGTAGTGGTGTGTGGTGATGGTGGTGGTAGTGAGTGTATCAGGTGTGGTGGTGAGGTGTGGTGGTGGTGTATCAGGTAGTGGTGGTGGTGGTGGTGGTGTATCAGGTAGTGGTGGTGGTGGTGGTGGTGGTGGTAGTGGTGGTGTGGTGTGGTGGTGGTGTATCAGGTAGTGGTGGTGTTATGTGGTGGTGGTGGTGGTGTATCAGGTAGTGGTGTGGTGGTGGTGGTGTATCAGGTAGTGGTCAGGTGGTGTATGGTGGTGAGGTGGTGGTGGTGTATCCAGGTAGTGGTGGTGGTGGTGGTGGTGTATCAGGTAGTGGGGTGGTGGTGGTGGTGGTGGTGTATCAGGTAGTGGTGTGGTGGTGGTGGTGGTGTATCAGGTGGTGGGTCAGGTGTGTGGTGGTGGTGAGGTGTGGTGTATCAGGTAGTGGTGGTGGTGTGGTGGTGGTGGTGTATCAGGTAGTGGTGTGGTGGTGGTGGTGGTGTAGTGGTGTGGTGAGTGTGGTGGTGGTGTATCAGGTAGTCAGGTAGTGGTGGTGGTGGTGGTGTATCAGGTAGTGGTGTGGTGGGTGTGGTGTATCAGGTAGTGGCCCATGTGGTGGTGGTGTGTATCAGGTAGTGGTGTGGTGGTGGTGGTGTGTATCAGGTAGTGGAGTGGTGGTGGTGGTGTATCAGGTAGTGGTGTGTGGTGGTGGTGGTGGTGTATCAGGTAGTGTGTGTGGTGGTGGTGGTGGTGGTGTATCAGGTAGTGGTGAGTGGTGGTGGGGTGGTGGTGTATCAGGTAGTGAGTGTGTGTGGTGTGGTGGTGTATCAGGTAGTGGTGTAGTGGTGAGTTAGTGGTGTATCAGGTTGTGTGGTGGTATCAGGTAGTGTGTATCAGGTAGTAGGGGTGTGGTGGTGGTGGTTTGTATCAGGTAGTGGTGTGGTGTGGTGGTGGTGGTGTATCAGGTAGTGGGGTGTGAGTGTGGTGGTGGTGGTGTATCAGGTAGTGGTGTGTGTGGTGTGGTGTATCAGGTAGTGGTGGTGGTGGTGGTGGTGTATCAGGTAGTGATGTGGTGGTGGTGGTGGTGTATCAGGTGGTGGTGTTGTGGTGGTGGTGGTGGTGTATCAGGTAGTGGTGGTGGTGTGGTGGTGGTGTATCAGGTAGTGGGAGGTGGTGGTGGTGTGAGTAGTGGTGGTGGTCAGGTAGTGGGGTGGTGTATGGTGGTGGTGTATTGGTAGTGTGGTAGTGGTGGTGTGTGGTGGTGGTGTATCAGGTAGTGGTGTGGTGGTGGTTGTGGTGTATCAGGTAGTGAGTGTGTGTGTGGTGGTGGTGGTGTATCAGGTAGTGGTCATGGTAGTGGTGGTGGTGTATGTATCAAGTGGGTGGTGTAGTGTGTATCAGGTGGTGAGTAGTGGTGTGGTGGTGGTGGTGTATCAGGTAGTGGTGTGGTGGTGGTGATCAGGTATCAGTGTGGTGGTGGTGGTGTATCAAGTAGTGGTGTGGTGGTGGTGGTGGTGTATCAGGTAGTGGTGGTGTGGTGGTGGTGTATCAAGGTAGTGGTGGTGTGTGGTGGTGGTGGTGTATCAGGTAGTGGTGGTGGTGGTGGTGGTGTGTGTATCAGGTAGTAGTGTGGTGGTGGTGGTGGTAGTGGTGTGTGTAGTGGGTAGTGGTGGTGGTGGTGGTGGTGTATCAGGTAGTGGGGTGTGTGTGGTGGTGGTGGTGTCAGGTAGGTGTGATCGGTGGTGGTGGTGTATCAGGGTGGTGTGGTGGTGGTGGTGGTGTATCAGGTAGTGGTGTGTGGTGATGGTGGTGTATCAGGTGGTGGTGGTGTGTAGTATGGTGTATCAGGTAGTGTGTGTGAGTGGTGGTGGTGTATCAGGGTGGTGTGGTGGTGTGGTGGTGGTGATGGTGTATCAGGTAGTGGTGATGTGGTGGTGGTGGTGTATTAGGTAGTGGTGGTGTGGTGGTGGTGGTGGTGTATCGGGTGGTGGGGAGGTGGTGGTGATGGTGGTGTATCAGGTGTGGGTGTGGTGTGGTGGTGGTGGTGTATGGGGTAGTGGTAGTGGTGGTGGTGGTGTATCAGGTAGTGGTGTGGTGGGTGGTGTATCAGGTAGTGGTGGTGGTGGTGGTGGTGGTGTATCAGGTAGTGGGTGTGGTGGTGGTGGTGGTGTATCAGGTAGTGGGGGTGAGGTGGTGGTGGTGTATCAGGTAGGTGTGTGGTGTAGTGGTGGTGTATCATCAGGTAGTGGGTGTGTGGTGGTGGTGGTGTATCAGGTAGTGGTGTGTGGTGGTGGTGGTGTATCAGGTAGTGGTGGTGGTGGTGGTGGTGGTGTATCAGGTAGTGGTGTGTGGTGGTGGTGGTGTATCAGGTAGTGGTGTGGTGGTGGTGGTGTATCAGGTAGTGTGTGGTGTGTGTGGTGTATCAAAGGTAGTGGTGGTGGTGGTGTATCAGGGTGGTGGTGAGTGGTGGTGGTGGTGGTGTATCAGGTAGTGGTGGTGATGTGGTGGTGGTGGTGGTGTATCAGGTAGTGGGTGTGTGGTGGTGGTGGTGTATCAGGTATTGGTGTGGTGTGGTGGTGGTGTATCCAGGTAGGTTGTAGTGGTGGTGGTGGTATCAGGTAGTGGTGGTGTGGTGGTGGTGTATCAGGTAGTGGTGGTGGTGGTAGTGGTTGTATCAAGGTAGTGGTAGGTGGTGTGGTGGTGGTGGTGTACTCCAGGTAGTGGTGATATTGGGGAGGTGGTGGTGTATCAGGTTGTGGTGGTGGTGTATCAGGTGGTGGCTGAGGAAATAAGCCTGGGAGGCTACTAAGTACATTATATCACGTTACATTTAAAGTGTGAAATTACAGTATGCATCAGTAAAACCCCAGTACTGATACTGTGAGGAGAAATTAACTAAGTGTGAAATTTCAGTGGGTAGTGAGGTGCTGAGGAAGTACATGGTGGAAACATGTATATCTAGAAGTACTTAAAGTGCATTGTCAGGTGGTAAATGCAAACTTGGTACTGATACTCAGAGTAAACAAATATACATTGCATTATGTGGGCTACATGTATTCTAAAAGTACCAGTGAGGAATACATTGTATAAGGAATTACTATCAGGGATGCAAGTGAATTACTTATCTAGGTAAAGTGCATTGTAAAATAAATTATGTCAGAGTAAAAAGTAAATTCTGGTGGTGCATTCCATCAAAATGCATTGTATGCATGTGAAATTGGTGTCAGGTAAACATTTGAAATTTAAATTGCATTGGTAAAGTGGCTGAGGTGCATAAGTAAGTAAATTATAAATGCAACAAACAAATTAATACATTGCCATTAACATCACATCCTTCAGTAGAAATTATTAGTAATTGTATCAGGTAGTGAGTGTGGTGGTTGTGGTGTATCAGGTGAGTGGTGGTGAGATGTGAGTGGTGGTGTGTCAGGTAGTGGTGAGTGTGGTAGTGAATTGGTGTATCAGGTAGTGGTGTGTGGTGGTAGTGGTGTATCAGGTAGGGGTGTGGTGATGGTGGTGGTTGTGGTGTATCAGGTAGTGGGGGTGGTGGTAGTTTGTGTATCAGGTACTGAAGGGTGTGATGGTGATGGTGTGTCAAGGTATCGGGTGTGGTATGTGGTGTATCCAGGTAATTATAGTGGTGGTATGGTGGTAATTGGTGTATCAGGTAGTCGTGGCGTGGTGGTGGTGGTGTATCCATTGGTAGGGGATGTAGTGATGGTTGTGGTGTATCAGAGTAGTGGTGTGGTGGTGGTGTGAGTGAAATTGTATCAGAGTAGTGGTGAAATTGAGTGGTGAATGTAGAAAGGTTGTGGTGTGGTGGTGGTGGTGTATCAGGCAGTGTGGTGTGGTGCTTGGTGGTGGTTGTGTATCAGGTTGTGGTGGATGTGGTGGTGGTAGTGGTGTATCAGGTAGTGGTGTGGTGGTGGTGGTAGTGTATCAGGTAAGTGGTGATGGTGGTGGTGGTGTATCAGGTAGTGGTGAGGTGGTGGTGGTGGTGGTGTATCAGGTAGTGGTGATGGTGATGTCGTTGGTGGTGTATCAGGTGAGTGGTGTGAGGGTGGTGGTGTATCCCAAGGTAGATGAGTGGAGTGGTGGTGGTGGTGTATCAGGTGAGTGGTGGTAGTGGTGGTGGTGTATCAGGTAGTGGGGGTGTGGTGAGTGGTGTAACTGAAATTGTAGTGTGAGTGGTGTGGTGGTGGTGGTGTATCAGGTAGTGGTGTGGTGGTGGTGGTGTATCAAGGAAAGTGGTGGTGAGTGGTGGTGGTGGTGTATCAGGTAGTGGTGTGGTGGTGGTGTATTGTGTGTTGTAAGTAACAATGAGTGGTGAATGGTGGTGGTGTAGTGATAGGTAGCAGTGTGTATCAGGTGTATAGGAGGTAGTGGTGGTGGTGTATCCATGGTAAGTATGGTGAATAATGGTGGTGGCAATATGGTGGTGGTGTATCAGGTAGTGGTGAATGTGGTGGTGGTCGTGGTGTATCAGGTAATGGGGTATGGTGATGGTGGTAGTGGTGTGGTTGGGGTGAGATGGTGGAGTGGGGTATCAGGTAGTTGTGTGGTTGTGGTGGTGTATCATGTTGTGGTTGTGAGGTGGTGGTGGTGTATCAGGTAGTGGTGAGGTAGTGATGGTGCTATCCAGGTAGTGGTGTTAGTGGTGACAGTGTATCAAATGGTAGTGGTAAGTGTGATATAAATAGTGGTGTATCAGGTAGACTAGAGTGGTGGTAAAATGGTGGTGTATCAGGTAGTGAGTGTGGTGGTGGTTGTGTCTTGTATGGGTGTGGTGATGGTGTATCAGGTGCTTAGTGTGTGGTGGTGTGTCAGGTAGTGGTGATGTAGTGGAAGCCATGTATCTGGTGGTGATGTGGTGGTGGTGTGTCCAGGTGGTGGTGAGGTAGTGGTAGTGGTGTATGGGTGGTGGTGTAGAGGGTGGTGGTAGTGGTGTATCAGGTGAGTGGTGTGGTGGTGAGGTGGTGTATCAGTGGGTAGTGGTGATGGTGGTGGTGGTGTATCAGGTAGTGGTGGTGGTGGTAGTGTGGTGTATCAGGTAGTGGTGTAGGTGGTAGTGGTGTATCCAGGTAGTGGGGATGTGGTGGTGTGGGTGTATCAGGGGGTGGGGTGGTGGTAACATGGTCAAGTATTAGGTAGCTATGTGGTATGGTGCATGTCGGTGGTGGTGTACCAGGAGTAGTGGTGTGGTGGTGTGAGGTGGTGGTGAGGTGGTGGTAGGTCTGGTTGTGTATCAAGGTAGTGGTGAGGTGGTGGTGGTGGTGTATCAGGTAAATGAGTGGTGTGGTGGTGGTGTGGTGTGTGTGATCAGTGTAGGTGGTGGTGTGTATCAGGGTGGGGATGTGTATCAGGTTGTGGTGTGATCAAGGTGGTGGTGTATCAGGTGGTGTGGTGGCAGGTGGTATATCAGGTAGTGGTGGTGGTGGTGGTGGTGGTGAGTTAGGTGGTGGTGTATCAAATTGTGTGGTGGTGTGAGGTATTGGTGGGGTGGAGTGTATCAGGTAGTGGTGGTTGTGGTGGTGGTGTATCCAGAGTAGTGGTGTAATTGGTGGTGGTGGTGTATCCAAGTCAAGTGGTGTGGTGGTCGTGGTGTATCCAGGTGAGTGTAGTTGTGGTGATGGTGGTGTATCAGGTAGTAGGGGTGTGATGATTTGGTGGTGGTGTATCAGGAGCCTAGTGGTGTGGTGGTGGTGGTGGTGTATCAGAGTAGTGGTGTGGTGGTGGTGGTGGTGTATCAGGTAGTGGTGGGGTCATTGGAAGGTGGTGGTGTATCAGGTGAGTGGTGTGGTGGTGGTGTATCAAGGTGTAGTGTAGTAAGTGGTGTATCGGTGGTGGTGTGGTAGGTGCTATCAAGTAGTGGTGTATCCAAGGTAGTAGGTGCTGTGAAATAGTGGTGTATTAGGTAGTGGTGAATAAATAGAAGGTAGTGTATGGTGTAATCGGGTAGTATCAAGAACTGGCTGTGGTGGTGGTGGTGTGGTGTATCAGTAGGTAGTGTCCAGGTTGTGGTGGTATGGGTGTATCCAAGGTAGTGGTGTATGGTGGTGAATGTGTATCCAGGTGGTGTGTGGTGGTGGTATCGTTATGTATCCAGAGTATTAGGGTGTAGTGATGGTGGTGTGGTGGTGTATCAGGTAGTGGTGTGGTGTGGTGGTGGTGGTGGTGTATCCAGGTGGTAGTATGTATTTGGTGTAGGTGTGTGTAGTGAGTAGTGCCTAGGTAGTGGTGGTGTGGTGAGGTTGTGGTGTATCAGGTAGTATCAGGGGTAATTGGTGGTGGTGGTGTATCAGGTAGTGGTGTGGTGTATCAGGTTGTGGTGTGGTGTGTGGTGGTGTATCAGGTAGAAAGGAGTGTAGTGTTGGTGGTGTACCAGGTGGTGGTGTGGTGATGAGTGGTGTATCAGGTAGTGGGGAAAGAGTAGTAGTGGTGGTGGTGTATCAGGTAGTGGTGGTGGTGGTGGTGGTGTATCAGGTTGTAGTTGGTGTGGTGGTGGTGGTGTATGGGTAGAAGGGGTGTGGTGTTGGTGGTGGTGGGTGGTTGTGGTGTGGTGTATCAGGTAGTGGTGTGGTGGTGGTGGTAAACCAGGTAGTGATGTAGTAGTTCTGGTGTATCAGGTTGTGGTGGTGGTGTATCAGGTTGTGGTGTGGTGTATCAGGTAGTGGTGGTGTGGTAGTGGTGTATCAGGTAGTGGGGAAGTGGTGGTGGTGGTGGTGTATCAGGTAGTTGTGTGGTGATGGTGGTGTAAGAGGTAGTGGTGTGGTGGTGGTGGTGTATCATTTTGCGATGTGGTGTATCAGGTAGTGAGGGTGTGGAGATGGTGGTGTATCAGGCAGTGGTGTGGTGATAGTGGTGTATCAGGTTGTAGTGTGGTGGTGTCAGGTAGTGGGGGTGTGGTGGTGGTGGTGGTGGTGGTGGTTGTTTATCAGGTAGTGGGGGTTTGGTGATGGTGGTGTAGTAGGTAGTGGGTGTGTGGTGATGGTGGTAGTGGTGTATCAAGGTATGTGGTGTGAATTTGTGGTGTGGTGTATCAGAGTAGTGGTGTTGGTGGTGGTGGTGTTTCCAGGTAGTGGTGTGGTGGTGGTGGTGTGTCAGGTAGTCGGGGGTGTGGTGATGTTGGTGCATCAGTTGTAGTATGATAGTGGTAGTGGTGTGGTGGTGGTGTGTTGGTGGTGTGTGTTGTATTAGTAGTGCGGAAGTGGTGTATCAGGTAGTGGTGGTGTATTCAGGTAGTGGTGTGGTGGTGGTGGTGTATCAGGTAGTAGGGTGGTAGTAGTAGTGTGGTGGTGTGTGGTGTATTAGGTAGTGGTGTGGTGGTAGTGGTGTATGGTAGTGGTGTGGTGTATCATGTTAGTGGATGAGGTAGTAGAAGGAGTGTGGTGGTGGTGGTGTATCAGGTAATGGTGATGGTAGTAGGGGGTGTGGTGGTGGTGGTGTATCACGGTAATGGTGATGTAGTGGTAGGGGTGAATTGGTGGTAGTGGTGTATCAGTGAGTAGCAATTGTATGGTAGTAATGGAGTGATGGTGGTGGTGTATCAGGTAGTGTGGGTGTGGTGGTGGTGAATATCAGGTAGTGGTGGTGTGGTGGTGTGGTGGTGGTGGTGTATCAGGTAGTATGTGTGGTGTTGTGGTGGTGGATCAGGTAGTGGGGTGTTGATGGTTGTGGTGGTGTATCAAGGTAGTGGGTGGTGTGAGTGGTGGTGAGTAGTGGTGTATCAGGAAGTGGTAGTGTGGTGAAATGGTGGTGTATCAGGTTGTGGTGGTATTGTGTATGAGGTAGTGGGTGGTGTGGTGGTGGTGTATCACGTGGTAGGGTGTGGTGATGGTGGTGGTATGGAGGTAGTGGGTGTGGTGGTGGTGTATAAGGCAGTGGTGTGGTGGTGTGTGGTGTATCAGGTAGGTGGTGGTGTGGTGGATTTGGTGTATCAGGTTGTGGTGGTGTGGTGGTGGTGGTGTATAAGGTAGTGGTGTGATGAGTGGTGGTGGTGTATCAGGTAGTGGTGGTGGGGTGGTGGTGACATATCAGGTAGTGGTGGTGTGTTGTGGTGGTGTATCAGGTTGTGGTGGTGGTGGTGGTGGTGGTGGTGGTGGTATCAGGTAGTGTTGGGTGTGTATCAGGTGGTGGTGTACGGTAGGTAGTGGGTGGAGGTGGTGGTGTATCAGGTAGTGGGTGTTGTGGTGGTGGTGTATGAGGTAGTTGGGGTACAGTGGTCATGGTGGTGTATTAGGTAGTGGTGGTGGTGGTGTGTATCAGGTGGTGGTGGTGGTGGTGTATCAGGTAGTTCTGTTGGTGGTGGTGGTGTATAAGGTAGTGGTGTGATGTGGTGGTGGTGGTGTATCAGGTAGTGGGTGGTGGTGGTGGTGGTGGTGGTGTATCAGGTAGTGTTGGTGTGGTTGTGGTGGTGTATCAGGTAGTGGTGGTGTGGTGGTGGTGGTGTATCAGGTAGTGGTGGTGTGGTGGTGTGGTGGTGGTCAGGTAGTGGTGGTGTGGTGGTGGTGGTGGTGTGGTGGTGGTGGTGTATAGTGGGGTGTGGTGGTGGTGGTGTATCAGGTAGGGGTCGGGTGGTGGTGGTGGTGATCAGGTAGGGTAGTGTGATGGTGTGGTGGTCAGGGTGGTGTGGTGGTGGTGGTGTATCAGGTGGTGGTGGTGGTGGTGGTGGTGTATCAGGTGGTGGTGGGGTGGTGGGTAGTGGTGGTGTATCAGGTAGGGTGTGTGTGGTGGTGGTGGTGTGGTGGTGCATTGGTGGTGGTGGTGTGGTGGTGGTGTATCAGGTAGGGTTGTTGTGGTGGTGGTGGTGTATCAGGTAGTGGTGGGGTAGTGGTGGTGGTGTATCAAATAGGGGTTGTGTGGTGGTGTGGTGGTGGTGCATTAGGTAGTGGTGTGGTGGTGTGGTGGTGTGGCGGTGGTGGTATATCAGGTAGTGGTGTGGTGGTGGTGGTGGTGGTGTATCAGGTAGTGGTGGGATGGTGGTGGTGGTGTATCAGGTAGTGGTGGTGTCGGTGTGGTGGTGTGGTGGTGGTGGTTTTGTTTTCGTGTTTTGGTGTGGTGGTGATGGTGTATCAGGTACTGGTTGTGTGGTGGTGGTGCGTGAGGTAGTGGTTGTGTTGTGGTGGTGGTGTGATGGTGGTAAGGTTGTGATGTATCAGGTAGTGGGGTGCGTCATCTTGTGGTGGTGTGGTTGTCGTGTGTTGCTGTGGTGGAGATGGTGTGTCAGGTACTGGTTGTGTGGTCGTGGTGCGTGAGGTGGTGGTTGCGGTGTGATGGTGGTGTGGGGATGGCTGTGTATCAGGTAATAGAGTTGTGGTGGTGGTGTATTAGGCAGTTGGGGGTTGTAGTGGGGATGTATGGGGGTGTATCAGGTAGTGGAGTGTGTGTTTCTTGTATAGCAGCTCCGTTGCTATTATCTACACATAGTCTTCAACATTATTTGTCCTGAAACTAATACTACGTGGTTAGCACCCTTGCAAATATCAAATACAGATTTTGGAGCAAATGAAAAGTCACACTCAAGCATGCATACACCAGTCAATGAAATGTCCCTGAACAACTGACAAACTGTTACAAGCGGCATCGAATATTACTCATTCATATAGCCGAATACGTACATTGTACAACCACCCATGGAGGAATGTTGAATTAAATTTTGTTGGGGTATTGGTTTGTATTGAATCAGCAATACATCAGTTTCGATTTGGTCTGACTTGAATTTTTAAAATTAGAAAGCTTGATACCTGTATCTTATTAGCTGTTTGTTATGCGAAACGAAATATATGTGCTTTACAAAATTCATAAACATACCAGTCATAAATCTAAAGGGAGTTATTAACAGATCTTCCTCTGATGTTAAATCACGACACATTCTTTGTGTAAACGACTGTCACTGATGTTCATTCAGTTATCATTGTTGCTTTGTTTCGGGTTTGTGTTATGTTATGTAAGTTGCATGCTCTTTGTCTTCTCCAGCAGCACTCTTTGTTGTAAGCGAGCGATAGAACCTCGCTTGGGTCTGTGTACCAAGTCCTATGCTAATCAATTACACCCCTCTCGACCAGGTTTTACATTAGGGAGCTACCATTCTCGAAACAGGGTGAAAAAGGAAGGGGGTGTGGTAGGGGTGTGTTGTGTGTGTGTGTGTGGGGGGGGTTTGTAGAAGTTTGAGTTGAGAATTTTAAAAAATACTTATAAATGTAATTATGTTCTATCCAACATTAACATGTACACAATTATTACAGATCTAACTACCTGTGTTTTGAGTCCCTTCAATATAAAATAGTTTTCGGAAAATGAGTTTAAGTTTGATAATCGCAGTTATGAATTAAAATTTCACTTCATGTTTTAAAGCTGGCATCTATAAGAGAAATTCAATATAGCTTTTCCGACATGAGGCATAAAACATGAGATTGATAACATTTTGGATACACCCCTCACCCCTGCAAAGCAAGTGGTTGGTCCCATATTAAAGGGAAGTACAAAACGCTGACCTTTCACTCAGTACACTGCTTTTCCAGGAGATCGACGGGATGAGTTTTGTCTCATGGTGGCCCCAATGTCTCTCGGCTCCCACTAACGTCCCCGCCGACTGTACTTTGGAGGAGGTTCGGTGCTAGGGCCTGACGGGTAGCGTCAGGATGGTGTTGCAGCAACAACCAAGCTAGTTAGGGTCGCTACGCTCTGTGGCTCCCAGTCTTTCTCAGCATTCCCCAGTAGGCCCAATGCTGACTGCACTTGATTGGTAGATTTTAGGTGTTAGCATAGATAGGGCCCCCTCATGCATGCCCTGCATGACGCTGTCATAGAGATGGCATAACTTAGTGTTTACCCACCATTTATTCCTTTAGTAGGTAGTTCCCAGACAAAGCGAATCCCGCCTGGCCCTTTTGTGGGCAGACCACATGTTAGTAAAGTATTGCAATATTTCAGTTCGATGTTCATGTTACAACTTGTTTTATACAACCCAGCAAATCCTTTTCGCATTCATGATCTATGTAGTAAGTATCAATGATTAAACCTCCTTTACCTTCACAATTATGACCCAGAACGCCATCGGTACGGAGGCAGAACTTCACCAAGAGCTCTTCGTGAGGCAGGACGACTGCCATGAAGACCACAGAGGACCAGACAGGCAAGCTTCTAAAACATCTTTTGAAAAAATCCATAAAAAATATCCTTGTTCTCCATGCAGTCTTGTGTATAGTTCACACTCTCTTCCTCAAAGCATACATATAGAGATAGGTAATTTTGACCAAAGGTTCTTATACTGGTAATAAAATTACCCCTGAACATCCGAGTTAGAATTAATTCATTGAGAGTCATTTTAGAATTGATCTCCAGTAACCCATGCTTGTCGTAAGAGACGACTCGCTGACTTGGTTGACACATGGTAGATCGATGCTCATGCTTTTGATCATTGGATTGTCTGGTACAGATTCGATACTTTACAGACCGCCGCCATATAGCTGGAATATTGCCGAGTGCAGCGTAAAACTAGACTCACTCACTGTCATGAAATTTGTCGAAACTAACTTTATTTCTGTTGAAATCTTGTGTGGATTATCTGTCAGATCGCACCAATTCATTAGTATTTACAGCAACCTCGATCAGATTACGACCGCCTCCGTGGTGTAGTGGTTAGAGCGTCCGCCCGGAGAGCGGAAGGTCGCGGGTTCGATCCCCGACCGCGTCATACCAAAAGACGTTAAAATATGGTACTTGTTCGTCCCTGCCTGGCGCTCGGCATTAATGGGTACAACAAGGACTGGTCGGCTCGGAGTCAGTATAATGTGTCTGAGTGGGGTATTCATGCTTCACTGCGGCATGGTATCTCAGTGGGCTAGCACTATAAAACCAGCTTCAGTCTGGGCTAGTACAAGCAGCCGCACATACACACGCATGCACGTCGTCATATGAGAGAACTATTCTCAAGCACGACGTTAAACCCATTTTCACCTCACCTCACCTCGATCAGATTACTACTATATTGCCTCAAAGCAAACACATGTTGGCACAGAATGTAAACATAATCATAATGACTTACTTTGACATATTTAAAGTCATATTTGTTGTTCCAACGGTGAAGTGTAGTGTTGTTCCTTCTTCAATAATATTCATCAAGCTAAGTTCACTTAGGTTGTTATACTTGCCTTTGCTGAATGACAGGAAGATCTGAAAGATCATTTGTGTAGAAACAATTAATTTCCGGCATATTTACGAAACATTTATAGGTTCATATTTCCTTATGTTTACAATCACATAATTGGAAACGGCATAAATTGTAAATCACCATGCACTTTTCAAAAAGCATATCCGTTCATTCACCTGATGTGCATGGTCTGATTGAGAACCAATTTTGGTCAAGTATTGCAATATTTCAGTTCGATATTCAGACTACAACCTGTTTTACTCGACCCAGCACATGCATTTTGCATTCATGATCTGTGTAGTAAGTATCGGTGATTTGAAATGTCCTTTACCTTTACTTTTAGGAGCCAGGACGCCATCCTTTTGGGGGCAGAAGTGGACCCTGAAGTCCCCCAGAGGCAGGACGAATGCCAAAAATACCACAGAGGACCGGACAGGCAAGCTTTTCAAAGAGTCTTTTGTAGAAAACATGGAAAATATGCTTGTTCTGGAGGTTGTGTTGTGTATAGTGAACACCTTTTCTCCAGCGTATACATGCATGTAGAGAGTGATGAGTGTAGGGGATCACGAGTTAGTCCTCTTATTACACTAGCTGCTGACAAAGTTGTTCATTGTAGTTTTGACCTAAGGTTCTTACATTTGTAATGGAAGTCTTGGAAATTAACATTATTTCTATGGAAGTCTCGTGTGCATTATCTGTCAGATTGCACCAATTCATCCGTATTTACAGCAACCTCGATCAGATTACTACTATGTTGGCACAAAGCAAACACATGTATGCACAGAATGTATGCTTAATCATAATCCCATACTTTGACTCATTAAAAGTCATCTTTCAACCCAACATATGCATTTTGCATTCATGATCTGTGTAGTAAGTATCGGTGATTTGAAATGTCCTTTACCTTTACTTTTAGGACCCAGGACGCCATCCTTTTGGGGGCAGAAGTGGACCCTGAAGTCCCCCAGAGGCAGGACGAATGCCAAAAATACCACAGAGGACCGGACAGGCAAGCTTTTCAAAGAGTCTTTTGTAGAAAACATGGAAAATATGCTTGTTCTGGAGGTTGTCTTGTGTATAGTGAACACCTTTTCCCCAAAGTATACAGGCATGTAGAGAGTGATGAGTGTAGGGGATCACGAGTTAGTCCTCTTATTACACTAGCTGTTGACAAAGTTGTTCATTGTAGTTTTGACCTAAGGTTCTTACATTTGTAAGTGAAGTCTTGGAAATTAACATTATTTCTATGGAAGTCTCGTGTGCATTATCTGTCAGATTGCACCAATTCATCCGTATTTACAGCAACCTCGATCAGATTACTACTATGTTGGCACAAAGCAAACCCATGTATGCACAGAATGTATGCTTAATCATAATCCCATACTTTGACTCCTTAAAAGTCATCTTTCAACCCAACATATGCATTATGCATTCATGATCTGTGTAGTAAGTATCGGTGATTTGAAATGTCCTTTACCTTTACTTTTAGGACCCAGGACGCCATCCTTTTGGGGCAGAAGTGGACCCTGAAGTCCCCCAGAGGCAGGACGAATGCCAAAAATACCACAGAGGACCGGACAGGCAAGCTTTTCAAAGAGTCTTTTGTAGAAAACATGGACAATATGCTTGTTCTGGAGGCTGTGTTGTGTATAGTGAACACCTTTTCCCGAAAGTATACAAGCATGTAGAGAGTGTGTGAGTGTAGGGGATCACGAGTTAGTCCTCTTATTACACTAGCTGCTGACAAAGTTGTTCATTGTAGTTTTGACCTAAGGTTCTTACATTTGTAAAGTGAAGTCTTGGAAATTAACATTATTTCTATGGAAGTCTCGTGTGCATTATCTGTCAGATTGCACCAATTCATCCGTATTTACAGCAACCTCGATCAGATTACTACTATGTTGGCACAAAGCAAACCCATGTATGCACAGAATGTATGCTTAATCATAATCCCATACTTTGACTCCTTAAAAGTCATCTTTCAACCCAACATATGCATTATGCATTCATGATCTGTGTAGTAAGTATCGGTGATTTGAAATGTCCTTTACCTTTTACTTTTAGGACCCAGGACGCCATCCTTTTGGGGCAGAAGTGGACCCTGAAGTCCCCAGAGGCAGGACGAATGCCAAAATACCACAGAGGACCGGACAGGCAAGCTTTTCAAAGAGTCTTTTGTAGAAAACATGGAAAATATGCTTGTTCTGGAGGCTGTGTTGTGTATAGTGAACACCTTTTCCCCAAAGTATACAGGCATGTAGAGAGTGATGAGTGTAGGGGATCACGAGTTAGTCCTCTTATTACACTAGCTGCTGACAAAGTTGTTCATTGTAGTTTTGACCTAAGGTTGTTACATTTGTAATTGAAGTCTTTGAAATTAACATGATTTCTATGGAAGTCTCGTGTGCATTATCTGTCAGATTGCACCCATTCATCCGTATTTACAGCAACCTCTATGAGATTACTACTATGTCGGCACAAAGCAAACCCATATATGCTCAGAATGTATGCTTAATCATAATCCCATACTTTGACTCCTTGAAAGTCATCTTTCAACCCAACATATGCATTTTGCATTCATGATCTGTGTAGTAAGTATCGGTGATTTGAAATGTCCTTTACGTTTACTTTTAGGACCCAGGACGCCATCCTTTTGGGGGCAGAAGTGGACCCTGAAGTCCCCAGAGGCAGGACGAATGCCAAAAATATCACAGAGGACCGGACAGGTAAGCTTTTCAAAGAGTCTTTTGTAGAAAACATGGAAAATATGCTTGTTCTGGAGGCTGTGTTGTGTATAGTGAACACCTTTTCCCCAAAGTATACAGGCATGTAGAGAGTGATGAGTGTAGGGGATCACGAGTTAGTCCTCTTATTACACTAGGTGCTGACAAAGTTGTTCATTGTAGTTTTGACCTAAGGTTGTTACATTTGTAATTGAAGTCTTGGAAATTAACATGATTTCTATGGAAGTCTCGTGTGCATTATCTGTCAGATTGCACCCATTCATCCGTATTTACAGCAACCTCTATCAGATTACTACTATGTTGGCACAAAGCAAACCCATGTATGCACAGAATGTATGCTTAATCATAATCCCATACTTTGACTCCTTAAAAGTCATCTTTCAACCCAACATATGCATTTTGCATTCATGATCTGTGTAGTAAGTATCGGTGATTTGAAATGTCCTTTACCTTTACTTTTAGGACCCAGGACGCCATCCTTTTGGGGGCAGAAGTGGACCCTGAAGTCCCCCAGAGGCAGGACGAATGCCAAAAATACCACAGAGGACCGGACAGGCAAGCTTTTCAAAGAGTCTTTTGTAGAAAACATGGAAAATATGCTTGTTCTGGAGGCTGTGTTGTGTATAGTGAACACCTTTTCCCCAAAGTATACAGGCATGTAGAGAGTGATGAGTGTAGGGGATCACGAGTTAGTCCTCTTATTACACTAGCTGCTGACAAAGTTGTTCATTGTAGTTTTGACCTAAGGTTCTTACATTTGTAATGGAAGTCTTGGAAATTAACATTATTTCTATGGAAGTCTCGTGTGCATTATCTGTCAGATTGCACCCATTCATCCGTATTTACAGCAACCTCGATCAGATTACTACTATGTTGGCACAAAGCAAACACATGTATGCACAGAATGTATGCTTAATCATAATCCCATACTTTGACTCATTAAAAGTCATCTTTCAACCCAACATATGCATTTTGCATTCATGATCTGTGTAGTAAGTATCGGTGATTTGAAATGTCCTTTACCTTTACTTTTAGGACCCAGGACGCCATCTTTTTGGGGCAGAAGTGGACCCTGAAGTCCCCAGAGGCAGGACGAATGCCAAAAATACCACAGAGAGGACCGGACAGGCAAGCTTTTCAAAGAGTCTTTTGTAGAAAACATGGAAAATATGCTTGTTCTGGAGGCTGTGTTGTGTATAGTGAACACCTTTTCCCAGCGTATACAGGCATGTAGAGAGTGATGAGTGTAGGGGATCACGAGTTAGTCCTCTTATTACACTAGCTGCTGACAAAGTTGTTCATTGTAGTTTTGACCTAAGGTTCTTACATTTGTAATGGAAGTCTTGGAAATTAACATTATTTCTATGGAAGTCTCGTGTGCATTATCTGTCAGATTGCACCCATTCATCCGTATTTACAGCAACGTCGATCAGATTACTACTATGTTGGCACAAAGCAAACCCATGTATGTACAGAATGTATGCTTAATCATAATCCCATATTTTGACTCATTAAAAGTCATCTTTCAACCGAACATATGCATTTTGCATTCATGATCTGTGTAGTAAGTATCGGTGATTTGAAATGTCCTTTACCTTTACTTTTAGGACCCAGGACGCCATCCTTTTGGGGGCAGAAGTGGACCCTGAAGCCCCCCGAGGCAGGACGAATGGCAAGATTACCACAGAGGACCGGACAGGCAAGCTCTTGAATAACTCTTTTGCTGAAAATATGCTTGTTCTCGATGACTTTAGATATCCTTAAAGTTGTTAAAAGTCACATCTGATTTTCAGTTGTGAACTGTAGTGTTGTTCCTTGTTTAGAAAATAGTGATCAAGCTATATTCACGTCAGTTAATGTAAGTTTTTGTTGACTGACAGGAATATCTGTAAAGACGTGTGTGTAGAAATCATGCGAATTTTCCGGCATATTTCACGAAACATTTAAATGTTTCACTGTCTTCATGTTTACAATCACATAATTTGAAACGGTAGAAATTACAAATCATCATGTTCTTTTTAACCAACCATACCCTCTCCTTCATGTGATTCGATACTCCTACAATATATGAAATAATATTCCGCTGATATGTGTGCCCATTGTACAAATAAATGTTTGAGAGCACAGTATTTGTACAAAGAGTTGAAGGTATAAGCACAAGAAACTACATAATATGTTAATGCCTTGACACAAGATGCTAGAGGTAGACATTCGTCTTTTTTGTTTGTTTTTTGTACCTCATTCAGCAAAATTCTCTCCCGTTGTATGGCGGCACTGTTTTCCTGCATGTAGCATAAGGTGGTGTAGCATAGCCGTTCTCGTCAAGTACTGGTTGTCATGCCCAGGGCCCGGGGTTCGATTCCCACATTTGCACTATGTGTTACGCCCATTTTGTGTATCCCAGGCCATGTTACAATATTACTAAAAGCGCCTTGAAACCATGCTTACTACTGTATTTAAACAACTCCACACAGGTGAGAATTGTGATTAACGATGCTTATCCATGACTGACTTCTTTCAGATGCAGGAACCCTGGTACATTCTGGAGGGCCCTTCAACACGGACTTCCGTACACTGCTTCTCCAGGACGCCGACAGGATGAGCTTTGTCTAATGGTGGCCCCAAAGTATCACGGCTTCCCCATACGTCCCCGCCGATTGGACTTTGGAGGAGGTTCGGTGCTAGGGCCTGACGGGTAGCGTCAGGATGGTTTTGCAGCAACAGCCGAGCTAGTTAGGGTCGCTACGCTATGTGGCTCCCCACCAGTCTTTCTCAGCATTCCCCAGTAGGCCCAATGCTGACTGCACTTGACTGGTAGATTTTAGGTGTTAGCATAGATAGGGCCCCCTCATGCATGCCCTGCATGACGCTGTCATAGAGATGGCATAACTTAGTGTTTACCCACCATTTATTCCTTCAGTAGGTAGTTCCCAGACAAAGCGAATCACGGTTGGCCTCTTTGGAGGGCAGTGTAAAGCCGAATGGGACCACATACAGGTAAATCAATGCAATATTGTTGTTTTATCGAGCCAGCATACATGCATTTTGCATTCATGATCTGCATAGTAAGTATCGGTGATTTGAAATCCCCTTTACCTTTACTTTTAGGACCCAGGACGCCATCCTTTTGGGACCATGAAGTCCCCCAGAGGCAGTACGAATAATAATAATACAGCACCGGAGAGGCAAGCTTTTTAAAAACATGCTTATTCTCGAGGATGACTTGTGTATATGGCACATCTTTTCCACAAAGTATAGAGGTATGCAGAGATTGATGAGTTTAGGGGATCACGAGTTAGTCCTCTTATTACACAAGCTGCTGACAACGGTGTTCATTGTGGTTTTGACACAAGGTTCCTACATTTGTAATGAAATTCTTCGATGTTAACATTATTCCTATCGGAATCTTGAGTAGATTATTTGGCAGGTCGCACCAATTCATCCATATCTACAGCAACCCCCATTAAAATAGATTACTACTATCTTGCCTTAAAGCAAACACATGCTGGCACAGAATGTAGGCATAATCATAATCCCATACTTTGCCTATTAAAAGTCCTTTCTCAACCCAGCATACATGCATTTTGCATTCATGAACTGCGTAGTAAGTATAGGTGATTTGAAATGTCCTTTACCTTTACTTTTAGGACCCAGGACGCCATCCTTTTGGGGGCAGAAGTGGACCCTGAAGTACCCCAGAGGCAGGACGAATGCCAAAAATACCACAGAGGACCGGACAGGCAAGCTTTTCAAACAATCTTTGGTAGAAAACATACAAAATATACTTGTTCTCAAGGATGTCTTGTGTATAGCGCTCACCTTTTCCCAAAAAATACACAGGCATTAAGAGTTTGGCGATTGTAGGGGATCACGAGTTAGTTCTCTTATTACACTAGCTGCTGACAAAGGTGTTCATTGTAGGTTTGATCTAAGGTTCTTACATTTGTAATGAAATTCCTCGATGTTAACACTATTCCTATCGAAATCTTGAGTAGATTATTTGGCAGGTCGCACCAATTCATCCATATTTACAGCAACCCCGATAAGATAGATTACTACTATCTTGCCTTCAAGCAAACACGTTGGCACAGAATGTATGCATAATCATAATCCCATACTTTGAGGGGCGGTAGGGTAGCCTAGTGGTTAAAGCATTCGCTCGTCACGCCGAAGGCCCGGGTTAGATTCCCCACATGGGTACAACTTGTGAAGCCCTTTTCTGGTGTCTCCAGCCGTGATATTGCTGGAATATTGCTTAAAAAACGGCATAAAACCATACTCGGCCAACCAGCCATACTTTGACTTATTAGAAGTCCTTTCTCCACACAGCATATGCATTTTGCATTCATAATCTGCGTAGTAAGTATCGGTGATTTGAAATCTCCTGTACCTTCACTTATAGGACCCAGGACGCCATCCTTTTGGGGGCAGAAATGGACCCTGAAGTCCCCCATAGGCATGAGAAATGATAATAATACCACAGAGGACCGGACAGGCAAGCTTTTAAAAAACATCCATATTCTCGAGGATGTCTTTTGTATAGCGCACACCTTTTCCCCAAAGTATACAGGCATGTAGAGATTGAGTGTAGGGGATCGCGAGTTAGTCCTCTTATTACACAAGCTGCTGACAACGGTGTTCATTGTAATTTTGACCTAAGGTTCTTACATTTGTAATGAAATTCTTCGATGTTAACACTATTCCTATCGAAATCTTGAGTAGATTATTTGGCAGGTCGCACCAATTCATCCATATTTACAGCAACCCCGATAAGATAGATTACTACTATCTTGCCTTCAAGCAAACACGTTGGCACAGAATGTATGCATAATCATAATCCCATTCTTTGAGAGGCGGTGGTTAAAGGGTTTATTTTTCCTTGTTCTTACTCATGCTATTTTGCTCGTCTTCTTGTTTCGAACGTTAGTGGAACACTTGAATCCCCTTTTTGAAGCTCCCTTCAAAAAAGCAGGCGTAAAATCACTACTCACCTTCCCAGTTTTGGCGGGAAACGGCGCCACCCGTCTCCCAGCTCCTCACTCTCTCCTTCTTCGCCCTAGTGGACGGTTGGGAGAGCACCTGGGTCTCCTATACGGCACTATATCCTTATCTAACTTACCCTCTAAATTACCTGTATAAGGTTTCAGGGAGTATTCTTCTACAATACGCTTTGAAATTCATTATCAATTTTTACTGGTTGTTCACGTTTTTACGTGATTGTTCATTTTGTTGACATTTCATGAAAACCTGTTTCCGTTGCAAATTTAGGTTCTCTTCTGCAGATCCGCATTTATTGTGCCCCAGTTGCACAACAACATGTACTTCCAGCTCTCGATGTAATATTTGTCAGCATTTATCAGATTTTGATTTTAATAATTATCAATTTTCTCTGCTTAGACGTGCTAAGGATAAATCCAGACGGCTGTTGCAAGTCATGGCTAAACCGGCTGAGTCTATAAGAAACTGTTTGTTATTGTCAGACGAGATGCTGTCTTCCAGTGATCTCCCGGAGGCGTCTTCGGAAGATGGGCATGGGATAGAGTCCGCCATTACCTTGAGAAAGAGATCGTCTGCTTCAGACAACTCCTCAGCCCATACTAAGAAGAAGACACCATCATCATCTCAGAAGAAGCCTTCTGCAGTTAAGCCTTCATCAAAGTCTTCTGGGGGCTCATCACAAAATACGAGGACCTTTTCTACTGAGATCGTCCCGATTGATGAAATAGGCATATACGACGAACCTCCTATCCTCATCCCAGAAGTATTGCCTAAAAACAAGACGAAAGCCTCAGCTATGGTTACGTCAGCAACCTTATCTACGCAGTCCGAGATACCTTTAACGCAGACATCATGGACCCATGAGGCATAGCGATCCTTGGACCATATCGCTACCCTCTCAGATGCGTCGTCACTACAGTCGTCGCAGACGTTCAACCCCGGGACCTTCATGCAGCAATTCTCCCAACAGTTGATGGACCTGATGGAGAAACGGTTTGCGCAGGAAAGGACCTTGCATGATGGACAGCCAGGTGGCTCTCATGCTCAATTCATCAACCTGCGCGAGGGACCATTGCTGCATGAAGGACCCCGCACAGGTTGTGCGCCTGCGATGTCTGCTAGAGGAATTAGCACTCGGACTAAGGATAGACCTGCTCTGCACGACTCGAACGAACCTGCACGAAGGAGGAAAGAATGTTCACCGGACCTAAATAGATCGTCATCTGAGGATGAGAATTATGAAGGACCTTCACGCAGGGAATCTACAACGCAGAGAAAGAAAACTTACACCTCTGAGAAGGTGCAGAGAGGCGTCTCAGGACTCTGACCTTCATCAGAATCACTCACCTACGCGCAGGTCTTCAGGAAGGTCATCTAGAACGTCAACATCTCCACGCAGGTCTTCACGAAGGTCACCTTAGAGGACCAAATTGCCTTCAGGAAGGCAATCACGGAAACGAAGGCGCACACCTCCAGGCAGGTCTTCATGCAGATCTCCATGCAGATCTCCTTATAGAGCTACTCATAGTCCTACATATACATCTCCACGCAGGTCTCCACGCAGATCTCCATGCACGGAGGACACTCAGCGACGATATTCAACTGGACATGATACAGAGGACGATGGCAGAATCGTATTTTCTGACTCAGAGATAAAGTATTGGATGGCTAACGGACTGGACCTGGATTCACCCTCTAAGGAGGAGAATGAAGCACTCACGTACCTAATGACGGATGATGTGGACACCATCACCCTACCTCCAATTGACCCTGTCTCGGATGTACCTGAGGACCTTGATGCAGCCTTCAGGAAGGCAACAAAATTCCAGGCCCCAAGTATTCCGCAGTTCAATGCAAAGAAGTTCTCACTACATAATATGGACCCCTTCATGAAGGCACCAGAGATAGATGAGAACTATAAAATCATCAACGACTCCCGGACCAAATCTTATAAGATTGATGACAAAAAGCTGGCACAGATAGACACTATGACCAGGCGGACCTTCTTCGGACTTACCAGATCGAGGGCAATTAATGAGACACTCATCTCCAAGTTCAGGAACTCAACTTCGGTGGAGGACCGGATGAGCATTTGGCATCCATATCAGCAGCATTGACGCTTGCCAGAAGACAGGGACTTTTGTCTTCATGCAACAGGAGCGAAAGCTTTACTAAGACTCTCTATAGAGCGCCGTGGTCTACAACATTGGTCTTTGCGGGAGAGATTGACGAGGTTGCCAAGGAAGTCACGAAAGAATCCTGGGAAGTGATGATAAAAAAGTCTATTGATACACTAGCCAGTGTCATCAGGCAGACGTCCCAACGCTACTCCGGCAAATCTAAATTTGCAGGCACCCAAAGAGCAAGAGAAAAGAAATATGGGACCTCCAGAGGAGGAAAGGACTCTTTTCGTCGCTCATCCGGGGCCTATAGAGGACGATCCGGACGAGGCAGGGCACCCAGAGGTGCCAAAGGCTCTAGACGATGAAGGACGGGTTAGGAACGACTGGAGTCTTCAACCCCCAGCCGTTCCTGTACAACCTTCCCAAGTGGGTGGACGTCTACAATGCTACTGGGAGAATTGGGGAATTCTGCACGCATGATATCAAATACAACTACAAGCAGCCCCTCCATTGACGGACAAAACTCAGGGCTTCAAGATCGCGGCCCATCGGTTAGAGAGGCTGCGCGAAGCGGTCACATCTCTACTAGAGAAGGACACTATAGAAGTGATAGATCAGGACCAGATCTCACCAGGGTTCTGCTCCCCAGTTTTCCTTGTACCAAAGAAAAACTCCAAAGAAAAGTTCCGACTTATAGACAACATGAGGAAATTCATCTGCCTCAACTACTACATCTCGTTCGTCCGTCAGCATGGCCAGCATAGATCTACAGGACGCATACCTGCACATCCCTATACATCTGGAATCAAGGAAGTACCTAAGATTCCTACTAGACGGACGACACTACCAATGGAAAGTCCTTCCATTTGGAATATCATCGGCCCCCTGGCTGTTTACACGAGTGACAAAGCCCATCATCACATATCTACATCATCGAGGTCTACGCAGTGCATTCTACCTGGACGATGGGATTCAAGCTCATCAAGATCCCAGTCAACTCAGACTACAACTAGACTTCATGATCAGGCTACTCACACAACTATGATGGCTAGTAAATCTCCTCAAATCGGAACTACAACCCACACAGGATCTGCAATTCCTAGGAATACGATTAATCACATCGCAGAATCGCATTGTCGTCCCAGAGGAGCGTTGGGTCAAGATCCAACAGATGATATCTCAAGCACTACTCTCTCCGTTACCACTACGAAATTGGCAGAGCCTACTCGGTCTCCTCACGTCAGCACAAGACATGACACGCAGAGGAAGACTACAATTCTCACTTAACTAGGGTGGCTAGTGAATCTCCTCAAGTCGGAACTAGAGCCTACACAGGACCTGCAGTTCCTAGGAATTCGGCTCATCACAACAGAAAACCGCCAAGCGGTTCCAGAGGACCGTTGGCTGAAGATACAACACATGGTATCTCAAGCTCTACTCTCTCCATGGCCACTACGAGATTGGCAAAGCCTTTTGGGTCTACTCACGTCAGCGCAGGACATGACGCGCAGAGGGAGACTACACCTACGGCCACTCCAGGTCTTGGTGAATGCCCATCTGGACGATCCGGCCCCCTTCGGACCTCCGGACAGACTAAAACCATGTCTACTATGGTGAACTCTGAGATCGAATGTTTGCGGAGGGACCAGCTTATCAGAGCCGGAGTGCAATACTCATCTCTACGTGGACACATCTCTTCAGGGATGGGGAGCGCAGCTCGACAACGAAGTGTCAGCTGGGAAATGGACGTTACAGGAGAAAACTCTGCATATCAACATGCTAGAGATGAAAGCAGTGATAAACGCCATACTCCACTGGACCAGCATTCTAAAAAATGCTCATCTGATGGTACATACGGACAACTCAACAGTGGCGTTCTACATAAACAAACAAGGATCGACAAGGTCGGCGAACCTTCTGGACCTTTGCTTTCATCTGTTCAGCATAACGGACGATCTGAACATCCACATCAAAGCATGCCACATTCCAGGAGCTAAGAATGTGATAGCAGACGCACTATCTCGTCCAACACAACCACCCCCAACAGAATGGATGCTACATCCACAGATCTTCAAACAGATCATACAACAGATAGGAGCTCTGCTCATAGACTTGTTTGCCACAAAATTCAACAATCAACTGGCAACATTCGTCTCTCCAATACCAGATCCACGAACATGGGCAACAGATGCTCTGAGCATCTCTTGGGAAGGACTAAACGCTTACGCATTCCCGCCTCCAGCTCTAATGCCGCAAGTGTTCCAGAAAATCATGCAGACGAGGAACCTGCAACTGATTTTGGTCGCACCTTATTGGCCAGTGAGAATGTGGTTTCCCATTCTCATACAAGAACTAGGACCTCCTCAACTGCAACTACCAGAGTGGACGAACTTGAAAGCGACACACCCTCAAGTGGTGGACTATCTTTGTCATCTAAGACAAACAAAGCGGTTAAAAGGTTCAACACTCTCAACATACCTAGCGGCATTGAGCTCAGTTATCACCATGAGGACGAGTGTAAAACTGACTAAGGTACCAGACATACTGGCCTTACTACGATCCTTCAAGTTGGAAGACCAACAACAGAGATTTAAAGCTCCGGCTTGGGACCTCAATATAGTTCTACGGCATCTCGCCAGTGACGCTTATGGACCATTGCCTTGGCAACAGCAGCAAGGATGTCGGAAATACATGCTCTGGACTTAGAACGGACACGATTTGATGCGCACCGCAACATCATACATATGGGACTAAGATGGGACTTTATAGCAAAGAATCAACTGCCAGGTCAACCCGACAGACAGTTCCACATCCCAGCACTATCATCAGTCCTTGGGCCACAGGATACACAGGACCTATCCTTGTGCCCAGTAAGAGCATTAAAAGTCTACCTACAAAGGTCTAGGACCAGGAGACGAAAATTCAAGCGCCTTTTCATCCCTATATCGGCAGAGACACCTACAGAGATCTCTCGCACAACGATATCAATATGGATGAGACCTGTCATCGTAAGGGCCTATAAAGCAGCAGGACTTATCCTCCACGAGCCTCCAATCCACATGAAGTTAGAGCTCTGGCGTCAACACTCGCTCTACATGGAAACTGCTCCATCACCACGATAATTGAGGGCTGCTTCTGGAAATCAGACATGTTGTTTGCCAACCACTACCTGAGAGACATCGCCACCGAGGACGTCTCCGGCATTCACCAGTTCGGAGCTCTTGTTGTAGCACAACAACTGACAGTTCCACAAAAGCGCTGAGACAGAGTCTCGCCCTTTTATCACGTGACTTGCAAAAGCCAACACTCTGGGGAGTTTAGAATCCATGTGCGCGTCTAAGACAGACCAGCATGAGTTGCTCAAATCCACACATAATGTTAACAGAAGAAAGGACCAAAAGTTGACAAGTTGTGGTCCCCCCATCAGAGAAAGCTGGAAGCAAGGTCAGCAGCAGCAGAACCTAGCAGTAAATTAACAGTGCTACCAGGAAGTTCCCATAGGGGGTATGCAGGACGTAAATCACCAAGCTTGAAATACAGAAGTGCCATGACCCACCACCAAATCCGTGGGGTTCTACAAGCAAAATAGCATGAGTCAGGATAAGGAAAAATATGTAATTTTCTGAGTAAAATTGATATTTTATACTTATCCTGACTCATGAGGTCAGCCCTCCCAACCTCCCCTCAAGGCACTTTTGGATTTCCCAGCAAATCTAAGTGTTGGGCTTGAAATACGGAGAGAGTGAGGACCTGGGAGACGGGTGGCGCCGTTACCCGCCAAAACTGGGAAGGGAGATAACTCTTGGTGAGAAGTGATTTTACGTCAGATTTTTTGAAGGGAGCTTCAAAAAGGGGATTCAAGTGTTCCACTAACGTTCGCAAGGAGAAGACAATCAAAATAGCATGAGTCAGGATAAGTATAAAATATCAATTTTACTCAGAAAATTACATGCTCGTCACGCCGATTCCCCACATGGGTACAACTTGTGAAGCCCATTTCTGGTGTCCCCCGCTGGAATATTGCTTAAAAACGGCGTTCATGATCTGTGTAGTAAGTATCGGTGATTTGAAATCTCCTTTACCTTCACTTTTAGGACCCAGGACGCCATCCTTTTGTGGGCAGAAGTGAACCCTGAAGTCCAACTGAGGCAGGAGAAATAACAGGACAGGACAAGTAAGCTTTTAAAAAACATGCATATTCTCGAGGATGTCTTTTGTATAGCGCACACCGTTTCCCCAAAGCATACAGGCATGTAGAGATTGAGTGTAGGGGATCACGAGTTAGTCCTCTTATTACACAAGCTACTGACAACGGTGTTCATTGTAGTTTTGACCTAAGGTTCTTACATTTGTAATGAAATTCTTCGATATTAACATTATTCCTATTGGAATCTTCAGCAGATTATTTGTCAAGTCGCACCAATTCATCCGCATTTACCGCAACCCAGATTAGATAGATTACTACTATCTTGCCTTAAAGCAAACACATGTTGGCACAGAATGTATGCTTAATCATAATCCCATACTTTGACTATTAAAAGTCCTTTCTCGACCCAGCATACATGAATTTTGTATTCATGAACTGCGTAGTAAGTATCGGTGATTGGAAATCTCCTTTACCTTTACTTTAAGGACCCAGGACGCCATCCTTTTGTGGGCAGAAGTGGACCCTGAAGTCCCCCAGAGGCAGGACGAATGCCAAAAATACCACAGAGGACCGGACAGGCAAGCTTTTCAAAGAGTCTTTTGTAAAAAACATGAAAATTGTGCTTGTTCTGGAGGCTGTGTTGTGTATAGTGAAAACCTTTTCCCGAAAGTATACAGGCATGTAGAGAGTGTTGACTGTAGGGGATCACGAGTTAGTCCTCTTATTAAACTAGCTGCTGACAAAGTTGTTCATTGTAGTTCTGACCTAAGGTTCTTACATTTGTAATGGAAGTCCTCGAAATTAACATGATTTCTAGGGAAGTCTCGTGTGCATTATCTGTCAGATTGCACCAATTAATCCGTATTTACAGCAACCTCGATCAGATTACTACTATGTTGGCACAAAGCAAACACATGTATGCACAGAATGTATGCATAATCATAATCACATACTTTGACTCATTAAAAGTCATCTTTCATCCCAACATAATGCATTTTGCATCCATGATCTTTGTAGTAAGTATCGGTGATTTGAAATGTCCTTTACCTTTACGTTTAGGACCCAGGACGCCATCCTTTTGGGGGCAGAAGTGGACCCTAAAGTACCCCAGAGGCAGGACGAATGCCAAAAATACCACACAGGACCGGACAGGCAAGCTTTTCAAAGAGTCTTTTGTAGAAACCATAGAAAATATGCTTGTTCTGGAAGCTGTGTTGTGTATAGTGAAAACCTTTTCCCCAGCGTATACAGGCATGTAGAGAGTGATGAGTGTAGGGGATCACGAGTTAGTCCTCTTATTACACTAGCTGCTGACAATGTTGTTCATTGTAGTTTTGACCTAAGGTTCTTACATTTGTAATGGAAGTCCTCGAAATTAACATTATTTCTATGGAAGTCTCGTGTGCCTTATCTGTCAGATTGCACCCATTCATAAGTATTTGCAGCAACCTCGATCAGATTACTACTCTGTTGGCACAAAGCAAACCCATGTATGCTCAGAATGTATGCTTAATCATAATCACATACTTTGACTCATTAAAAGTCATCTTTCAACCCAACATAATGCATTTTGCATTCATGATCTGTGTAATAAGTATCGGTGATTTGAAATGTCCTTTACCTTTACATTTAGGAGCCAGGACGCCATCCTTTTTCGGGGCAGAAGTGGACCCTGAAGTCCCCCAGAGGCAGGACGAATGCCAAAAATACCACAGAGGACCGGACAGGCAAGCTTTTCAAAGAGTCTTTTGTAGAAACCATAGAAAATATGCTTGTTCTGGAAGCTGTGTTGTGTATAGTGAACACCTTTTCCCTAGCGTATACAGGCATGTAGAGAGTGATGAGTGTAGGGGATCGCGAGTTAGTCCTCTTATTAAACTAGCTGCTGACAAAGTTGTTCATTGTAGTTCTGACCTAAGGTTCTTACATTTGTAATGGAAGTCCTCGAAATTAACATTATTTCTATGGAAGTCCCGTGTGCATTATCTGTCAGATTGCACCAATTAATCCGTTTTTGCAGCAACCTCGATCAGATTACTACTCTGTTGGCACAAAGCAAACACATGTATGCACAGAATGTATGCTTAATCATAATCCCATACTTTGACTCAGTAAAAGTCATCTTTCAACCCAACATAATGCATTTTGCATTCATGATCTGTGTAATAAGTATCGGTGATTTGAAATGTCCTTTACCTTTACATTTAGGAGCCAGGACGCCATCCTTTTTCGGGGCAGAAGTGGACCCTGAAGTCCCCCAGAGGCAGGACGAATGCCAAAAATACCACAGAGGACCGGACAGGCAAGCTTTTCAAAGAGTCTTTTGTAGAAACCATAGAAAATATGCTTGTTCTGGAAGCTGTGTTGTGTATAGTGAACACCTTTTCCCTAGCGTATACAGGCATGTAGAGAGTGATGAGTGTAGGGGATCACGAGTTAGTCCTCTTATTACACTAGCTGCTGACAATGTTGTTCATTGTAGTTTTGACCTAAGGTTCTTACATTTGTAATGGAAGTCCTCGAAATTAACATTATTTCTATGGAAGTCTCGTGTGCATTATCTGTCAGATTGCACCAATTAATCCGTTTTTGCAGCAACCTCGATCAGATTACTACTCTGTTGGCACAAAGCAAGCACATGTATGCACAGAATGTATGCTTAATCATAATCACATACTTTGACTCATTAAAAGTCATCTTTCAACCCAACATAATGCATTTTGCATTCATGATCTGTGTAATAAGTATCGGTGATTTGAAATGTCCTTTACCTTTACATTTAGGACCCAGGACGCCATCCTTTTGGGGGCAGAAGTGGACCCTGAAGTCCCCCAGAGGCAGGACGAATGCCAAAAATACCACAGAGGACCGGACAGGCAAGCTTTCCAAAGAGTCTTTTGTAGAAACCATAGAAAATATGCTTGTTCTGGAAGCTGTGTTGTGTATAGTGAACACCTTTTCCCTAGCGTATACAGGCATGTAGAGAGTGATGAGTGTAGGGGATCACGAGTTAGTCCTCTTATTACACTAGCTGCTGACAAAGTTGTTCATTGTAGTTCTGACCTAAGGTTCTTACATTTGTAAGTGAAGTCTTGGAAATTAACAATATTTTTTTATGGAAGTCTCGTGTGCCTTATCTGTCAGATTGCACCAATTAATCCGTATTTACAGCAACCTCGATCAGATTACTACTATGTTGGCACAAAGCAAACACATGTATGCTCAGAATGTATGCTTAATCATAATCCCATACTTTGACTCATTAAAAGTCATCTTTCAACCTAACATAATGCATTTTGCATTCATGATCTGTGTAATAAGTATCGGTGATTTGAAATGTCCTTTACCTTTACATTTAGGACCCAGGACGCCATCCTTTTTCGGGGCAGAAGTGGACCCTGAAGTCCCCCAGAGGCAGGGCGAATGCCAAAAATACCACAGAGGACCGGACAGGCAAGCTTTTCAAAGAGTCTTTTGTAGAAACCATAGAAAATATGCTTGTTCTGGAAGCTGTGTTGTGTATAGTGAACACCTTTTCCCTAGCGTATACAGGCATGTAGAGAGTGATGAGTGTAGGGGATCACGAGTTAGTCCTCTTATTACACTAGCTGCTGACAATGTTGTTCATTGTAGTTTTGACCTAAGGTTCTTACATTTGTAATGGAAGTCCTCGAAATTAACATTATTTCTATGGAAGTCTCGTGTGCATTATCTGTCAGATTGCACCAATTAATCCGTTTTTGCAGCAACCTCGATCAGATTACTACTCTGTTGGCACAAAGCAAGCACATGTATGCACAGAATGTATGCTTAATCATAATCACATACTTTGACTCATTAAAAGTCATCTTTCAACCCAACATAATGCATTTTGCATTCATGATCTGTGTAATAAGTATCGGTGATTTGAAATGTCCTTTACCTTTACATTTAGGACCCAGGACGCCATCCTTTTGGGGGCAGAAGTGGACCCTGAAGTCCCCCAGAGGCAGGACGAATGCCAAAAATACCACAGAGGACCGGACAGGCAAGCTTTCCAAAGAGTCTTTTGTAGAAACCATAGAAAATATGCTTGTTCTGGAAGCTGTGTTGTGTATAGTGAACACCTTTTCCCTAGCGTATACAGGCATGTAGAGAGTGATGAGTGTAGGGGATCACGAGTTAGTCCTCTTATTACACTAGCTGCTGACAATGTTGTTCATTGTAGTTTTGACCTAAGGTTCTTACATTTGTAATGGAAGTCCTCGAAATTAACATTATTTCTATGGAAGTCTCGTGTGCATTATCTGTCAGATTGCACCAATTAATCCGTTTTGCAGCAACCTCGATCAGATTACTACTCTGTTGGCACAAAGCAAGCACATGTATGCACAGAATGTATGCTTAATCATAATCACATACTTTGACTCATTAAAGTCATCTTTCAACCCAACATAATGCATTTTGCATTCATGATCTGTGTAATAAGTATCGGTGATTTGAAATGTCCTTTACCTTTACATTTAGGACCCAGGACGCCATCCTTTTGGGGGGCAGAAGTGGACCCTGAAGTCCCCAGAGAGGCAGGACGAATGCCAAAAATACCACAGAGGACCGGACAGGCAAGCTTTCCAAAGAGTCTTTTTGTAGAAACCATAGAAAATATGCTTGTTCTGGAAGCTGTGTTGTGTATAGTGAACACCTTTTCCTAGCGTATACAGGCATGTAGAGAGTGATGAGTGTAAGGGGATCACGAGTTAGTCCTCTTATTACACTAGCTGCTGACAAAGTTGTTCATTGTAGTTCTGACCTAAAAGGTTCTTACATTTGTAAAGAGTGAAGTCTTGAAATTAACAATATTTTTATGGAAGTCTCGTGTGCCTTATCTGTCAGATTGCACCAATTAATCCGTATTTACAGCAACCTCGATCAGATTACTACTATGTTGGAAACAAAGCAAACACATGTATGCTCAGAATGTATGCTTAATCATAATCCCATACTTTGACTCATTAAAAGTCATCTTTCAACCTAACATAATGCATTTTGCATCCATGATCTGTGTAGTAAGTATCGGTGATTTGAAATGTCCTTTACGTTTACTTTTAGGACCCAGGACGCCATCCTTTTGGGGGCAGAAGTGGACCCTGAAGTCCCCCAGAGGCAGGACGAATGCCAAAAATACCACAGAGGACCGGACAGGCAAGCTTTTCAAAGAGTCTTTTGTAGAAACCATAGAAAATATGCTTGTTCTGGAAGCTGTGTTGTGTATAGTGAACACCTTTTCCCCAGTGTATACAGGCATGTAGAGAGTGATGAGCGTAGGGGATCACGAGTTAGTCCTCTTATTACACTAGCTGATGACAAATTTGTTCATTGTATTTTTGACCTAAGGTTCTTACATTTGTAATGGAAGTCTTGGAAATTAACATTATTTTTCCTTATCCTGACTCATGCTCTTTTGCTTGTCCCCTTCCTCTTGCGAACATAGTGGAACACTTGTATCTCTTTAATTGAAGTCCCCTTCAATGTAAAATCACTAATTGGTACTCACCCACGAGTTACCTCCCCTGCCGTAAGCGCGGGAACAGGTGTCGCCACCCTCTGGCCTCATGCTTCACTCTCTCCTTCTTCGCCCAGTGAGCAGGATGTGAGAGCGCCTGTGTCTCCTTACACACTATATCCTTTGGTTTTTCTTAGTTAGTTACCTATTATAGTTTACTATAAAGGTATAGCTAGTATCCTTCAGTTATTTGCATTGATAATTAATCGTATTTCTACTGTTTATTCACGTGAGTTCGTGATTGTTCAGCTAGTTTTACATTGATGAAAAACTGTACTATTTCTAGATTACGTTTTTCCGCTGCGGATCCGCATGTGGTATGCCCTAGTTGTACTACGCCTTGTGCGTTTGATTCACGTTGCAGTTACTGCATAAATTTAACCAATTCTGCCTTTGATAAATACCATCTTTTGCGTCTTGAGACGTGTTGCAGATAGGTCCGCGCAAACTAGGTGTAGACATGGCGATCGTCGGATTGCCCATCCAGTCAACTGCTGTCGAGGCGATCCTCCCGTCTGGTGTTCTGCTTGAGACCCCATCGGAAGAGGAACGTCGGATGCAGTCCGTCACCTCTAAGAAGCGACCGGCCTCTCCAGACATCCAGTCATCGCGCAGACATAAAGTCCAAGAGGGCCTCAACGTCTTCTCAGCGCCAGACTTCGTACCCCCAGGGCAGCGTCATCCTCCAAAGGAAATCTGAAGTCATCGAGAACTTTCTCAGCCGAGATGGTTCCAGCAGCAGAATTGGGCCTCACGATGACCAGCCTATCATCATACCGACATGCATACAAGAAGCGACCAGTGACAGCGACAGTGACGTCAGCAGAGATCACCATGCAGCCTGATGCCTCTACACTGATGTCAGAGCGAGATGCGTTGAGGCCCCACCGCTAGCACAGCAGAGAGGGCACCATCTACTACGTCGTGCAGATCATCCCAAACGATCTTATGAAACAGATCATGATTATGATGGAAGGCCACTATAGACTGGAGAAGCAGCCATCCCAGGGTCGAGCCTTCACGAAGGCTCCAAGCGTGAAACAGCACCCCCCAGGGCAACCATCGGTCAAGCGTAGCAGCCCGCGACAATGCAGCCTTACGCCGAAGGAAGTCACAGACCACCTCGACGAAGGACCCAGATGTACAGCCTTAAGCTGGTTAGCGGGAAAAATCATCACCTTCTTTGGCGTCATACTCAGATACGGAATCTGATCATCAGACCACACGCAAGCCTTCGCGAAGGTCATATCATCGTTCCCCAGGACCGGACGCAAACGAAGCTTCGCGAAGGCGTTCGCGAAGGACACCTGAACCCAGATCGTCTTCATCTAAAAGATCATCAAGGGACTACACAAGAGCTTCGCGAAGCTACCATCAGTCCCCTCATAGGTCGCCAAGAAGGTCAACCTATCGATATAGATCACCAAGACGATCGCCTCGCCGATCACCACGTCGATCACCTCACAGGTCTGCACATAAGCCTACAACTAGATCTCCACAAGCGTCAAACGATATAGAGATAGAGCCACACAGCCCTACATCAGAAGAGCAACAACCTCTTATCTATGATGATGGAATGGAAGATGATGGAGGAATTATTTTCTCAGATGCAGAGATAAGATATTGGATGGTCAATAATCTAGATCTCTCATCACCTTCAAGAATTGGCAATAAGAGCAGACTTATCTGATGAAAGAAGATGATGCAGATGCTATTACACTACCCCCAATCGACCCGATTGAGGCGGTATCTCAGAACCTAGATACAGCATTTAACAAAGCCACAAAGGTTCAGACGCCACATCTGCCAAATTTCAGCGCCAAGAAGTTCTCCGCATAATATGGACCCCTTCTTCAAAGCGCCAAGACATCGATGAGGAACTATAAGCTGATCTCGATGCCAGAACAAAGTACTACAAGATTGATGATCGGAAATTGGTTCAGATAGAAACCATGACAGGCGTATGTTCTTTGGTCTAAATAGATCTAGAACAATAAATAGAAACACTTATATCCAGATTTGAACACGACCTCTGAAGATAACAGAATGATTTACTCGGCCCTACTGATGCAAAGAAGGACCAGCAGTTTTTAACAGATCATCTGACGTCTGTCTCAGCAGCACTGACCCAGCTCGTCGTCAAGGCCTCCTAGCTTCCTGCAACTGGGGTGAGAACTTTACAGCTCCACTATATACAGCCCGTGGTCTTCCCCATCCATATTTGACGGAGGAATAGACAGAGTCTCCAAAGAAGTCACCAAGGATTCTAGAAGTCCTGATGATTAAATCGATGGACACGCTAGCCAGTGTCATTCGACAGACTTCACAAAGATACTCAGGGAGATCTAAATTCACGGGCCTACAAAGAGCTAGAGACAGGAAGATTGCCAGTTCCAGGGGAAGAGATTCTTTCGTCGCCCATATGGCAACTATAGAGGAGGGTCAGGAAGAGGCAGGACACCCAGAGGTTCCCACAACTATAAACGCTGAAAGACAGGGTTAGGGGAGCGACTGGAGTCTTCCACCCCCAGCCGTTCCAGTACAACCGTCATAAGTGGGTGGACGTCTTCAACTACACTGGGAAAACTGGGGAATACTTCAAGACACCTATGTCTCCAACATTCTTCAGCAGCGGTTTAGGTATCCCACTACAGGCCAAGCCTCCACTAACAGTCAACCCTCACAAGTTTCGGTACAGGCACAACAACTACTACTAAAGTTAAGAGGCGGTTACATTACTCCTAACCAAGCAGGCCATAGAAGTAATAGAGGCAAGGAAACATCGAACCAGGTTCTACTCCCCAGTTTTTCCTAGTACCAAGAAGAACTCAAGGAGAAATACAGACTCATTTACAACATGGGCTTCTTCAACAAGACTTGCTTAAGCAGACCACCCAGGTTCACTATGATACATCTACCGCAGCTACGGCAGATGATTCGCCCCATGGACAACATGGGCAGTATGGATCTACAAGATGCTTATCTGCACATCCCGATACATCGAATCCAGGAAATGCAGCCCGGTTTACGGCTAGGCGGGTTACATTACCAGTGGAAAGTACTCCCATTCGGAATAGCATCAGCCCCATGGTTATTCACGAGAATAACGAAACCGATTGTTACCTATCTACATCGTCAAGGGCTACGCAGTGCGTTCTTCCTCGACGACGGGATACAAGTAGATCAAGATCCACAGCATCTCAAACTACAGTTAAACTACATCATAAAGCTACTAACACAGCTGGGATGGTTAGTACACTTACACAAGTCGGACCTAGTACCATCGCAAGATCTGCAATTCCTAGGCATCCGATTTATCACCAATCTCAACCGTATAGTCGTACCAGAAGACCGTTGGCTCAAGATCCAACAGATCATTCCACCAGCTCTACTTTCGCCGCTACCACTTCGACAATGGCAGAGCTTACTAGGTCTTCTAACATCAGCCCAAGACTTGACAGTCATAGGCAGATTACAGTTACGTCCATTACAGGTCTTAGTCAACTTACACATCTCGGCGATCTACAACCATTCAGTCTACGAAACATCTCAGACCTCATCTATTATGGTGGACAAAGAAATCGAATGTCTGCGAAGGGATTTGTTTAGCAGAGCAGGAATTCAAAACCCATCTATATGTAGACGGCTGTAAGCTCCCAAGGTTGGGAGCTCATCTCACCAACCGGACGGCATCAGGGTTATGGACTCAGCTAGAAAGCAAACTCCACATAAACGCATTAGAGATGAAAGCTGTAATCAACGCCATAAGACATTGGAGCAACATTCTACAGAATGCGCACCTGATGATACATACCGACAACTCGACAGTGGCGTTTTCTGTGAACAGACAAGGCTCAGAAGCGAGATCGAACCTTTTGAATTTAACCTTTCAACTGTTCGAATTAATCCAAGATCTAAATCTACATGTCAAAGCATGCCACATTCCCGGAGCCAGGAATATACTAGCAGACGCACTCTCTCGGCCACATCTACCGTCGCCGACAGAATGGATGCTCAATACAGAAATATTTGCACAGATAATCAAGCAAATAGGAGCACCGCTAGTAGATCTATTCATACAAGGTTCAACAATCAACTACCGACATTCGTGTCACCAGTGCCAGACCCACAAGCATGGGCAGCGGACTCTCTAAGCATATCATGGGAAGGCCTCAATCGCGCAGCGTTTCCTTCCCAGCAATAATACCTCTAGTATTACAGAAAATCAACCAAAGCGCCAAGGCCTACAACTCACTTTGGTGAAGCCTATTGGCCGGCCAGAGCGTGGTTTCAGCCCTAATACAAGATATCGGTCAACCGGCACTAGAACTACCCAAGCGCGCAAACCTGTTAATACATCCTCACACCAAACAGGTGCACAGAAACCCAGAAGTATTCAAACTTCACGTATGGACTGTATTAAAATGTGTTTAAACAAGAGAGGATATTCCTACCAGGGCGGCAAAAGCGGTCACGCTTGCCTTACGATACTCTAGCGCCAGAACTTGTACGATGACAAGTGGCAAAGTTTCGAAAATTATGCAGCAAACAAGGGTTTTACAGCGAGGAGATGCTCGCATCCTCAAGTGGCGAACTATTTGTGTTACTTAGCTAATGCAAAACAAACATTTAAAAGGCTCCTCGACATTGTCAACATATCTTGCCGCGGCTTAGTTCTGTGATTTCTATGAGAACGGGTGTTAAATTAACAAGAACACCAGAGTTACTGGCCTTACTACGTGCTTTCCGGATTGGAGGACCAAAAGCGGAAGTTCCACGCCCAGCTTGGGATCTGAATGTAGTTTTACGACACCCTCACAAGTGAGGATTATGAACCATTGGAATCGACAACTTTTGAATTTCTCTCACAGAAAACAGTTTTCCTGTTATGCGCTAGCCACGGCAGCCAGAATATCTGAAATTCATGCTCTAGATTATGAGAGGATACAGTTTGATGACAATCAAAACACAAGCGCACCTGGGATTAAGATGGGATTTCATCGCCAAAAATCAACTACCAGGTCAACCAGACAGGGTTATTTCCACATCCCTCGCTATCCTCAATTCTCGGATCTCAAGATACATTGGACTTATCTCTATGCCCAGTACGAGCTCTCATAATCTATTTGCGTCGATTTCCAAAACAAAGGCGAAGATCGCTCAGAAGATTGTTCATCCTTTATCGCCTACAAATCAGACAGAAGTCTCTCGTACCACCATATCTATATGGATAAGAACTGTCATTTTACGCGCCTATAAGGCAGCAGGACTGGACCCTCCAACAGCATCAAATCCCCATGAAATCAGGGCATTGGCATCCACCCTCGCCCTTCACGGTAACTGTTCATTGAATACAATTATGGAAGGATGCTTTTGGAAATCTAACATGGTGTTTGCTAATCACTATCTCAGAGATATCACCACCGAGGACGTCTCTGGCATTCATCATTTCGGTCCTTTGGTCCTCGCTCAGCAATTGACAGTCCCTTGTAGGCGTTAATATTCACCCCCACGAGATTATTATATATATGATACATATATTCATTAGCTTATAACTCCATGGAGTTCTAGGGCTATGTACATATTTAGCTTAGGTTATTCAACCTTAAGCTCAAACTGAGTTATATTCAGTGTACAGCTACGTTTAGAGTAGCAGTTTATATATATATTGATATATCAGTATATTAGTAAGGTAATACCCCACTTATAGTGTATATATCTATGGCTTATTATAAGGAAATATCCTAAGTCTCAATGCCTTATGAAGTTCCCGCAGGGGTTATTACAATATCACTTACTTAAATCACTAATTATAATCCAAAGTATTCTGTTTACCCACCACCTCTCCGGTGGATTCTACAAGCAAAAGAGCATGAGTCAGGATAAGGAAAAATATGTAATTTTTTGAGTAAAATTGATATTTTATACTTATCCTGACTCATGAGGTTAGCCCTCCCATCCTCCCCACATAACACTTTGGATTTCCCTGTAAATTCAAGTGTTGGGCTCGCAAAATCAGGAGAGAGTGAAGCATGAGGCCAGAGGGTGGCGACACCTGTTCCCGCGCTTACGGCAGGGGAGGTAACTCGTGGGTGAGTACCAATTAGTGATTTTACATTGAAGGGAGCTTCAATTAAGGAGATACAAGTGTTCCACTATGTTCGCAAGAGGAAGGGGACAAGCAAAAGAGCATGAGTCAGGATAAGTATAAAATATCAATTTTACTCAAAAAATTACATATTTCTATGGATTTCTCGTGTGCATTATCTGTCAGATCGAACCAATTCATCCGTATTTACAGCAACCTCCATCAGATTACTACTCTGTTTGCACAAATCATAATCCCATACTTTGACTCATTAAAAGTCATCTTTCAACCCAACATATGCATTTTATATTCATGATCTGTGTAGTAAGTATCGGTGATTTGTAATGTCCTTTACCTTTACATTTAGGACCCAGGACGCCATCCTTTTGGGAGCAGAAGTGGCCCCTGAAGTCCCCCAGAGGCAGGACGAATGCCAAAAATACCACACAGGACCGGGCAGGCAAGCTTTTCAAACAGTCTTTTGTAGAAACCATAGAAAATATGCTTGTTCTGGAGGCTGTGTTTTGTGTATAGTGAACACCTTTTCCCGAAAGCGTATACAGGCATGTAGAGAGTGATGAGTGTAGGGGGATCACGAGTTAGTCCCCTTATTACACTAGCTGCTGACAAAGTTGTTCATTGTAGTTTTGACCTAAGGTTGTTACATTTGTAATGGAAGTCTTGGAAATTAACATTATTTCTATGGAAGTCTCGTGTGCATTATCTGTCAGATTGCACCCATTCATCCGTATTTACAGCAACCTCAATCAGATTACTACTATGTTGGCACAAAGCAAACCCATGTATGCTCAGAATGTATGCTTAATCATAATCCCATACTTTGACTCCTTGAAAGTCATCTTTCAACCCAACATATGCATTTTGCATTCATGATCTGTGTAGTAAGTATCGGTGATTTGAAATGTCCTTTACGTTTACTTTTAGGACCCAGGACGCCATCCTTTTGGGGGCAGAAGTGGACCCTGAAGTCCCCCAGAGGCAGGACGAATGCCAAAAATATCACAGAGGACCGGACAGGCAAGCTTTTCAAAGAGTCTTTTGTAGAAAACATGGAAAATATGCTTGTTCTGGAGGCTGTGTTGTGTATAGTGAACACCTTTTCCCTAGCGTATACAGGCATGTAGAGAGTGATGAGTGTAGGGGATCACGAGTTAGTCCTCTTATTACACTAGCTGCTGACAAAGTTGTTCATTGTAGTTTTGACCTAAGGTTGTTACATTTGTAATTGAAGTCTTTGAAATTAACATGATTTCTATGGAAGTCTCGTGTGCATTATCTGTCAGATTGCACCCATTCATCCGTATTTACAGCAACCTCAATCAGATTACTACTATGTTGGCACAAAGCAAACCCATGTATGCTCAGAATGTATGCTTAATCATAATCCCATACTTTGACCCCTTGAAAGTCATCTTTCAACCCAACATATGCATTTTGCATTCATGATCTGTGTAGTAAGTATCGGTGATTTGAAATGTCCTTTACGTTTTCTTTTAGGACCCAGGACGCCATCCTTTTGGGGGCAGAAGTGGACCCTGAAGTCCCCCAGAGGCAGGACGAATGCCAAAAATATCACAGAGGACCGGACAGGCAAGCTTTTCAAAGAATCTTTTGTAGAAAACATTGAAAATATGCTTGTTCTGGAGGCTGTCTTGTGTATAGTGAACACCTTTTCCCTAGCGTATACAGGCATATAGAGAGTGATGAGTGTAGATCACGAGTTAGTCCTCTTATTACACTAGCTGCTGACAAAAATTGTTCATTGTAGTTTTGACCTAAGGTTGTTACATTTGTAATGGAAGTCTTTGAAATTAACATGATTTCTATGGAAGTCTCGTGTGCATTATCTGTCAGATTGCACCCATTCATCCGTATTTACAGCAACCTCAATCAGATGACTACTATGTCGGCACAAAGCAAACCCATGTATGCTCAGAATGTATGCTTAATCATAATCCCATACTTTGACTCCTTAAAAGTCATCTTTCAACCCAACATATGCATTTTGCATTCATGATCTGTGTAGTAAGTATCGGTGATTTGAAATGTCCTTTACGTTTACTTTTAGGACCCAGGACGCCATCCTTTTGGGGGCAGAAGTGGACCCTGAAGTCCCCCAGAGGCAGGACGAATGCCAAAAATACCACAGAGGACCGGACAGGCAAGCTTTTCAAAGAGTCTTTTGTAGAAAACATAGAAAATATGCTTGTTCTGGAAGCTGTGTTGTGTATAGTGAACACCTTTTCCCTAGCGTATACAGGCATGTAGAGAGTGATGAGTGTAGGGGATCACGAGTTAGTCCCCTTATAACACTAGCTGCTGACAAAGTTGTTCATTGTAGTTTTGACCTAAGGTTCTTACATTTGTAAGTGAAGTCTTGGAAATTAACATTATTTCTATGGAAGTCTCGTGTGCATTATCTGTCAGATTGCACCCATTCATCCGTATTTACAGCAACCTCGATCAGATTACTACTATGTTGGCACAAAGCAAACCCATGTATGCTCAGAATGTATGCTTAATCATAATCCCATACTTTGACTCCTTAAAAGTCATCTTTCAACCCAACATATGCATTTTGCATTCATGATCTGTGTTGTAAGTATCGGTGATTTGAAATGTTCTTTACGTTTTCTTTTAGGACCAAGGACGCCATCCTTTTGGGGGCAGAAGTGGACCCTGAAGTCCCTCAGAGGCAGGACAAATGCCAAAAATATCACAGAGGACCGGACAGGTAAGCTTTTCAAAGAGTCTTTTGTAGAAAACATGGAAGATATGATTGTTTTGGAAGCTGTGTTGTGTATAGTGAACACCTTTTCCCCAAAGTATACAGGCATGTAGAGAGTGATGAGTGTAGGGGATCACGAGTTAGTCCTCTTATTACACTAGCTGCTGACAAAGTTGTTCATTGTAGTTTTGACCTAAGGTTCTTACATTTGTAATGGAAGTCCTCGAAATTAACATTATTTCTATGGAAGTCTCGTGTGCATTATCTGTCAGATTGCACCCATTCATAAGTATTTACAGCAACCTCGATCAGATTACTACTCTGTTTGCACAAAGCAAACCCATGTATGCTCAGAATGTATGCTTAATCATAATCACATACTTTGACTCATTAAAAGTCATCTTTCAACCCAACATATGCATTTTGCATTCATGATCTGTGTAGTAAGTATCGGTGATTTGAAATGTCCTTTACCTTTACATTTAGGACCCAGGACGCCATCCTTTTTCGGGGCAGAAGTGGACCCTGAAGTCCCCCAGAGGCAGGACGAATGCCAAAAATACCACAGAGGACCGGACAGGCAAGCTTTTCAAAGAGTCTTTTGTAGAAACCATAGAAAATATGCTTGTTCTGGAGGCTGTGTTGTGTATAGTGAACACCTTTTCCCTAAAGTATACAGGCATGTAGAGAGTGATGAGTGTAGGGGATCACGAGTTAGTCCTCTTATTACACTAGCTGCTGACAAAGTTGTTCATTGTAGTTTTGACCTAAGGTTCTTACATTTGTAAGTGAAGTCTTGGAAATTAACATTATTTCTATGGAAGTCTCGTGTGCATTATCTGTCAGATTGCACCAATTCATCCGTATTTACAGCAACCTCGATCAGATTACTACTATGTTGGCACAAAGCAAACCCATGTATGCTCAGAATGTATGCTTAATCATAATCCCATACTTTGACTCATTAAAAGTCATCTTTCAACCTAACATAATGCATTTTGCATCCATGATCTGTGTAGTAAGTATCGGTGATTTGAAATGTCCTTTACGTTTACTTTTAGGACCCAGGACGCCATCCTTTTGGGGGCAGAAGTGGACCCTGAAGTCCCCCAGAGGCAGGACGAATGCCAAAAATACCACAGAGGACCGGACAGGCAAGCTTTTCAAAGAGTCTTTTGTAGAAACCATAGAAAATATGCTTGTTCTGGAAGCTGTGTTGTGTATAGTGAAAACCTTTTCCCTAGCGTATACAGGCATGTAGAGAGTGATGAGTGTAGGGGATCACGAGTTAGTCCTCTTATTACACTAGCTGCTGACAATGTTGTTCATTGTAGTTTTGACCTAAGGTTCTTACATTTGTAAGTGAAGTCCTCGAAATTAACATTATTTCTATGGAAGTCTCGTGTGCCTTATCTGTCAGATCGCACCAATTAATCCGTATTTACAGCAACCTCGATCAGATTACTACTATGTTGGCACAAAGCAAACCCATGTATGCACAGAATGTATGCTTAATCATAATCACATACTTTGACTCATTAAAAGTCATCTTTCAACCCAACATATGCATTTTGCATTCATGATCTGTGTAGTAAGTATCGGTGATTTGAAATGTCCTTTACCTTTACATTTAGGACCCAGGACGCCATCCTTTTTCGGGGCAGAAGTGGACCCTGAAGTCCCCCAGAGGCAGGACGAATGCCAAAAATACGGCACAGGACCGGACAGGCAAGCTTTTCAAACAGTCTTTTGTAGAAAATATGGAAAATATGCTTGTTCTGGAAGCTGTGTTGTGTATAGTGAAGACCTTTTCCCTCCAGTGTATACAGGCATGTAGAGAGTGATGAGTGTAGGGGATCACGAGTTAGTCCTCTTATTACACTAGCTGCTGACAATGTTGTTCATTGTAGTTTTGACCTAAGGTTCTTACATTTGTAAGTGAAGTCCTCGAAATTAACATTATTTCTATGGAAGTCTCGTGTGCATTATCTGTCAGATTGCACCAATTCATCCGTATTTACAGCAACCTCGATCAGATTACTACTATGTTGGCACAAAGCAAACCCATGTATGCACAGAATGTATGCTTAATCATAATCACATACTTTGACTCATTAAAAGTCATCTTTCAACCCAACATAATGCATTTTGCATTCATGATCTGTGTAGTAAGTATCGGTGATTTGAAATGTCCTTTACCTTTACATTTAGGACCCAGGACGCCATCCTTTTTCGGGGCAGAAGTGGACCCTGAAGTCCCCCAGAGGCAGGACGAATGCCAAAAATACCACAGAGGACCGGACAGGCAAGCTTTTCAAAGAGTCTTTTGTAGAAACCATAGAAAATATGCTTGTTCTGGAAGCTGTGTTGTGTATAGTGAACACCTTTTCCCTAGCGTATACAGGCATGTAGAGAGTGATGAGTGTAGGGGATCACGAGTTAGTCCTCTTATTACACTAGCTGCTGACAAAGTTGTTCATTGTAGTTTTGACCTAAGGTTCTTACATTTGTAAGTGAAGTCTTGGAAATTAACATTATTTCTATGGAAGTCTCGTGTGCATTATCTGTCAGATTGCACCAATTCATCCGTATTTACAGCAACCTCGATCAGATTACTACTATGTTGGCACAAAGCAAACCCATGTATGCTCAGAATGTATGCTTAATCATAATCACATACTTTGACTCAGTAAAAGTCATCTTTCAACCTAACATAATGCATTTTGCATCCATGATCTGTGTAGTAAGTATCGGTGATTTGAAATGTCCTTTACGTTTACTTTTAGGACCCAGGACGCCATCCTTTTGGGGGCAGAAGTGGACCCTGAAGTCCCCCAGAGGCAGGACGAATGCCAAAAATACGGCACAGGACCGGACAGGCAAGCTTTTCAAAGAGTCTTTTGTAGAAACCATAGAAAATATGCTTGTTCTGGAAGCTGTGTTGTGTATAGTGAACACCTTTTCCTAGCGTATACAGGCATGTAGAGAGTGATGAGTGTAGGGGATCACGAGTTAGTCCTCTTATTACACTAGCTGCTGACAAAGTTGTTCATTGTAGTTTTGACCTAAGGTTCTTACATTTGTAAGTGAAGTCTTGAAATTAACATTATTTCTATGGAAGTCTCGTGTGCATTATCTGTCAGATTGCACCAATTCATCCGTATTTACAGCAACCTCGATCAGATTACTACTATGTTGGCACAAAGCAAACCCATGTATGCACAGAATGTATGCTTAATCATAATCCCATACTTTGACTCATTAAAAGTCATCTTTCAACCCAACATATGCATTTTGCATCCATGATCTGTGTAGTAAGTATCGGTGATTTGAAATGTCCTTTACCTTTACTTTTAGGACCCAGGACGCCATCCTTTTGGGGGCAGAAGTGGACCCTGAAGTCCCCCAGAGGCAGGACGAATGCCAAAAATACCACAGAGGACCGGACAGGCAAGCTTTTCAAAGAGTCTTTTGTAGAAAATATGGAAAATATGCTTGTTCTGGAAGCTGTGTTTTGTACATTGTATAGTGAAAACACCTTTTCCCTAAAGTATACAGGCATGTAGAGAGTGATGAGTGTAGGGGATCACGAGTTAGTCCTCTTATTACACTAGCTGCTGACAATGTTGTTCATTGTAGTTTTGACCTAAGGTTCTTACATTTGTAAGTGAAGTCCTCGAAATTAACATTATTTCTATGGAAGTCTCGTGTGCCTTATCTGTCAGATCGCACCAATTAATCCGTATTTACAGCAACCTCGATCAGATTACTACTATGTTGGCACAAAGCAAACCCATGTATGCACAGAATGTATGCTTAATCATAATCACATACTTTGACGCATTAAAAGTCATCTTTCATCCCAACATAATGCATTTTGCATCCATGATCTTTGTAGTAAGTATCGGTGATTTGAAATGTCCTTTACCTTTACATTTAGGACCCAGGACGCCATCCTTTTTCGGGGCAGAAGTGGACCCTGAAGTCCCCCAGAGGCAGGACGAATGCCAAAAATACGGCACAGGACCGGACAGGCAAGCTTTTCAAACAGTCTTTTGTAGAAAATATGGAAAATATGCTTTTTCTGGAAGCTGTGTTGTGTATAGTGAACACCTTTTCTCCAGTGTATGCAGGCATGTAGAGAGTGATGAGTGTAGGGGATCACGAGTTAGTCCTTTTATTACACTAGCTGCTGACAATGTTGTTCATTGTAGTTTTGACCTAAGGTTCTTACATTTGTAATGGAAGTCCTCGAAATTAACATTATTTCTATGGAAGTCTCGTGTGCATTATCTGTCAGATTGCACCAATTGATCCGTTTTTGCAGCAACCTCGATCAGATTACTACTCTGTTGGCACAAAGCAAACCAATGTATGCTCAGAATGTATGCTTAATCAAAATCACATACTTTGACTCATTAAAAGTCATCTTTCAACCCAACACATGCATTTTGCATTCATGATCTGTGTAGTAAGTATCGGTGATTTGAAATGTCCTTTACGTTTACTTTAAGGACCCAGGACGCCATGCTTTTGGGAGCAGAAGTGGACCCTGAAGTCCCCCAGAGGCAGGACGAATGCCAAAAATACCACACAGGACCGGACAGGCAAGCTTTTCAAAGAGTCTTTTGTAGAAACCATAGAAAATATGCTTGTTCTGGAAGCTGTGTTGTGTATAGTGAACACCTTTTCTCCAGTGTATGCAGGCATGTAGAGAGTGATGAGTGTAGGGGATCACGAGTTAGTCCTCTTATAACACTAGCTGCTGACAAAGTTGTTCATTGTATTTTTGACCTAAGGTTCTTACATTTGTAATGGAAGTCTTGGAAATTAACATTATTTCTATGGATTTCTCGTGTGCATTATCTGTCAGATCGAACCAATTCATCCGTATTTACAGCAACCTCGATCAGATTACTACTCTGTTTGCACAAATCATAATCCCATACTTTGACTCATTAAAAGTCATCTCTCAACCCAACATATGCATTTTGCATTCATGAACTGTGTAGTAAATATCGGTGATTTGATATCTCCTTTACCTTTACTTTTAGGACCCAGGACGCCATCCTATTGGGGGCAGAAGTGGACCCTGTAGTCCCCCAGAGGCAGGACGAATGCCAAGAAGACCACAGAGGGCCGGAGAGGCAAGCTTTTGAATTAATCTTTTGCAGAAAATATGCTTGTTCTCGAGGACTTTAGATATCCTTAAACTTGTTAAAGGTCACATCTGATTTTCAATTGTGAACTGTTGTGTTGTTCCTTGTTTAGAAAATAGTGATCAAGCTATGTTCACTTCAGTTAATGTAAGTTTTTGTTGACTGACAGGAATATCTGTAAGGACGTGTGTGTAGAAATCATGCAAATTACCGGCATATTTCACGAAACATTTAAATGTTTCACTGTCTTCATGTTTACAATCACATAATTTGAAACGACAGAAATTGCAAATCATCACGTCCATTTTAACCAACCATATCCTCTCCTTCATGTGATTCGATACTACTACAATATATATAATAATATTCCGCTGATATGTGTGCCCATTGTACAAATAAATGTTTGAGAGCACAGTATTTGTATACTGTGGAACATGTTGATCTCTCTCAAACTGTACAAAGAGTTGAAGGTATAAGCACAAGAAACTACGTAATATATTAATGCCTTGACACAAGATGGTAGAGGTAGACATACGTCTTTTTTGTTTGTTTTTTGTACCTCATTCAGCAAAATTCTCTCCCGTTGTATGGCGGCACTGTTTTCCTGCATGTAGCATAAGGTGGTGTAGCGTAGTCGTTCTCATCAAGTACTGGTTGTCATGCCCAGGGCCCGGGTTCGATTCCCACATTTGTACTATGTGTGATGCCCATTTTGTGTATCCCAGGCCATGTTACAATATTACTAAAAGCGCCTTGAAACCATGCTTACTACTGTATTTAAACAACTCCACACAGGTGAGAATTGTGATTAACGATGCTTATCCATGACTGACTTCTTTCAGATGCAGGAACCCTGGTACATTCTGGAGGGCCCCGTCCCTCCGTCGCCCTTCTACACGGACCTCCATACACTGCTTCTCCAGGACGCCGACGGGATGAGCTTTGTCTAATGGTGGCCCCAAAGTATCACGGCTTCCCCATACGTCCCCGCCGATTGGACTTTGGAGGAGGTTCGGTGCTAGGGCCTGACGGGTAGCGTCAGGATGGTGTTGCAGCAACAACCAAGCTACTTAGGGTCGCTACGCACTGTGGCTCCCCACCAGTCTTTCTCAGCATTCCCCAGTAGGCCCAATGCTGACTGCACTTGACTGGTAGATTTTAGGTGGTAGGATAGATAGGGCCCCCTCATGCATGCCCTGCATGACGCTGTCATAGAGATGGCATAACCTAGTGTTTACCCACCATTTATTCCTTCAGTAGGTAGTTCCCAGACAAAGCGAATCGCGGTTGGCCTCTTTGGAGGGCAGTGTACTGGCCGAATGGGACCACATACAGGTAAATCAATGCAAAATTGTTGTTTTATCGAGCCAGCATACATGCATTTTGCATTCATGATCTGCGTAGTAAGTACCGGTGATTTGAAATCCCCTTTACCTTTACTTTTAGGACCCAGGACGCAATCCTTTTGGGACCATGAAGTCCCCCAGAGGCAGTACGAATAATAATAATACCACAGAGGACCGGACAGGCAAGCTTTAAAAAATCAGGCTTATTCTCGAGGATGACTTGTGTATAGGGCACACCTTGTCCACAAAGAATACAGGCATGTAGAGATTGATGAGTGTAGGGGATCACGAGTTAGTTTTCTTATTACACTAGCTGCTGACAAAGTTGTTCATTGTAGTTTTGATCTAAGGTTCTTACATTTGTAATGAAATTCCTCGATATAAACACTATTTCTATCGAAATCTTGAGTAGATTATTTGGCAGGTCGCACCAATTCACCCATATTTACAGCAACCCCGATAAGATAGATTACTACTATCTTGCCTTCAAGCAAAGACGTTGGCACAGAATGTGTGCATAATCATAATCCCTTACTTTGAGGGGCGGTGGGGTAGCCTAGTGGTTAAAGCGTTCGCTCGTTACGCCAAAGGCCGGGGTTTGATTCCCCACATGGGTACAACTTGTGAAGCCCATTAATACTGTCCCCCGCCGTGATATTGCTGGAATATTGTTTAAAAACGACGTAAAACCATACACAGCCAACCAGCCATACTTTGACTTATTAGAAGTCTTTTCTCTACACAGCATACATTCATTTTGAATTCATGATCTGCGTAGTAAGTATCGGTGATTCGAAATCTCCTTTACCTTTACTTTTAGGACCCAGGACGCCATCCTTTTGGGGGCCGAAATGGACCCTGAAGTCCCCAAGAGGCACGACAAATGGTAATAATATCACATGGGACCGGACAGGCAAGTTTTTAAAAAACATCCATATTCTCGAGGATGTCTTTTGTATAGCGCACACCTTTTCCCCAAAGTATACAGGCATGTAGAGATTGAGTGTAGGGGATCACGAGTTAGTCCTCTTATTACATAAAGCTGCTGACAACGGTGTTCATTGTAGTTTTGACCTAAGGTTATTACATTTGTAATAAAATTCCTCGACATTAACAATATTCCTATCGGAATCTTGAGTAGATTATTTATCAAGTCGCACCAATTCATCCATATTTACAGCAACCCCGATTAAAATAGATTACTACTATCTTGCATTAGAGCAAACACATGTTGGCACAAAATGTATGCATAATCATAATCCCATACTTTGCCTATTAAAAGTCCTTGCTCGACCGAGCATATGCATTTTGCATTCATGATCTGCGTAGTAAGTATCGGTGATTTGAAATCTGCTTTACCTTTAATTTTAGGACCCACGATGCCATCCTTTTGGAGGCAGAAGTGCACCGTGAAGTCCCCGATAGTCAGGACGAATGCCAAGAATACCACAGAGGACCGGACAGGCAAGCTTTTCAAACAATCTTTGGTAGAAAACATAGAAAATATACTTGTTCTCAAGGTTGTCTTGTGTATAGCGCATACCTTTCCCCAAAAATACATAGGTATTTAGAGATTGGCGATTGTAGGGGATCACGAGTTAGTTCTCTTATTAAACTAGCTGCTGACAAAGGTGTTCATTGTAGTTTTGACCTAAGGTTATTATATTTGTAATGAAATTCCTCGATATTAACACTATTTCTATCGGAATCTTGAGTAGATTATTTGTCAAGTCGCACCAATTCATCCATATTTACAGCAACCCCGATAAGATAGATTACTACTATCTTGCCTTAAAGCAAACACATGTTGGCACAGAATGTAGACATAATCATAAATTTTTCCTTATCCTGACTCATGCTTATTGCTTGTCTCCCTTTCCTACCGAATGCTAGTGAAACACTTGAATCCCCTTTAGAAGCTCCCTTCAAAAAAGCGGACGTAAAATCACTCACCAGGTGTTATCTCCCTTCCCAAGGTTTTGGTGGGAAACGGCGCCACCTGTCACCCATGCTCCTCACGCTCTCCTTCTTCGCCCGAGTGGACGGTTGTGAGAGCGCCTGGGTCCCCTATACGGCACTATATCCTTTTCTTATTTAGGCTGTGTTACTAAATTAGCTGTATAAGGTTTAAGGAATCATTTACCAACAATATGGTTTGAAATTAATTGTCATATTTGTCTGAATTTTTCACACTTTACGTGATTGTTCACATTGTTTACAAGTTGATGAAATCTTGTATTCTTTATAGATACAGATTGTCTGCTGCTGATCCACACGAATTATGTCCTGCGTGTTCTTCCAGCCTTCGCTGTCAGTTGTGTTTTCACCTGTCTGATTTTGAATTTAACAAATATTCATATTATCTGTTTAGACGTGCAAGGGACAAATCCAGACGAGATTTACAAGACATGTCTAAACCGGCTAAGCTTGCAGAGGACCGTCAGTTGGTGTCTGCACAGATTCACCATCTCAGTGGTCTACTGGGGTCGTCAACGGAGGATGTTGCTGTCTTAGACAACTCTGGCTCGAGGAAGAGATCATCTATATCTGATAATTCCTCATCGCAGTCTAAGAAGACTAAGGCATCATCTTCCCAGAGGAAGAAGTCTACTGTATCTAAGACTTCATAAAAGTCTCCCTTACGGGGCAACGCAGAAGTCGAGGTCCTTCTCAGCTGAGATCGTCCCTCCTGAGGAAGTAGATGTCTACGATGAGCCTCCCATCCTCATCCCTGAGATCACGACTAAGAAGATGACGAGGGCATCTTCTACCGTGACGTCTGCAGCCATCTCTACGGCAGACAACACGTCAACGCAGACATCGGGTTCCAGAGAGGTGCTACGACCTTTGGAGGAAGCCTCGTCACTCTCAGATGCGTCATCCCTGCAACAGCAGTCAGCGCAGAACTTCAACCCGGGTTCCTTTATGCAGCAATTCACCCAGCAGATGTTGGACCTGATGGAACAACGGTTCGCACAGGAGAGAGCTGCGATGCTCCGTCAACGACGAACCTGGGCGAAGGACATACTGTCTGCACATCACGTCCCATTGAAGTCAACAACCTGCGCGAATGTACGAGCCTGCGCGAAGGTTCCAGCATGTCTACGATGCCTGCGCGAAGATCTGGCAGCTCTACAAACGTGGAGCCTACATCAGATACCTTCGCCGAACCTTCAAGAACGAGAAGATGTTCCGTGAACCTTCAAGAAGAAGACGTTCGCCGAACCTTTAAGACGGAAACGTTCGCCGAACCTACGCAGATCTTCCTCCATCTCAGATGCTGAAACAGTCATCAGGAACCTGCCCGCAGGAGCTCTTCATCACGGAGAAGAGAATCTACACCTTCGCGAAGGCACACGGATTCATCTCAAGACTCCAACCCTCGTCAGAGTCGTTCACCTGCACGCAGGTTCTCATAAAGACATTGGCGAACGTCTACATCTCCACGCAGATCTCCACGAAAGCATTCGCGAACGTATTCGCGAATGCATGGATCTCCATGAAAGGTCTGCACGCACGTCTACACGCAGATCTTCACGCATGCAGAGTGGAAGCCTGCATGAAGGAAGAAGCCTACGGGAAGAAACCGGCATGAAGGATCACGCACTTGAACAGACTTAGATGTACCGGAAGATCATCCCAAAGAGCCTTCGCGAAGGAGTAAAATAGACATCTTTCGGAACATCCCACTTCACCCTCAGACCTGGATCTTCGTTGTGAGCCTACGCGAAGGAAGAAATCTTCGCCTGTGCAAAGACAGAGGGATACGTCTCAAGGGTTAAGAGGGGTAGTCTTATCCGGATTCATCACCTGCGCACAGATCATCATGCAGATCATCATGCAGATCTTCAGGCAGGTCTTCAGGCAGATCTTCAGGCTGATCTCCAGAAAAGGATTCAGGATCTTCAAAAAGATATATCTACATCAGAAGATGGTAGAGGAATTAACTGCACAAAAACACTCCTCGGCGCTGAGAACCTACACTTTCACGAAGGTTAAAGATGCTTCTTAAGAATCCAGGAGGGACTCATGTCCATATACAGATCATTCACCTGCGTGCAGATCTTCAGGCAGTCACGTCGTCGCGGTTCAGAGCTGACGACTTGATAGATAATACTGGAGAATTTCAGCGCAGCCTTGGTAAGGCTATGAAGTTCCACAGTCAACATATCCCCGATGTCAAAGCCAGGGAATTCCCGCTACTTCACATAGAACCCTTCATGAAGGCTCCAGAGATTGATGTGAACTGCAAGATCATCAACGACTACCGTTGTAGAACTTACACTGAAGTTGCAAGTATCAACTTTACAAGAAACCTTTGTGTATTCAACACAAAGGGGGTATTTTTCGGCGCTTCATTGAGACAGATGAATACAGTCTACAAGTAACAGCGTTAAGCAAGTATGGCTGATCATCTGTATAAGATGACGACTGCAGTATCTTCAGGAATGAAGGAACAGTCACAGTAGCCAGGGAGACAGTCTACCTACATCTGTATTACGTGGTGAAATCTTTCGCGCGTTTACCATTCAGCCCTCTATACATGTGGTCACTCGTGTAACTTCAGGAGGTTACGAACAAGGCCGAGTCTTGATGAAGAAATCAACGACTGCACAAGATTTTACAAGGATCTTTTTCCTGCAACACCGGTGACGTCACATCGCGGGAATCTGAAAGGAATCAAAATGCTGCATTTTGATTGGTCCATGAGAGACAACGCCCTGTGCAGAAGTCGGACATCGCTCACGTGACAGGAAGTTGTCTACAGATTGTAAACAACATTTCAACATGGGAGGAGGACTCCATTTACAGTCCAGTTAGCAGGGTACAGCGTGATTTGACTGTCTTCACAGGATTTAGAGACCTTCCCTGTCAGCAGATTGAAGACTGTTTATCCGGCGAATAGCAACAACATACGTTTAACGAATTTTGCTCGCCACAGCCAGTCTACTATATATAGACTTCACAACGATGGCAGTCCCAGATCCGGACGTTGCTTCGATTCCTTTACGGACATGGCAAGGGTTCCACTGTCTACTTACTTACAACATAGAACATGAGCAGATTCTGGGAAGATGTTTCATCTCACCACAGAATGACAAGGTCGTCTCAGAGGATCGTTGGGTCTAGATACAAGTCATCGTATCTCAGCACTACTCTCTCCCGCTACCACTACGAAGTTCATATAGAGCCTACTCAGTCTTCTCACGTCAGCAGAAGACATGACTCACAGAGGAAGACTACAATTGCGCCCACTACAGGTGTTAGTGAACGCCCGTTTCAAAAGTCTGGACTCCTTCAGACTACGGAGGGATTGAAACCATATTTTCTATGGTGGACTCGGAAGTCGAATATTTGCGGAGGAATCTACTTATCAGAGCGGAGTGCAACACTCATCTCTACGTAGATGCATCACTTCAAGGCTAGGGAGCTCACCTCAATAACGAAGTGGCAGCAGGGAAATGGTCGAGTCAGGAGCAATCTGCATATCAACATGCTTGAGATGAGAGCAGTAGTAAAGGCCTACACTACACTGGTCCAGCATACTAAGGAATGCTCAACTGATGATCCACACGGACACAGTGGCGTTCTACATCAACAAACAAGGATCAACAAGGTCACGATATCTACTAGACCTCAGCTTTCATCTGTTCAGCATAATAGATGACTTGAACATCTACATAAGAGCATGCCACATTCTTGGAGCCAAGAATGTGATAGCAGACGCCCTATCTCGTCTAACTCAATCATCCCCGACGGAATGGATGTTACATCCAGAGGCCTTTAGATACATCACACAGACGATAGATTTCCGCTAATAGACCTGTTTGCAACAAAATTCAACAAACAGCTACCAACATTCGTCTCTCCGATTCCTGATCCACAAGCATGGGCAACAGATGCTCTAAGCATCTCTGGGGTAGGACTAAACGCTTAGGCGTTTCCTCCTCCAGCTCTAATACCGCAGGTGTTGCAGAAAATCAAGCAGACGAGGAAGCTGCAACTGATTTGGTCGCGCCTTACTGGCCAGAGAGAATGTGGGTTCCTATTCTCACACAAGAATTTGGAAGTCCAAAACTGCAACTCTCAGAGTGGCCAAACCTGCTGATAAATCTGCACACCAAGCAAACACACGGGAACCCCACAGTGTGCCAGCTACACACATGGAGCGTATCAAGACGTGGTTGACGAAAGGAATGCTCCTCCAGAGCAGCGAAAGCAGTTACACTAGCTTTACGCAAATCTACCTGTACCTTGTATAACGACAAGTGGCAGAGTTTTGAGAAATACGCCTTGAGAAAAGGCTTCACAGCGATGAAAGCAGCTCATCCTCAAGTGGCGGAATATCTTTGTCATCTCAGACAAATAAAACATTTAAAAGGTTCAACGCTATCTACATACCTAGCGGCCCTCAGCTCAGTAATCACAGGTGTTAAGCTGACTAAAGTACCAGGAATACTGGCCTTCTACGATCCTTCAAATTGGAAGATCAACAAAAGGAAGTTTAAAGCACTGGCTTGGGATCTTAACGTAGTTCTACAGCATCTCACCAGTGATGCTTATGAACCACTAGACAGGACATCCTATGAGTTTCTTACACAGAAAACTCTCTTCCTGATCGCTTTGGCAACAGCAGCACGGATGTCAGAAATACATGCTCTGGACTTTGAACGTGTACGTTTTGATGCACATCACAACATCGTTCATCTGGGATTGAGATTGGACTTCATAACTAAGAATCAACTGACAGTTCCACGTCCCAGCATTATCATCAATCCTTGGGACACAGGATATCCTGGACCTATCCTTATACCCAGTCAGAGCACTGAAAATCTATTTACAAAGATCTAAAAACAGGAGACGAAAATTCAAACGCCTTTTCATCGGAGACACCCACAGAGATCTCACGCACTACGATATCAATCTGGATGAGAGCAATCATCCTTAGAGCCTACAAGGCAGCAGAACTTGATCCTCCACGAGCCTCCAATCCTCATGAAGTTAGAGCATTAGCATCTACGCTCACCTTACATGGAAACTGCTCAATATCTACTATAATGGAAGGATGCTTTTGGAAATCGGAGTCAGTGTTTGCGAACCACTACCTCAGAGACATAGCTACCGAGGACGTCTCCGGCATCCACCAGTTTGGGCCTCTTGTTGTAGCACAACAACTGACAGTTCCGCTAAGGCGCTGAGATGGATCTTGCCCTTTTGGCACATGTCTTGCAAGCTCATTCTCTGGAAGAGATAGAGCCTAGAGTCCATGTACACATCTAGAACAGACTAGTATGAATATAGACCCTGTACTTGTAGGATTACTCGTACATTTAAGGGTAGCCTCTCCACTTGATACGACCATCAAGAGTTGGAGTCGCCTAAATCCACATATATGTCTACAGAAGACAGATCTGATAAGTTGTGGTCCCCCCAAATTTATCAGAGAAGGCTTGAATATGGATCAGCAGCAGCAGCAGTGCCATCAGAAGTTCCCATGGGGGGTATATAGGACGTAAATTCATCAGTAGGAATCCAGAAGTGGCTTGACCCACCACCGTTTCAGACAGATTCTATAAGCAATAAGCATGAGTCAGGATAAGGAAAAATATGTAATTTTCTGAGTAAAATTGATATTTTATACTTATCCTGACTCATGAGGTGAGCCCTCCCAACCTCTCCTCAAGGCACCCTGGATTTCCTTGTAAATCCGTGTGTCGGGCTACGTATGTATTACGGAGAGAGTGATGAGCATGGGTGACAGGTGGCGCCGTTTCCCGCCAAAACCTTTGGAAGGGAGATAACACCTGGTGAGTGATTTTACGTCCGCTTTTTTGAAGGGAGCTTCAAAACGGGAATTCAAGTGTTTCACTAGCATTCGGAAGGAAAGGGAGACAAGCAATAAGCATGAGTCAGGATAAGTATAAAATATCAATTTTAATCAGAAAATTACATTCTCATACTTTGACTATTAAAAGTCCTTTCTCGACCCAGCATACATGCATTTTGCATTCATGAACTGTGTAGTAAGCATCGGTGATTTGAAATCTCCTTTACTTTACTTTTAGGACCCAGGACGCCATCCTTTTGGGGGCCGAAGTGGACCCTGAAGTCCCCCAGGGGCAATACGAATGCCAAGAATACCACACAGGACCGGACAGGCAAGCTTTTCAAACAATCTTTGGTAGAAAACATGGAAAATATACTTGTTCTCAAGGATGTCTTGTGTATAGCGCACACCTTTTCCCAAAAATACACAGGCATTTAGAGATTGGCGATTGTAGGGGGATCACGAAGTTGGTTCTCTTATTACACTAGGTGGTGACAAAAGTGTTCTTTGTAGTTTTGATCTAAGGTTCTTACATTTGTAATGAAATTTTCAATATTAACATTATTCCTATCGAAATGTTGTGTAGATGATTTGGCAGGTCGCACCAATTCATCCATATTTACAGCAACCCCGATAAGATAGATTACTACTATCTTGCCTTAAAGCAAACACATGTTGGCACAGAACGTAGGCATAATCATAATCTCATACTTTGACTATTAAAAGTCCTTTCTCGACCCAGCATACATGCATTTTGCATTCATGAACTGTGTAGTAAAAGCATCGATGATTTGAAATCTCCTTTACTTTTCCTTTTAGGACCCAGGACGCCATCCTTTCAGGGGCAGAAGTGGACCCTGAAGTCCCCCAGAGGCAGGACGAATGATAATATAACCACAGAGGACCGGACAGGCAAGCTTTTAAAAAACATGCTTATTCTCGAGGATTGTGTATAGGGCACACCTTTTCCCAAAAGTATACAGGCATGTAGAGACTGAGTGTTGGGGATCACGAGTTAGTCCTCTTATTATACTAGCTGCTGACAAAGGTGTCATTGTAGTTTTGATCTAAAAGGTTCTTACATTTGTAATGAAATTCTTCAATATTAACATTATTTCTATCGAAATGTTGTGTAGGATGATTTGGCAGGTCGCACCAATTCATCAGTATTTACAGCAACCTCGATAAGATAGATTTACTACTATCTGCCTTAAAGCAAAACCCATGTTTGCACTCGAATGTAGGCATGATCATAATGCCCACGCTGATCTCTATTTTAAGTCCTTTTCTCGACCCAGCATGTGCCTTTTGCATTCATGATCTGGGCGTGAGTAAAGTATGGTGATTTAAATTTTCCTCTTTAACTTTTACTTTTTAGGACGCCGGACGCCATCCTCTTTGGGGGCAGAAGTGGACCCTGAAGTCCCCTGGTAGAGGCAGGACGATTGCTAAGAATACCACAGAGGACCGACAGGCAAGCTTTTCAAACAACCTTGTAGAAAAACATGGACAATATGCTTGTTCTGAGGATGTCTTGTGTATAGGGCACATCTCTTCCCAAATTATACAGGCATGTAGAGATTGATGAGTGTAGGGGATCACGAGTTAGTCCCTCTTACACTAGCTACTGACAAAGGTGTTCATTGTAATTGCCAGACCTGTTCTTACATTTGTAATGAAATTCTTCGATATGAACACTATTCCTATCGCAAAATCTTGAGTAGATTATTTGGCAGGTCGGACCATTTCATCCATATTTATAGCAACCCCGATAAGATAGATTACTACTATCTTGCCTTAAAGCAAACACATGTTGGCACAGAATGGATTCATAATGATAATCCCATACTCTGACATATTAAAAGTCCTTTCTAATTCCAACATATGCATTTTGCATTCACGATCTGCATAGTAAGTATTTGACTATTAAAAGTCCTTTCTCGACCCAGCATACATGCATTTTGCATTCATGAACTGTGTAGTAAGCACGGTGATTTGAAATCTCCTTTACTTTACTTTTAGGACCCAGGACGCCATCCTTTTGGGGGCCGAAGTGGACCCTGAAGTCCCCCAGGGGCAATACGAATGCCAAGAATACCACACAGGACCGGACAGGCAAGCTTTTCAAACAATCTTTGGTAGAAAACATGGAAAATATACTTGTTCTCAAGGATGTCTTGTGTATAGCGCACACCTTTTCCCAAAAAATACACAGGCATTTAGAGATTGGCGATTGTAGGGGATCACGAGTTAGTTCTCTTATTACACTAGGTGGTGACAAAAGTGTTCTTTGTAGTTTTGATCTAAGGTTCTTACATTTGTAATGAAATTCTTCAATATTAACATTATTCCTATCGAAATGTTGTGTAGATGATTTGGCAGGTCGCACCAATTCATCCATATTTACAGCAACCCCGATAAGATAGATTACTACTATCTTGCCTTAAAGCAAACACATGTTGGCACAGAACGTAGGCATAATCATAATCTCATACTTTGACTATTAAAAGTCCTTTCTCGACCCAGCATACATGCATTTTGCATTCATGAACTGTGTAGTAAGTATCGATGATTTGAAATCTCCTTTACTTTTCCTTTTAGGACCCAGGACGCCATCCTTTCAGGGGCAGAAGTGGACCCTGAAGTCCCCCAGAGGCAGGACGAATGATAATATAACCACAGAGGACCGGACAGGCAAGCTTTTAAAAAACATGCTTATTCTCGAGGATTGTGTATAGGGCACACCTTTTCCCAAAAGTATACAGGCATGTAGAGACTGAGTGTTGGGGATCACGAGTTAGTCCTCTTATTATACTAGCTGCTGACAAAGGTGTCATTGTAGTTTTGATCTAAGGTTCTTACATTTGTAATGAAATTCTTCAATATTAACATTATTTCTATCGAAATGTTGTGTAGATGATTTGGCAGGTCGCACCAATTCATCAGTATTTACAGCAACCCCGATAAGATAGATTACTACTATCTGCCTTAAAGCAAACCCATGTTTGCACTGAATGTAGGCATGATCATAATGCCATACGTTGACTTATTTAAAGTCCTTTCTCGACCCAGCATGTGCCTTTTGCATTCATGATCTGCGTAGTAAGTATCGGTGATTTAAATTCTCCTTTAACTTTACTTTTAGGACGCCGGACGCCATCCTTTTGGGGGCAGAAGTGGACCCTGAAGTCCCCCAGAGGCAGGACGATTGCTAAGAATACCACAGAGGACCGGACAGGCAAGCTTTTCAAACAATCTTTTGTAGAAAACATGGACAATATGCTTGTTCTGGAGGATGTCTTGTGTATAGGGCACATCTCTTCCCCAAATTATACAGGCATGTAGAGATTGATGAGTGTAGGGGATCACGAGTTAGTCCTCTTCTTACACTAGCTACTGACAAAGGTGTTCATTGTAATTGTGACCTAAGGTTCTTACATTTGTAATGAAATTCTTCGATATGAACACTATTCCTATCAAAATCTTGAGTAGATTATTTGGCAGGTCGGACCATTTCATCCATATTTATAGCAACCCCGATAAGATAGATTACTACTATCTTGCCTTAAAGCAAACACATGTTGGCACAGAATGGATTCATAATGATAATCCCATACTCTGACATATTAAAAGTCCTTTCTCGACCCAACATTGGCATATGCATTTTGCATTCACGATCTGCATAGTAAGTATCGGTGATTTGGAAAACCCTTAGCTTTCCTTATCCTGACTCATGCTTAATTGATTGTCTCTATCTTCTTGCGAATGATAGTGGAACACTTGAATCCCCTTTTGAAGCTCCCTTATAAAAAGCGGACGTGAAATCACTCACCCAGTGTTATCTCCCTTGTGACTCTTTTGGCGGGAAAACCACGTCACATGTTCGGACATGCCACTCGCTCTCTCCTTCTTTGCCCTGTGAGAGCGCCTGGTCCCCCTAGACGGCCTTATTTCTTTTAAACTTTGAGGCCTTGCAACTAAATTTGCGGTTTTAGGATTGAAACAATATGGTTTGAAATTTTGTCAAAATTATCTGTATTTGTTCACGTTGTTGACATGTGTTTTCGTCGTGTTTTCGTCTTGCAGTCGTTGCAGACTCGGATTGTCATTTGCTGATCCACATTTAACATGTCCTAATTGTACTTCTCCGTGTTCTTCCAGCTTTCGCTGTCAATTTTGTCAGCATTTAACTGAAGTTGAATTTTATAACTATTTATATTCCATTCTTAGGCGTGCCAAGGACAGGGGTAGACGCAAGTGATTGTCTAAACCAAATGATTGTGTTGATAACCGTTTGTTGTTGCCTACTGACATTCACCATTCTAGTAGTTTACCGGCTGCATCTACGGAGCAGCTCGCTGTGTCTGATGGCAGCTCCGGCTCTAAGAAGAGGTCATCTACATCAACTATAACCTCATCACAGTCGAAGAAGATGAGGACATCGTATTCTCAGAAGAAGAAGTCGTCTACTAATACTCCGGCGAAGTCTTCACATGGGGCAACGCTTAAGACGAGGTCTTTTGCTACAGAGATCATCCCAGCAGATGAAGTAGACGTTTATGATGAGCCACCAATCCTCATCCCTGAAGTTCCAGTGAGGAAGAAGACGAGGTCTTCATCTACAGCAACAGCAGCAGTCATCACAACACAGACATCAGATAGAGATGGCAGTTCGTCACAAGTGCCGCAGTCCTGGGGAGAAGCCTCGACACTCTCAGATGCATCGTCTGCAGCGCAGCAGCAGCAGCAGCAGCAGTCGTTGTCGCAGAGCTTCAACCCTGGGGTCTTCATGCAGCAGTTTAAACAGCAGATGATGGACATGATGGAGCGAAGGTTCGCGCAAGAGAAGGCAGCGACGGAGGCCCCATCTACATCGAAAGCAGCCTGCAGATCACAGCCCACCGATGACAGCAGCCTGCACGAAGGAGGAAGCATGCCCGAAGCCAGAAGCATGCACGAAGGAGGAAGCCTGCGCGAAGATGGAAGCATTCGTGAAAGCATTCACAAAAGCATTCGCGAAGAAGGAAGCATGAACGAAAGCATTCGCGAAGGAGGATAATGAAGCGTTTACATACAGGATGTCTAACGAGGACTTCGATACACTTACTCTTCCACCTATCGATCCGGTTGCAGATGTACCAGGGAATCTCAGCACAGCCTTCAGGAAGGCAACGAAGTTCCAGAGTCAGAGCATCCCACCATTCAATGCTAAGAAGTTCTCTCTTCACCACATGGAACCCTTCACGAAGGCCCTAGAGAAGATCATCAACAACTCCTGAGCCAGGACTTACAAAGTGGAAGATAAGAAGTTGGCACAACTAGGCACAACTACCAGACGTACCTTCTTTGGACTAGCCAGGTCAAGAGCCATCAATGAAACCCTCATCGCGAAGTTTAGGAACTCGGAAGAAGATAGAATGATCTACTTGGCATTACTAACCCAGAAGAAAAATCATCAGTTCATGTCTGAACATCTGGCATCTACATCAGCAGGACTGACACTGTTAAGAAGACAAGGATTACTATCTTCCTGTACGTGGAGTGAACGCTTTACCAAGTCACTATACAGAGCTCTGTGGTCAGCACCATCTATCTTTGCAGGGGAAATTGAGGATGTGGCCAAGGAAGTAACCAAAGAGTCAAGGGAGGTAATGATGATCGAGTCCATCAACACACTAGCTAGTGTTATCCGTCAGGCCTCGCAACGCTTCTCCGGCAAGTCGAAGTTCACAGGAATACAAAGAGCCAGGGAAAATAAATACGGTAGCTCCAGAGGAGGCAGGGATTCTTTTCGTCGCCCAGCCAGAGCTTCCAGAGGTAACCCCGGAAGAGGCAGGGCATCTAGAGGTGCCAACAACTTTAGACGCTGGAGGATGGGTTCGGAACGACTGGAGTCTTCCACCCCCAGCCGTTCCCATACAACCTTCAACAGTGGGTGGACGTCTACAACACTACTGGAAGAATTGGAGAATCTACTCGACGCTATCACAACTCTACTCAAGAAGGAGGCAATCGAAGAAATAAAACAGGAGTTCATCACGCCTGGTTTTCACTCCCCAATTTGATTACTATGAAAGAAAAATTTCCAGGGAAAAGTTCTGATTTATATACAACATGAGGAAATTCAATCAAGATTATCTACTCAGCCCCGCAAAATTCAGAATGATACATCTACCTCAACTGCGACAACTCATACGTCCATTAGACTACCTTGCCAGCATAGATCAACAGGATGCGTATCTTCACATCCTGATACATCTGGACTCTAGGAAATATCGACGATTCCTTTTCAACGGACGTCATTTCCAATGGAAGGTGCTACCATTTGGAATATCGTCGGCCCCCTGGTTGTTTACTCGAGTGACAAAGCCAATCATCACTTATCTACATCATCGAGGTCTCCGCAGTGCGGTTTATCTGGACAACGGGCTTCAAGCTCATCAAGATCCCAGTCAACTCAGATTGCAACTAGACTTCATGATCAGGCTACTCACACAACTTGGATGGCTAGTAAATCTCCTCAAATCGGAACTACAACCCACACAGGATCTGCAATTCCTAGGAATACGATTCATCACATCGCAGAATTGCATTGTCGTCCCAGAGGAGTGTTGGGTCAAGATACAACAGATGATATCTCAAACACTACTCTCTCCGTTACAACTACGAAATTGGCAGAGCCTACTCGGTGTCCTCACGTCAGCACAAGACATGACACGCAGAGGAACACTACAATTCCGCCCACTACAAGTGTTCGTGAACGCTCATCTAGACAGTTCGGACTCCTTCGGACTACCAGACGGACTGAAACCATATCTCCTATGGTGGACACGGAAGTCGAATATTTGCGAAGGAACCTACTTATCAGAGCCGGAGTACAACACTCATCTCTACGTAGATGCATCACTCCAAGGATGGCGAGCCCACCTCGACAACGAAGTGGCAGCAGCGAAATGGTCGAGTCAGGAGCAAAGTCTACACATCAACATGCTCGAGATGAAAGCAGTAATAAACGCCTTACTACACTGGTCCAGCATACTAAGGAACGCACAACTGATGGTCCACACGGACAACTCCACAGTGGCATTCTACATCAACAAACAAGGATCAACAAGACCAAGGAATGTACTAGATCTCAGCTTTCATCGGTTCAGCATAATAGACAAATTGAACATCAACGGCAAAGCATGTCACATTCCTGGTGCAGAGCGAAGAATGTGATAGCAGACGCCCTATCTCGTCCAACACAACCATCTCCGACAGAATGGATGTTACACACAGAAGCATGCAGATACATTATACAGAGGATAGGATCTCCACTAATAGACTTGTTTGCTACAAAGTTCAAGAAACAAATGCCAACATTCGTCTCTCCGGTTCCGGATCCACAAGCATGGGCAACAGATGCTCTAAGCATCTCCTGGGAAGGACTAAACGCATACGCATTTCCACCTCCAGCAGGTATTGCAGAACTTGGAAATCCAACCCTACAACTTCCACGGTGGCCGAACCTACTAATTCATCCGCACACCAAGCAAGTATATGGCAATGCAACAGTATTCCAACTACACGCATGGAATGTATTGCTTGAAGAAAAGAGGATACCCTGCCAGAGCAGCGAACGCAGCCACATTGGCTCTACGTAGATCAACTCGCAGCTTGTACGACGACAAGTGGCAGAGCTTTGAGAAATACGCCTGAAGGAAGGGCTTCACGGCAATGGAAGCAACACATCCAAAAGTGGCAGAATATCTTTGTCATCTAAGACAAACAAGGCGGTTAAAAGGTTCAACATACCTAGCGGCCCTCAGTACAGTTATCACCATGAAGACAGGTGTGAAACTGACTAAAGTACCATAGATACTAGCTCTACTACGCTCCTAAAAGTTGGAAGACCAACAAAAGAAATTCAAAGCACCTGCTTGGGATCTCAACGTAGTCTTACAGCATCTCACCAGTGATGATTATGAACCACTAGGAAGGACATCCTATGAGTTTCTAACACACAAAACTGTTCCTCGTCGCCTTGGAGACAGCAGCTCGGTTATCAGAAATACATGCTCTGAACTTTGAACGAATACGATTTGATGCACATCGCAATATCATACATCTGGGATTGAGATGGGACTTCATAACAAAGAACCAATTGCCCGGTCAGCCAGACAGGCAATTCCACATCCCAGCACTTTCGTCAGTCCTTGGACCACAGGATACTCAGGATCTATCCCTATGTCCAGTCAGAGCATTACAAATCTACCTACAAAGGTCTAAGATGAGGAGACGAAAATTCAAGCGCCTTTTCATCCCTTTATCTACGGAGACACCTACAGAAATCTCACGTACAACAATATCAATATGGATGAGAGCCGTCATATTGAGAGCCTATAAAGTAGCAGGACTCGAGCCACCACAAGCCTCCAATCCTCATGAAGTAAGAGAACTGGCGTCGACACTTGCTCTACATGGATATTGCTCAATCTCGACAATAATGGAAGGCTGCTATTGGAAGTCGGAGACAGTGTTTGCCAACCACTACTTCAGAGACATTGCTACCGAGGACGTCTCCGGTATCCACCAGTTTGGGCCTCTGGTTGTAGCACAACAATTGACGGTTCCTCAAAGACGCTGAGGTGAATATCACCCTTTATCACATGACTTGTAAAAGCCGATACTCAGAGAGTTGGAGCTTAGAGTCCGTGCGCACGTCTAAAGATAGGCTAGCATGAGTGACAGACCCTATACTTGTAAGGACTTACTCGTATATGAAGAAAGGTCACTTCTCCATTGATGCGGAAATCAATCATGGAGTATAAATCCACTTTTACTGTCAGGAGAAGCGGTTCCGGAAAGTCTGACATGTTGTGGTCCGCCCAAACTCATCAGAGGAAGCTAGAAGGAAGGATCAGCATAGTACTTTCAGAAGTTCCCACAGGGGGGTATGCAGGACGTAAATCAGCATGGAATCGAGAGTGGCTTGACCCGTTGAATTCTACAAGCAATTAAGCATGAGTCAGGATAAAGAAAAATATGTCATTTTTAGATTAAAATTGATATTTCATACTTATCCGGACTCATGAGTTAAGCCCTCCCAAACTCCCCTCAGGGCACTCTGCATTCTCTGTAATCCGGTGTCGGGCGCTTAATCAGGAGAGAGTGAGAGGCATGTCCGAACATGTGACGTGGTTTTTCCGTCAATGTGTCACAAGGGAGAAAACACTGGGCGAGTGGTTTTACGTCCTCTTTTTTGAAGGGAGCTTCAAAAGGGGATTCAAGTGTTCCACTATCATTCGCAAGAAGTAAGAGACAATCAATTAAGCATGAGTCAGGATAAGTATAAAACATCAAGTTTAATCTCAAAATTGCATTACCTTTACTTTTAGGACCCAGGACGCCATCCTTTTGGGGGCAGAAGTGGACCCTGAAATTCCCCTGAGGCAGGACGAATGCCAAGAATACCACAGAGGACCGGACAGGCAAGCTTTTCAAACAATCTTTTGTAGAAAACATGGAAAATATGCTTGTTCTCGAGCATGTCTTGTGCATAGCGCATACCTTTTCCCGAAAGTATACAGGCATGTAAAGATTGATGAGTGTAGGGGATCACGAGGTAGTCCTCTTATTACACTAGCTGCTGACAAAGGTGTTTATTGTAGTTTTGATCTAAGGGTTTTACATTCGTAATGAAACTCGTCGATATTAACATTATTCCTAGCGAAATCCTGAGTAGATTGTTTGCCAGGACGCACCAATTCATCAGTATTTACAGCAACCCCCGATAAGATAAATTACCACTATCTTGCCTTAAAGGAAACACATGTTGGCACAGAATGTAGGCATAATCATAATCCCATACTTTGACTAATTCAGAGTCCTTTCTCGACCCAGCATACATGCATTTTGCATTCATGATCTGTGTAGTAAGTATCAGTGATTTGAAATCTGCTTTACCTTTATTTTTAGGACCAAGAACGCCATCCTTTCGGGGGCAGAAGTGGACCCTGAAGTCCCCCAGAGGCAGGACGAATGCTAGTAATACCACAGAGGACCGGACAGGCAAGCTATTAAAAATAATATTCCTATTCTCAAGGATATCTTTTGTATTGGGCACACCTTTTCCCCAAAGTATACATTTGTGTAGAGGTTGATGAGTGTTGGGGATCACGAGTTAGTTCTCTTATTACACTAGCTGTTGACAAAGTTGTTCATTGTAGATTTGAACTAAGGTTCTTACATTTGTAATGAAATTCTTCGATATTAACATTATTCCTAGCGAAATCCTGAGTAGATAGTTTGCCAGGACGCACCAATTCATCCATATTTACAGCAACCCCGATAAGATAGATTACCACTATCTTGCCTTAAAGGAAACACATGTTGGCACAGAATGTATGCATAATCGTAATGCCATACTTTGACTGATTAAAAGTCTTTTCTCGACCAAGCATATGCATTTTGCATTCATGATCTGTGTTGTGAGTATAGGTGATTTGAATTCTCCTTTATCTTTACTTCTAGGACGCAGGACGCCGGACGCCATCCTTTTGGGGGCAGAAGTGGACTCTGAAGTCCCCCAGAGGCACGACGATTGCTAAGAATACCACAGAGGACCGGACAGGCAAGCTTTTCAAACAATCTTTTATAGAAAACGTGGAAAACATGCTTGTTCTAGAAGCTGTGTTGTGTATAGTGAACACCTTTTCTTCAGTGTATGCAGGCATGTAGAGAGTGATGAGTGTAGGGGATCACGAGTTAGTCCTCTTATTACACTAACTGCTGACAACGGTGTTCTTTGTAGTTTTGATCTAAGGTTCTTTCATTTGTAATGAAATTCTGTGATATTAACATTATTCCTATCGAAATCCTGAGTAGATAGTTTGCCAGGTCGCACCAATTCATCAGTATTACATGAACCCCGATAAGATAGATTACTACTATCTCGCCTTAAGGCAAACACATGTTGGCACAGAATGCATGCATATTCATATACCATAGTTTGTTTTATTTAACTCCTTTCTCGACCCAGCATATGCATTTTGCATTCATGATCTATGTAGTAAGTATCGGTGATTTGAAATCTCCTTTACCTTTACTTCTAGGACCCAGAACGCCATCCTTTTGGGGGCAGAAGTGGACCCTGAAGTCCCCCACAGGCACGACGATTGCTAAGAATACCACAGAGGACCGGACAGGCACGCTTTTCAAACAATCTTTTGTAGAAAACATGGAAAACATGCTTGTTCTAGATGATGTCCTGTGTATAGTGCAAACGTTTTCCCCAAAGTATACAGAAATGTAGAAATTCATGGAAGAAAGGGGATCACGCATTGGTCCTCTTCTTACAATAGCTGCTGACAAAGGTGTTCATTGTAGTTTTGATCTAAGGTAATTACATTTGTAATGAAATTCTTCGATATTAACATTATTCCTATCGAAATCTTGTGTAGATTATTTGTCAGATCGCACTAATTCATCAGTATAACAGCAACCCCGATAAGATAGATTACTACTATCGTGCCTTAAAGCAAACACATGTATGCACAGAATGCATGCATAATCATAATGCCATACTTTGACTCATTAAAAGTCATTTCTCGACCCAGCATACGCATTGTGCATTCATGATCTGTGTAGTAAGTATCGGTGATTTGAAATCTCCTTTACCTTTACTTCTAGGACCCAGGATGCCATCCTTTTGGGGGCAGAAGTGGACCTTGAACTCCCCCCAGAGGCAGGACGAATGCCACGAATACCACAGAGGACCGGACAGGCAAGATTTTCAAACAATTTGTTGTAGAAAACATGGAAAATATGCTTGTTCTCGAGGATGTCTTTTGTACAGTGCACACCTTTTCCCCAAAGTATACAGGCATGTAGAGAGTGATGAGTGTAGGGGATCACGAGTTAGTCCTCTTATTACACTAGTTACTGACAAAGGTGTTCATTGTAGTTTTGACCTAAGGTTCTTTCATTTGTAATGAAATTCTTCGATATTAACGATATTCCTATCGAAATCTTATGTAGATTGTTTATGAGAGCGCACTAGTTTTATCAGTATTCTCAGCAACCGTGATATGATAGATTTGTAGTATCTTGCCTTAAAGGAAACACATGTTGGCACAGAATAACTTCATAATCATAATCCCATACTTATTAAAAGTCATATTTATTGTTCTAACGGTGAAGTGGAGTAGTGTTCCTTGGTCAGTAAATAGTCCTCAAGTTATGTTCCTTTTAGTTATACTTTTTCCAGTTTTCGTCATGTTTTACGAAACATTTAAACGTTTAAATGTCCTCATGTATATAATCACATAATTGGAAATGGGAGAACTTGTAAATCATCATACCCTTTTCAACAAAGCAAATCCGCTTCTTCACCTGATGCGATACTATTACAATATACAAAATCTTTTTCCGCTGATATGTGAGTACATTGTTCCACAAAATGTTTGAGAGCACAGTATTTGAATAATGTGCAACATTTTTGTCCCTCTGAAACTGTACAAAGAGGTAAGGTATATGTACAATAAACTACGTAATATATTAATACCTTGACACAAGATGCTAGAGGTAGGCATACATCGTTTTTCCTTGTTTTTTGTACCGTATTCAGGAAAATTCTCTCCCGTTGTATGTCGGCACTATTTTCCTGCATGTAGCATGCGGTGGTGTAGCGTTGTCGTTCTCGTGAAGTAATGGTTGTCATGCACAGGGCCCAGTTTCGATTCCCACAAGTGAGAATTGTGATTCATGATGCTTATCCATGACTGATTTCTTTCAGATGCAGGAACCCTGGTACATTCTGCATCTGGTTATTCCGTCCCTCCGTCCCCTTTCTACACGGACTTCTGTACGCTGCTTTTCCAGGACGCCAACGGGATGAGTTTTGTCTGATGGTGGCTCCATAGTGTCTCGGCTTCCACTTAGGTCCCCCGCCGACTTTGGAGGAGGTTCGGTGCTAGGGCCTGACGGGTAGCGTCAGGATGGTGTTGCAGCAACAACCAAGCTACTTAGGGTCGCTACGCTCTGTGGCTCCCAGTCTTTCTCAGCATTACCCCAGTAGGCCCAATGCTGACTGCACTTGACTGGTAGATTTTAGGTGTTAGCATAGATAGGGCCCCCTCATGCATGCCCTGCATGACGCTGTCATAGAGATGGCATAACTTAGTGTTTACCCACCATTTACTCCTTCAGTAGGTAGTTCCCAGACAGAATGAATCCCGGCTGGCCTCTTTGGAGGACAATGTACTGACCGAATGGGACCACATGTAAGTAAGTATTACAATATTTTAGTTCGATAAGCAGGTTACAACATGTTTTTCTGCACCAAGCACATGTTTTTCGATTTCATGATCTGTGTAGTAAGTATCAATGATTTGAAATTTCCTTTACCGTTACTTTTAGGACAACAAGAAGGATTTTGATGCTAGGAACAACTAAGAAGAAGCCCTGTGGACCGAAGTGGATCTTGAATTCTAAAGAGACATAGTGAACACACACGACCAGGCAAGCAAATTTTTCAAACCATCTTTTCGCAAACACGGAAAACCATGTTTGCTAACAATAATCTCTTTTTGTATAGTTATATCTTACAAATTTTTCTTCTGATTTATAAACTCTGATATGAATATGTACGTAATGAAAACGTTACTTTTAGGACGTAACATGGGCAGAAGTGGACCAAGAACTGTTCCGGCAGAACCACGACCGCCAAGACCACGTGGCTGACGGAGGCTTGCAGACTGCCAAGAAGACATCTCGTAAACACAGCAGCCTTTTACTACTAAAAGACGTCTTTGGGGTAGATGTGGACCTTGAAATCATTCAGAGGCAGGCCGACTGCCAAGAAGACATTCCATAGGCAGATCTGGACCAAGTACACTTCTGGAAGCTTGCCGACTACCAAGAAGACATTCCATAGGCAGATCTGGACCAAGTATACTTCTGGAGGCTTGCCGACTGCCAAGAAGACATCTCGTAAACACAGCAGCCTTTTACTAGTATTAATAGTATTAAGAAGACGTCCTGGTGGCAGAAGTGGACCTTAAAATCCCTCAGAGGCAGGCCGACTGCCAAGAAGATATTCCATAGGCAGATCTGGATCAAGTACTCTTCTTGAGGCTTGCCGACTGCCAAAAAGCCATCTCGTAGACACATCAGCCTTTTACTACTAAAAGATAATGGTAAGATAATGTGTGTAGAAATCATTCCTATTTCCGGCATATTTTTACTAAAAAATCAAACATTGTAATGTCCTCATTTTATAATCACATGATGGGATAGAAAGCAGGAATAATATTGCTGGAGAATAGCAGAAAGCGGCATACTCTGACTGTAACACCTCTGCATATGTGATTAATGCTGCTTATCCATGACTCTTTTCTTTCAGACATATGAACCCTTTTGTCTGTATTTGCGCGCTGCTCACCTCCCTCAGCCGTCTCGCCAAATGGATGCAAGGTATTCTTTGGAATACGCAGGAGGGCGCAGACATGGAACTGTCCCATGACAGGAAGACAAAGCCTCGATCCAGGCTGAACATGGGACCTGTTAACCTTCAATAACAACTTACCGTTCAATGGAACAGTTTTCTTCTTCGGAACTCGGATGGTGTCTTTACGTATAATACACCTGTGGAATTTGTTTGGCTGCAGAGCCGTTATAAAACTCAAGCATGAATTTTCATAGGCTGGATTATGTGTATGCGTAATTGTTGATATATTTTATGACAATGCATTATGCGTGTCTGCTACTGTAAACCCTCCAGTAGATTAGGTAGTGCTGCATACGTTGAGGGAACACGGTTCCAGAGCTTTCACGGTTCCAGAGCTTTTACTCTAAAAGAAGTTTTATCTCTGGTTTTACGTGTCGGGCTTCATCTACCTTCGGCCGTTTTCAAATGTACATCTAAAATATATATATATATATATATATATTATATGATAACCTACGTGATGCCGGTGTTTTTGTTTTGCAATGTGTGTTGTTTATGTTCGTGCAAATAGAGATACTGGTATTGTATCATGTTGGGTATGGTGACAATAAACCGCACAGCTGGTCCAATTGGACTTGTATTTTTGCTGATAATTGGCATTCTGGAAGAACAGATATCCTACGGATATACATGTAAGTTTGTTGGATTTTATCGTGGTGTAAGCATCTAGTTATTTTTTATTTTGCCCAACTCTGCCAACACACCACAACGTCCTACTTTTGTTGTAATATTCTAACCTTTCAATAATCATCTATTCATACAGAGGAAATATGTGCATGTATACCGATGATAATTTAAAAATGGTCAACAAGAGATCTCCCTTCAGCTGATTTGCCCATCGAGAAAGGCAATAAGACACGACCCACATTCATCCAAACATACATCAGCAAACGGATGTAACATCTTGGCCATAAAGTGATTTCTTTGTCCATGCAGAATAAGAATGTGGACAGATGAAGCTCTCGTTTCAGAAAAGAAATTTTAAAAATACTGAATACATCACATACATTTATAATTGATTTTAAATCATCGTGTACAGTACCCTTTAATACGCTGTTCAATACAAAATCTAGTCAGACGTCACATATGTCGCATACTTTTTATAAAGGCAAAAAATTTAGAGATATCAACTTCTTCATTTGAGGAACACGAGGTTTCGGAGTATATTCCATTAACCAGATGGAGGAGTGAGAAAATACACCTGCGATGTTCCTTACATAAGGAGTTGACATCCATAAATTCTCGCCTTTATGTGTATCGCTTCTTAATGCCCTTAAAAGACTGTATATTACTGTGTCAGACATCGTTTTATTTTAAGTGAACTCTTTTTTAGTGAAAATTAACTTTCCCTCACTGCCCTCCCTCGGAGCAGTTCTCACAGTTGGGATAAATGACTCCACATTGAGTTATATATACCTCGATCTTTAACACCGGAATTACATTTGATGATATAGCTGTGGTCTTAAGGCGATTACAACCAGTCGGACCAAACACGTGATCAAATTTCCAGGAAGTGCGTTATTGTATCATTTTGGTATGTGCATTATAGGTATATATCTATATTGAATTATGAATGGGCACCTAGAGCACAATTTCAAACACATATAAAACACAATAAAATATGGACGGCCTAACAGATCATTTCCATCCACTATCAGCCAGGGTGGGGATATTGATAGGTAATTAAAATACCAGCAATTCATTTTTAACATTGATGTCTTAATCTGAAAGTGGCCCGTATTGGATCCCAAAAGGTCAGAGAATTTGTATATCACATATAAAGGTGCATATATGGTAGTGGCATAATTTTAAACTTTGTTTCACAAATACATTCTACATAGAGTCACAGACAGGGTAAATAAATAGTTTTTTAATGTTCTTTTCCGTTCAGCAAATATCATTTCTAAATGTATGTATATTACATTTAATTCTAGTTTAATCATAGATAGCATATTCACGGAAAATGATATTCGTTTCTTATACTTCGATCACATAAAGGACAGTTTCCATGTATTTACCATATTTTGTTCACCTGCCTTTATTATTTCTTAACAGGAAAAATCCCACTCTTGACTAAATACACTCTTCAAATAATGAAAGACATATGCCATTTTTACAAGAATTTATTGCGTTAGTTTACGAGCAATTATTTCATGTAATTTCAATGGTAAAAGGTGAAACTTCACACGTCTATAGACAAAGAGTTCGCCACCACAACATCAGCCTTAATTGTTGTGTTTCTGTTAACTTGAGTCCACAAGATGGCGTCAAAGTCAGTACTTTGTATGGCCACCATTGGCAGCAATTACTCCTCGGAACCGACTCGGCACACACTGGATAAGTCGACGAAGTCGCCCACTCTTCCTGCAATGATGTTCTCTTTTCTTCAGGAAACGTAAATAAAACCTGAAGATCTGACGAGTGTAGATAGATTTTAACTCAGTAGATAGTTTTAATAGAGAGATACCTATCAAGATTATCTCTATACGAACTAAGGACCGTTCGTGGATACACAGAAAACTGTAGATGTATGTTCTCACGACATGGATTGCCTGTATCAGTTTACAACGGTCCGACAACGGTCCTCAGTTCACAATGGCATTGAACACCATTGCGTACCCCTCGTTGGCCTCAAGCTACCGGTCAGGTGGAGAGACAAAATCAGTCTCTATTGAAGAGTTTCAAGATTGCTCATGCAACAAAGGAAAACTGGAAAGAGGCATTGCAGGTATATGTCAGTGTCCTTCAGATAGTCTCCCGAGGACCGTTGTTGGAGTAAACTGATACAGGCAATCCATGTCATGAGAACATACTTTTGGGAATATCTACAGGAATATCTGGGGAAAAGCCCAGCTGAACTCTTGTTTGGACTGACTGACTGAGTGAGTTTGGTTTTACGCCGCTTTTAGCAATATTCCAACAATATCACGGCGGGGGACACCAGAAATGGGCTTCACACATTGTGCCCATGTGGGGATTCGAACCCGGGTCTTCGGCGTGACGAGCCAACGCTTTAACCATTAGGCTACCCCACCACCCCTTGTTTGGAAGGAAGGTGAGAACTAAGTTACCTGTTTTGATTCCTGAATCCACTGACTGAGGTTCGTGACAGAGACGCTGAAAAGAAAGGTTCATCGAAATTGTACGCCGATGAAAAACGCCATGCCGTAGAGTCCAAGATTGTTCCTGGAGACAAGGTGTTGCTTAAAAGGGAACACATGAGTAAGGTAGACACACCTGTGTCCCAACACCAGTTGAAGTTGTGTCTAAGGCAGGAAACATGGTGACTGTGCAAAGTGAGGATGGTGCTCAGTATAGGCGTAATACTTCGCATGTGAAGTCATATCAGTCACAGCTGAACAACCTGACAGAACCAACCAACCAGTGCACGAGTTGACGACAATAAAGCTAGCCAATCAGAGACTGTGGATATTGATCAGTGTCTAAGGAGTTCTGACAGGCAGAAGTCTGTTCTGGAGAAGTTTGATGACTTTGTTATGTTTGACTGATTGGGATCTCATTGGTGAACCATCGTTTCAGCCTAGACCGAGAGTTGAGTTTCATGGACATACAGTTTTCATGTTATTTCGAGCTGGTTCAGTGGTTCGCAACATCTAGTTTCAGTTCTGATTATGTTCATAATGATAATGACTTGACACACGAGAGCTGGAGTGTGTAACGCAGAGTATTGGGGGTATACTTGGCTGTTTGGCTCAAGTTGTCCAGACTTCATGATTATGCAGAAATGGCAGTTTATGTTAATATTTGTTTAAGCAATAAGGTTACAGTAATTACTGCATTTCTCGGATGGGGGAGGGATGTCGTGTCACATATTGTGAGATGAGGAATATTTCGTTCCGCTTATGTGTTTTGTATTAGATGACCGGATGTAATAAATGGAGCATGTGGCGGAAAACCGAAACTGTTATGTGGTACATCAAGCAAGCTGTGATCAACTGAATTGGCCATACTGCTAAATAACAATTACCTGTACTCTACCACACTCTGGTGCAGTGACGGCTTTTGCTCCAAAACATGCGGCATTGAAATAAATTCGTACTGCATGATACATGTAATAACTTTCATTTTCTTATTTCTGCTTCTGTTATTTCCTTGCTTCCTGGTGTGTGTTGAACTAATAGGCCCGTAATCGTACTTAATCAAACCTTGTTCCCTTCATGCCCCAATACAACTTCCTGTCCTATTGTCACCTTTAGGTAACGTACCATGATTTCATCTTACTACAGCTGAATTTATTGATACTTCATCTATTGAAATGGGTGTCAGTCAACTTACGCCAGCTACAAAATGCCCCAGGAAATTTGGTCAAAATGCCTCAGATCTTTGGTCAAATTGCCCATGGGGCTTGTCAAAATGCGCCAATTTATCTAAAATTATTTAAATATATGTCATAACTGCATAGTTTTTGTCAATTTTCGATATTATATTCTTCATACAACATTATATAATAATATTTCTGATAAATGTTCCATTAGTAAACTGATGAGCAAAAGTAATATTCCTGTATAGACAACACTGTAATACCAATTATTTGCCTGTTAATGATGCTTATGGGCCATAAATGCATAGTTTTTGTCAACAAGTTTGGTATAATAATTAATATTATAACACCTTAATATTATATACACCTTAACAAGTTGTAATGGTTAAAGCCAAACACTCTACAAAACGGAAGGGTCCCAATAAGAAAGTTAGGGACCGTTCATAATATAAATTGCCGTGTCTGACACACACACACCCCAAATCTATGTACCAAGAAAATGCCCCCCATAAATATTGAATACTATTATGTACAAAATTGCTGTCCTTACCTGGCTGAGTCCGCCTCTGTGGTGTAGTGGTTAGAGCGTCCACCGGTGAGCGGAATGTCGCGGGTTCGATCCCCGACCGCGTCATACCAAAAGACGTTAAAATATGGTACTTGTTGGTCCCTGCCTGGCGCTCGGCATTAATGGGTACAACAAAGACTGGTCGGCTCAGAGTCAGTATAATGAGTGAGTGGGGTATTCATGCTTCACTGCGGCATGGTATCTCAGTGGGCTAGCACTATAAAACCAGCTTCAGTCTGGGCTAGTACAAGCAGCCGCACATACACATACACACGCAGGTGGTCATATGAGCGAAATATCCTCAAGCATGACGTAAAACCCAATTTCACCTCACCTTACCTGGCTGAGGAAATTATTGTAGTGCAGCATGTGAATTTAACACTTGTTTAACTTTAAAATATTCCTTTTTATAATATATTGTATATAAAGCTTTACATGGTTTAAAAAAATTGAGCTTGAGGAAGATGTAGGTGTGAAATAAGCATATGAGCACAGTTATTTTGTGGAAGTCGCGGTGGCTGAGCTGTTTATGCGTCTGACTTTGTGTGCTGGCGATTAGGTGCCTGACTGAGAGCGTGAGTTTGAATCCCAGATGGGACTCAACCCAGCAAAAGTACAAGAATCTGTACTTTACTAAGAAAGTGTAATCCCAAATGTAGCATGTGGTACACAGTTATTTTATTTTGAACAACAGCTTCCCCAACAGACACAGCACTTCTCAGGTGATTTTGATACATGTATCATATCCAAAAAATGAAAATGATTTTATATCTTAATGTAGCATTTGATTTGATTTAAATGTTTTAAGCCAGTTTGCACAATACATATCTGCTGATAGATATCTTAGAATCCTGTCTTTAAAAATCAATAAATTTGCTCCTTTTGGCACAAAGTTAAACTTTAGTAGCAAACTTTCTGGTACCCAGTCACACTTCACTTGATACAAACTGTTGCAGGAAATAGTTATGGACAAATAATGCAGAAAATATGACATCACAGTTGGCTAAGGACAAGGTGGGCTAAGGGTGAAAAAGCACACAAACACTGAATATATGAAATGACATTTTATTAGAAAGCATATAAAAAGGGTAGGTGGTTTGAACAAATATTCTGGTGATACAAAAGGTGAAAGTCAACAATGAAAAATAGAGCTCATATATACTTAAAACAGATCACAAAGTATAACTCAGCGGATTTCAGCATGTGAATTTAACTATTATGCATGAAACACATGTCCATAAAACTATAACAACTTGGAATGTGAAGCTGTAGATATCTGTATACATGGAAGCTTGGTATAAACACACTAGCAATATCTGAGATCAACTTGTAAAATGATATATGAAATATATACATGGCTTTGAGTAGATATTATATACAGATTCATATCAACAATTTACAGTTTATATAGGAGCACCAGAATATACAAAAGCGTTGTTACCCTGGCAACCAGAGTACTGGTTGGAATTCCAGAGTCTGAATAATCAAGCTAACCATCAAGGTAGTTGTATGTATAAAGATAAGTAGGGGCTTAAAGCCTTGTAGCTATATATGTGACGGGTCGCTTGGCTGAACATGCCCATGAATCATCTCAAAACGATAATAACATATTATCAGCTATACACGATTGAATATATTTTCCTTCACTTATATCACTTAAGAATACATAGGTGAGCTTTGGTAGAACACTTCTATAGGTGAGATAAAGCACACCTTCATTACATGTGAGTCATGGAACAAAGTTGCTGCAGGTGAGTTAAAGCACAACCTTGTTACAAGTAAATCATGGAACAATGTTGCTGCAGGTGAGCTAAAAGACACCCTTGATACAGGAGAGTTATGGGACAACGCTACTGCAGGTGAGTTAAAGCAGAACCTTCTTTCAGGTGAGAAATGGGACAACTCTGCTGCAGGTGGCTTAAAACACAACCTTGTTACAGGTAAGTCATGGAACAATGTTGCTGCAGGTGAGATAAAGCACAACCTTGTTGCAGGTGAGAAATGGGACAACTCTGCTGCAGGTGAGTTAAAATACAACCTTGTTAAAGGTGAGTCATGGATCAACGCTGCTGCAGGGAAGTTAAAGCACAGCCTTTTTACAGGTGAGTCACGTGACAACACTACTGAAGGTGAGTCAAAGCATAACCCTGCTATGTGTGGGCCAAGGCACATCACTGCCTCAGCAGGTAACTGGTGTGTCTCCCTTTTATACTCCCATTGTAACCGTAACAACATCGTAAGAGGCAGTATTTTAATATATCAGTTCAGCTGTGTGTCAATATGCTGATATCATAAATACATCAAAATAATAACAAAATTATCACCTGAATAGAAATGCACTACATGTGAAGCAATAATTCTTATAGATAAACTTTTTGATTGAAACTGGTTGAATGTTAAATTATGCAAAGATAATCATTTAGGACTGACTGCATAGGCGGATCCACTGCCTCAGAAGAGACCCCCCAACAGAAAGTTTATTAAATGACCTTTGAAAATCACAGGCCCTCGTGTCTTTGCGAGGATTAAAGATGGCAAGAAAAATATATAAAAAATTGAGATGACCCCTGACTCGAAATGCTCCACAGTACAGTACTGTGTAGCATTTAGTGTCGAGGGTCATCTCAAAAACTGTTTTTTTAATCTCCGCAAGGACACGAGGGCCTGTGTTGAAAATGGGTGAAATTGAAGAGTGCATCCCCCTATCTCAAAAAGCAGTATCTGCCCCTGGACTGACAGAATCACTAACATGTTTATATATTTCATCCACTATGATGACCAGGCATCAATAATCTTATAATACCATTACTTGTAATACGTCAATAATACTTCAAAAAGTAAATACTGAATTAAATCTGACATCTTCCAGAAACTCCATGAAGACAAAATCACATATACAGAGACAGAGGTACAGATAACTTCTTGGTGATTGAGTTATGTACTCGCCTGTGTTCATCTCAATTGGGTATCCTAATTTTGCTTTGAGTAACCAAATAAATTGTACTCACCTCACTCAAACTCAATTGGGTATTTCGCCATTTTCCAATAAATGTTGGTTTACATGTTTCTTATTTATATTTAATCTGTTGTATGAGAAACGATAATAAAAACTCCTGAAATAGAACCTCTCAATATATATACCTCAGTTATTTTATCTAGATTTGTTTGTATGCATGTAAGATCAAATTTATTGAGTTTTTTCAAAACTTCAGGCGTACTTGTACACAATAGAGTTAATAGGAATTGAGTTTCCACATAAATATTTGCGTAATATATGCCGATACGCAGCTTATCTGTACCTCTGCTGAGATAAGGTGACTGGAGTTTGCCACCATTTTGAGCAATATTCCAGCGTCTGCTTCATGTGGACTGACTGACTGAGTTTAGTTTTAGCAATATTCCAGCAATATCACGGCGGGGGACACCAGAAATGGGCTTAACACATTGTGCCCATGTGGGGAATCGAACCCGGGTCTTCGGCGTGATGAGCCAACGCTTTAACCACTAGGCTACCCCACCGCCCCGCTTCATGTGGAAGGAAAGCTTGAAGTGATGCATGTGGCAGACATTTACAAGTTTGGTAAAACCAATGTACATGGATGGCTATGGTGCTGACAAGCCTAGAAATAGACCTGGGGCAAAACAATATTCTAACCCTCAATCATAAGTTCTTGAAGACACCCGAAGGAATTCTGCACAGCGATGGAATTGATCCGCCATAACATGTGTGCCTTGGATGATTGGTCCACCCTTTACCCACAATGAGATGGGTGGTATTGAACCAAGTTGACAGGGCAGAAATTCTGTTAACTTCTTTGAGTGGCATTTAGAAATTTGTATGATAAACAACTGGGAGAGTTCTATGGATATACAACTTCTTTATTATCAATGTGAACTAATTTAGGTGTAGCTGCTAAATTACTTGATAACAGAGTTAGTGCTACACTAAAACGCTTCTCACATTAATAATACAGAAGCTGTATATCCATAGAATTCTCCCAGTTGTTCAAGATATTCTGTTGATTAATTAATAGGGTCCTATTGATGTCCAAATACTACTGTACCATATTTACAATCATTCTGTGTTGTCAGGATGAAAAAAAGCTTTGATTTCTTGATAAATCTCTTTCCTTGCCTTTCTAGAAATTTCAAACTCATTAGTTCCGATCATTCCATGAATGATGGGGTAATGTCGATGTGTGACGTTAATCCCTGCATTTCTCATTCGTTCAACGTATAACATCCCATCATCCCTAAGCACATCATATTGAGCTGTAACCACCAACGCCGTGGGGACCTTCTCGATCTCGTGACCCAGCAGAGGGGACAGATAGGGGTTGACCACTTGGAACTCAATCTCGCTCCACAGGGTTTCATTTCCACTTTCCTTATCCATCTCCCATTTCCCACTGTAATAGTTTTCTGGGAAATTCTTCACATCAACCAGATCGGAAAAGTGGGTCTTCTTTATCTCGGGCGACACATGCTGGTTTTGGGTCATGGCTTTAGGAAGGTTTGGGTGCGATGTGGGTCCGATGTAGTGTGACCAGTATGTCGCCATCTCAAGGTTGGTGGTGGTGTGGTAGTTGCTGGTGTCGGTGTATGAAGGAAGCTGCAGGTTGAAGGCCTGAAGAGGAGGGTAGATGAGCACTTGGTACACGACGTTGGGGAGCTGTTCATTGCTGTTCAGCATCATTGCCGCTGAAGCTGCTATGTTGCCACCAGTGCTGTCACCTGGAAATACATGGTGGAAGTAATAAAATTATATTTTTCATCCAAGAGTTTGGACCAATGAAACCAACTGTTTATTACGTGAATTATCTTGACTAATACTTCAAGTAAGTTTGTTAAGTTTCGTTGCTTAAGACCCATTATAACCTGGATCTTCACAGGTTGTTGATAGTTGTTGATAGTAATAGCTGTTAGGCAAGTTATTGTCAACGGTTTGTGTACATGTGGTGTTTGATTGAAGCAGTGTCCATTAGTGGTGGTCCGATTAATTGAAATAATCGAAGATTGGTCGCAGTGACCAAACGACCAAGCAATCAATCACACTTTCTCATAATCGAACACAAAGGATTTTGGAACTGCTGATTTAGTCTTTAAAACACTTGACGATGGAACATATCTTTGAAGTTGTCGGGGCCTGCAAACTTGTTTAATTCTTAGAAAACTCAATTCACTAACTGAAAAGTCATGACTGAATATTTGTTGAAGACTCCAGGAAGTTTATGGTCATGATATATTAGTCATCACTTTAAAGTAGCAAGTTGCATCATGTTATACCTATCTGCAATAACAACCTTGATAGGAAATCTGAAATATGATGCAAACCAATTTTTTTCGATGATTGTTCGTTGGTAATGAAGCAATCATCAATTGTGAGATTTCAACCAATTCCCAACACTAGTGTCCATACTGTTGGTTTGTTCTTAAACGCAGCACTCAGCAATATTCCAGCTATATGGCAGCGGTCTGTAAATAATCAAGTCTGGACCAAACAATCCAGTGATCAACAGTATGAGCATCAATCTACACAGTTGGGGTATGATGACATGTGTCAACCAAGTCAGCGAGCCTGACCACCCGATCCCGTTAGTCCCGTCTTGTTACAAGCTTGGGTTGCTGAAGATTAGTTCTACCATGACTTCAGTAAATCCTGGATTGTGAAGGGTTAATTTAAGTCATTCAGTTGTATATACTCATGTTATATACCTCTGATTTTCAAACACAGTATATTTGAAAATCTTAATACAGCAGAATGGAGATAAACATTCGGAGTTGAAAAATCAGAACTATATAACGAAATTATAATATCTTTATAATAGTGTAGCATGACATTTTAAATAAAAAAAATAGAGCTATATAATTTCGTTATATACCTCTGACTTTCCAACACAGTTTATCTCCTAATTTTAACCTGGATCTTCACAATTGTGCCGATACTCACTGCCATTGTGGCTACGTGATTTTTGATTTACTTAAACAACATACTGCCACTGAAGACTCCGTATTTATCACAGGGAATTTCCTATATTATAATGGTACAAGTATTTTGTTTAACAGTTAAACATGGACCACCTTCAAACTTTCAGTTATACATGTATTCTTAATGAGATAGAGAATCTCACTTGTCTTTGGATAAAAAAAAATATATCAACATGAGTCTAAAAAATGTTAAAACACCAAGGCTTGGCGATGATTTCTAAATTTTTATGAACTAGTTCTAATATATTTGATATCAATAGTCACTCATGAGAGACACTATTTATCATCAGCATTCTTCCAGCTATTTCATTTTGGAGAAAGTAGTGAGCGGCATCTTCACAGAAAAAAGAACATGAAACCAGCTTTAGAAGCAGAGACAATAGTGATGTCATTTGAATGTATCACCATGGTAACCAGTGATGTCACAATGGTCTGCAAATTGGCGATGCAATTTCATTCACACTGACATTTACTAGCAGATCTAGAGAGTCCCACCCGACCGAGTGTCTTTTGAGTTGATAAAATTACAAATATCCAAGGCTTGCTGAGGATATTTTCACTTTTATCAACGAATGTTGATATATTTCATATTACAAGACACGAGGGTGAGATTCTTTTTATCATCAAAAATCATTCTTCATTAGTTTTTAAATGTACATCTCTGAACATGGTACTGCCATTTGACTTGCAGTGCAGCGATATCATAGCATTGTGATGTCATCAGTTTTTTGACGTCATAACATTTTGAGTCGTGTAAATGATGTCGGATCATTGTACAAAATCTACTGTCAAAACGATATCTCCTGGGAGATATCGTTTGATCTCACACAAGCAATATCTCCTATGGAACCAGGGGTGGAAATAACCCATTGCTCGACGTCCGAGTCCAGTGTTTTTTTCTGTCGGGCAAGCAAATTTGTATATCACACTGTATCGGACTTTGTGTCAGAGAAAATTGACTTTGTTTGTTAAAAAATAAAAATTTTAAAGTAAAATGGCTGATATCTCCTGTGGAGTGGTTTGATGAAAATCATTATCAGGGCATCTCCTGTGGAGATCAGGTGATTTTTACATGTGCCACTGTTCTGGAGTACACTAGCAATTTTAAAGTCATTTCCACCCCTGTGGAGATCAGTTTTGGATGATAAATCATTATTCTCATCAAGAGATATCTCCTGTGGAGATCAGGTTTGGATGATAAATCATTATTCTCATCAAGAGATATCTCCTGTGGAGATCAGGTTTGGATGATAAATCATTATTCTCATCAAGTGGATCTCCTGTGAACACAGTTTTGGATGATAAATCATTATTCTCATCAAGTGATATCTCCTGTGGAGATCAGTTTTGGATGATGAGTGGTGAACGCTGTGGTACTCAACGACACATTCTCAAATAATCCAGTCACCATTGTGAGATCTGATCCAAGAGTGGTCAGCCCCACAACTGCATAACTAATAAAGGTGGGTATTGCACAGAATTCATATTGCAATATATTGCGATGCGAAAGCATGTATTGCGATATGTATTGCAATATATTGCCTGAAGTATTTTTAAACAAAATACTATTTATAAGCGAGTTAATGCTTGATTTATAGAGCAAAAACACAACAAAATCACTATGCTTGATTAAGCTTTAATAACAACTGTTAATCATGATAAAATAAAAATGTGAAGAATATTTGGCACAAATGATTTCCGAGTGTTACCAAATGATTTCCGAGTGTTACGAAGTTTTCCGAATGCAAGTCAAAATACCGGTTTTCAACCAGCGTATAGCAATACATATCGTTTTCATGTCTGAACCGGTAAATACCGGTAAACCGGTTATATTGTGCAGCCCTAATAACATGACTTGAAAGTACACCACTCTGTTAGAGGCAACAGATACAACATGATTCACGACATGGAAATAACTCATTTATTCACCATACAGTTCTTTCATACACAGAAGGGTTTACTAAATTGAACATAAACTTGATTACATGCAAAGATTAAAGATGTAAGAGTGCGATCATCATATTAATTTATGGAGGCAATCCCAGAGAAATTGGACGGTCAATATTGATGATATTTGTTCACCTACATAACAAATATTTTGACATCATGGGAAGGATCATGTCAAACTAACAAGAAGACAAAGTCATCAATATCCCCAGCAATGGCAAAATACTCTTCATGATTATGTCAAATATTTAGGTGTGTATATAGAAAAGTGGAAGGCGAGTTTTGAAAGGTTTTTAAAGTTCTGCTCCAGAAAGGAGCCCTATCATCAATTTCAGGCTATGTCAAACTTGTTGCCATGGAAATGCCAAAAATATTTTATTCAGAAATCCAAAACTACCAAAAGGCACCAGTACACCACTAGATCTATGTATGTGCCAAGTTTGGTGAAGAAACATTTAACGGTTTTAGAGTTCTGCTCCGGAAAAGTGCACTACCACTAATTTCTGTTTTAGTCAAACTTGTTGCCACGGAAAAGCCAAAAATATTTTATTCAGAATTCCAAAACTCCCCAAAAGCCACCAGTACACCACCAGATCTATATCTATGTGCCAACTTTGGTGAAGAAATAGTGAATGGTTTTAGAGTTCAGCTCCGGAAAAGACAAATGTGCACGGACACTTGTGGACGGACGGATTCAGTTGCTTCACTGAGCGGACGGGCATGGTATCCATTTTAATACCCTGCAAAGCTTCAGTCTTGGCTAAAACAAGCAATTGGCTACAAAATATTACATAGTGAGTGGAGGAGGGGACATGTTCAAGGGAGAGAAGTTCTGGATGTCAACCTCTTTATTATGAGGACAACCACATTTCCTTTGTCATATACAGTCCACCCAGGGTATAATGCAGAAGTTCTTATAATGATCAAGGTTGCCAGAAAATATCTTCTAACCATTAAATCCTGAATATAATGTCAAACTGGTTACAAGGTCAGTGTTCGTTTTAACGCAAAAACCTGCTTCTTTCACACAAATAAATCTGCATTTCACACACAATATTTTCTACCTGTATGTTCTGCATGTAAAGCATTTTGTGTTCTGGTAACAAGTAACTGAAAAACTTATTTTCCCCAAGGAAACAACAAAATAAACAAGAGTTTCTCTCAGCTAATTTGACTTGCAACTGGTGACAACATGAACTGATAAATGCAAGGAAACGATGTCTAAATTTCCAAATTTTACAGGGGAAGCCCGAACCCCTCAACAGACCTTGCCACTTTCTGGCTCAGGCATTCCCCTGTGGTGCATGCATACGCAAGATTCTCGGGTCTTTACAGTTTAGGATCACAAAGCATTTTTTCCTACCACGAACACTGTTATAAGGTCCCAAATTGCCAGAACAGATTTCACACTATAAATATTCCCTGGATAAAATGCCAAACAGGCTGTAATGCCATTGTCAACCTACAATACAAACTTGAGATCAACAGTGAAGACTGGGAGGACATTCCTGCTGACTGTTCAGGATGGAGAAGCACCCTGACTAAACAACCGATGACAGGAGAGGAGAAACTGATCAGCGTAGCAGAAGACAAACGGACCAGCAGAAAAGAATGCTGTAGCGCAGACAATTCGCAGACAATCCACAGGTGCGACTTGTGTGACAGAGACCGCTACTCGCACACCTGTTTAGCCACAGGCGGCAATGTTCCAGCAGGGCAGACAAGTGGGATCAAATCCATGGTCATCACTGACCGACGGAGGCCCATATGCAATGACATCGGCCTTTGCCTTCAGTAGGTGTGAAAAGTAAAGTCAGTTGTTTGATCATTCTTTAAGTTGATTATGCATAAAACCTTTGGACATACTATACTACTCACACTTTGCTAAGGACACAAAAATTCACAACTTGACTTGTACGTAGATTTATAATTTGAAATTGTATTCATTTAAAACTGGATAAATAATAATATGGTAACCCCTCATTAGGCAAAACTCACTTTAAGCTAACCTTATGCACATGATACAAGAGTAACCATAAAAATGGTTTTCATGGCACCGATCAACCATTTTGCAAATCATAGAACGAGTCATTGACAAATAAACAACACATGTCAATAGCAGAGATCCTAGGTATTTAAACCAAATTTGACCCCACATAATAGTTTTCTGTTGAATCCATGATTTGATCCTTAGCAAAGTGTGAATAGTATATGTATAAGTTGGTTTTGACTGATTAGAATGGGTTATCTGGTTACACAGCATTTTGGTTATAACTCTCAAATCTTTCTTCCTTGCTGTGGTCAGTGAGTTTATCTACGATTTAACCTCAAACAAATTGCAAAAGAATTTATTTTGCGATAAATATGTTCATTGACATTGTCTAAATGACATATTAAAAGTCTAAGAAAAATTAAAGTGGGGAAACAATAAAAATAGTTCAAATAATTTCATCCATTTACCAAACCCGAATTTGACCCGTTCGGGCCCCAATTGGGAAAAAGGGAGACAACTCTGATTGACTGCAAACAAGCTAAATCGAGACGTCAAAAGAAGTTCATTAACATGCGTGTTTGCTGTTTTCAAGTCAACTATACAATCAGGTAAGTTATTTTATACATCATTTGTGCATTGTCTTCGCTTATGATCCAAAGATATGGCATGATTTTACAAATGTAACACCTAATCTACTTGACGGCACCGGCAGCATTTGCCTTGCAATGGTAGACTTTTTAACTCCCGTTTCTTTTTAATCATTGAAGTAAGAAACTTAAATACCATTAACCATTATTTTAAAACATGTTATTCGTGTACGTTTTATCAAAAAGATATGCTTTGAAGATGTCTAAATTAAGATGAAAATGGCATGAAATGCGACGTCACTCTGTCAGGAAAAAACCCCTATGGAAACCCAGAAGGGCCATGCTGATGACATGACTTCAACAGACTTGACCAAGAATAAGTGAATTTATAAAATAAGAGGGTTTTTAAACATTATTTTTCATTAATATTTAAGTAAATTTAATTTCAGAACTGATTCACATATTGTACCCATGTGGGAATCAAACTCGGGTCTTCGGCGTGACAAGCGAACGCTTTATTCACTAAGCTACCCCACTGCCCCTGGTGCACTGTGACATGTCATGCAATGGTACACTGCATGATACACATTTATATGTATCGATATAAGGCAATGTGTATCAGTAAGACATATTACTTGATGCTCATTTACATTTCAATTTCACCCTGTTATATACACAGTGAAGCTACATTTTGTCAAACAACAGTGACAGGGATCAACCTAGGTTACCAATGTTTGGGGGCCTGGGGCTTTACTCTGAGACAAAATGTGAAAAGAAGGATCAAGTGATGGTAGAGATTGCATGCCCAGAGGCTGTTGGTTGATAAAAATGGATCAACAAGTGCCCACACATGAATATTTCCACTGTGTTTGGTATTTTTTTTATCACATACAGAAGATAAGTTTAATTGCTTGAAAATATATGATTTTTGGTTTGTTTGTTAGTTGTTTAAAGCCGCACTCAACTATAATCGAGCTCTATGGCAGTGGTCTGTAAATGACCGAATCTGGACCAGACAATCCAGAGATTAAAGTCATGAGCATTGATCTACACAAGTAGACTTATGCATTAACTAAGGGACTGTTCATCATTTATGGCTAGGGGGGTGATGATGATTTTTGTGGAGTGGCATGTACAATGTGAATGACCCCCCCCTAAAATGTATGTACAAAATAAGTGACCCCCCTGCATGTCATGTCAATTACCCCCCTCCTCTTCCCATAATTTCTAACCATAATTTTAAACATATTTTTATGTACAAAATTGCTGACACCCCCTAGTTTGTGTGTACAAAATTGCTGACCCCCCCTAGCTCCACAGAACAAAATGGGTGACACCCCCCCTTAAAATCATCATCACCTCCCCTTACCATAAATTATGAAAGGTCCCTAAGTCAGCTAGTCAAACCACCTGACCCGTTAATCGCATCTTACAACAAGCATGTGTTGCCGAAAACTATTTCTTAAACATCTTCAATGGTATTCGAATATGTATGAAATCAAGTAAACAGCTTTGAATCGAGTGAGGTTACTGTTATGCTGCTTTTAGCAACATTCCAGCAACATCACGGCCGGGGGACACTAGACTGACTGACTGACTGAGTTTAGTTTTCGCTTTTAGCAATATTCCAGCAACATCACGGCCGGGGGACACTAGACTGACTGACTGACTGAGTTTAGTTTTACACCGCTTTTAGCAATATTCCAGCAATATCACGGCCGGGGACACTAGACTGACTGACTGACTGAGTTTAGTTTTACACGCTTTAGCTTTTCCAGCAACATCATGGCGGGGACAATGCTAGACTGACTGACTGACTGAGTTTAGTTTACAAGCAACATCAAACCTGCAGAGGTTTTCAATTCTTTGAAGAGAACCTGGCTATCCTTGGGGTACATATTATGCATTTTCGGCTGTAAAATGTCCTGTGACAGTTGTATCAATGTTTTTGAATAAAAGATTGTACAATAAATAAACTCTTTTATTTATTATCTGGGACCCTACCTCGCGGAGTTACCTCCCTTAAGCATGCTTTCCAACTGGGTAGGCTCCTAGACCCGTATCATCATTCCTTCTGCTGAATTCTCATCAGTGAACAGAATTGCGGGGAGGTGGGTGGGCCCTACCCCAAGGGGCGACTCTCTTCAAAGAATTGAAAACCTCTGCAGGTTTGGAAAATTCTTTTCAGAGAGATCGTCCTTGGGGTACATATTATGCATAAACACAGACTCCCAAAGACCGGGAGGCCAGGGAGGAGGAATTCTGTCCAAGCACACACAAAATATAGCGATCGTATCATGGAAAAAAAATTGAACAGGCGCCATAACACTCACCTGTCACTCGACCCAGTTTAAGCTTCAGCGAGGCATTATGGGAGGAACTGACAGGGAGGATTTGTGCTCAAAAGGCGACCTCTAGCATAATGAGACATTGCACGTAGTCGCGAATGTCAGTGAAATCCGACCCACTAAGTGGCTTCTTCATGAGAGCACCGTGGGGAAAACAAAATACCACTCACTAGCGATATCGTAACTCCTTAGAGAGAATCGAAGGGGGTACAGGTTCTCTGAGTGCTTTCGTAGCAGACATGTCAATAATGGAATCATTGTACAGTAAGCGTCAACACAAACCAATAAACCAAGACTCACTTGGTCAGGGTGGCAGGACACTGTCCACTGGAAAACGATGCGACCAAAGCTTCACCGCGATTGCGTGAATGTGTATCGAGCTGATAATGGCGTATAAAGTGCTTGGCGGCTCCAAATAGCGGCAGAGCAGATCTCTTCAATGGGGAGTGCGATGCAAAAGCTTTTGATGCGGCTACTGCCTGACCGAGTGAGCCTTCAACCCCTCAGGGGAGGCTTGCCCTTAGCCTGATAAGCGGCACAAATACGAAACAAGCCAGCGAGACAAAGTTTGCTTGCTGGCTGGCAGACCAACCTTCCGCCACCGTAACAACAGAACAGCTGGGTACCGTGCGGATCCCCTGCGTTAGTTTGATATAGACTTTGGCGTCTTCACGGACATCCAGCGGGTGAGTGCTTTCGTAGGAGTGGTCCCGATGTGGAAGGCTGGGTAAGAGTAGGAAGTTCGATAGGAGCTGTCACATGGAAGCGTGATGGACCTTCGATTCGGTAAGTATCTGGGAGGCGAATGCTGACCGCGATCCGTGTGAAACACAGTCAGCGCCGGGTCCGGACGACATAGCATGTATATCGCCGACTCTTGACCAGATGTTACCGCCACCAGAAACACAGCTTTCCAGGTCAACAACTGAATGGAAATAGCCGATAGGTGTGAAAAGTGGGACGGACAGCCAATCGAGCACGATCGACAAATCCCAAGGTGGACTGGTTACAGCCTGAGAGCAGGTCGAATCCGTTCAGCGCCAGCTAAAAGCTATGAGAGAGGTGCTGCCCCAGAAGAGCACCATCGACAGGGGTGTGAAAAGTGGAAATAGCGGTGGAGTAGCCACGAATGGTGAAGCCGCCAGGCCTTCTTCCAAGCGAGCTTGCAAAAACTCAATACTTTCGGACTAAATCCGCGAAAAGGGATCTGCAATGCCCCTATCTGCACACCAGCAGCGCATAAGCGGGACCACCTATCCTCATACTGAGCGTTTGTCGAATCCGCCTCCGAAGCCAGAATTGTGTCTGCAACTGCTGCAGGAATTCCGGCGTGCCTCGAGGTTAGACCTGACAGAGGCCAAGCCACCCACTGAATCCGTGGATTTGGGTGGAAGCTCCGTTCTGAAGTGAGAATGTCGATTACGCCAAAGGTAATAGAACAGGAGGCTGAGCCAGAAACCTGAGAATTACGGAAACCAGCTCTGTGGCGACCAAAGCGGTGCCAGTAGCACAAGTAGCGAGCTGGCTGGGTGGACAGCTGTGAAAGGACACGGGGAATGAGTGGTAGCGGGGGCGCCCAGAGCACTTTGCCGTCAATCTAACAGGAAGGCGTCGGCAGCCAGCGCCCTCTGGTCGGTATCCGAGAGCAGAACCGCGGGTGTCTGATCGTCCGCCCGGGGCGCAAACAGATCCACCTCGAGCGACCCGTACAACTGGGAGATTACTGTGAATATCTGCCTGTCGAGCATCCACTTCGTCGCGGGGCCAGGATCCGGCGAAAGCGCATCTGCTGCGCCGTTCTCCAGCCCGGGGAGATAAACAGGGTACCTGACAATGCGTGCTGAGTGGCTCCAGAGGAAAAGTCCCACGCTTCGGAGGAGCTGGGGGACTACCGTGCCTCCCTGCTTCAGGATGTCACGACATGGCGTCTGGTTGTCTAACTGAAGGCGGACTACCTGGCCCGCGGACATGCTCTCTGGCGCTCGAATACCAACGCACAGCTCTCAGCTCCAACACGTTGATGTGAAGGTGAGCTTGACTTCGGACCAGAGTCGGAAGCGACAGACTGCCAAACGCCCCAGCCCGTGAGGGCGCATCTGTCTGAACTGTGAGAGCTGGCGTCGGGATTTCCAAGGGAACCCCTGGTGAGATTCCCGACATTTGTCCACCACTGAAGGTGAGGTGTCAACCACTTTCGGGGACTGTGAGACTGCGCTCCAGATCCTCCGTGTGAGTCCACAGCCCAGCCAAAGCTTGCTGTATGGGGCGCGCATCCTCAACAGCGCCCGCCACACTACAGAGATCGTCGCCGCCATATGGCCCAGTAGGCGGAGCCAAGTCCGTGCTGGTGCCTGGGGCTGGGAGAGGAATGAAGATACCATCTCGAACTCTGGTGACCCGGTCGAGGCGACAAGGAAAGCGAGATCCTTGTTACGTTTGGAATCGGCTCTCAAGAAAAACCAAGTCCTGGGTGGGTACCAGGTCGGTTTCTTGAGGTTGATGATCCACCCCAGTCGAGTTAGAATGTCTATCACTGTGTGAGTAGCATCTTGACTTCGCTGGCTGTGTTAGTGCTCGAGCAACCAGTCGTCTAGGTAAAGGGTAACAACGCCTTCCTTGCGGCGGCGAGCTAGGGTAGCTGGGACTAACATGAGCTTGGTGAACACCCTTGGGGCAGTCGATATGCGAAGGGGAGCACCCTGAATTGGTAATACATCCCGTCGTAAAGAGAAGCGGAGGTACTGCTTGAGCGAGGGATGTATGGTACATCTGAATCGCATCCTTTAGGTCGATTGGCGTGAGCCAATCGCCGGGCTGAACAGATGAGATCACCGGCGCAGTGTCTCCATCTTGAAGGATGGTGCCGAGCATCGCGATTCAACCCTTGAGGTTGAGAATCGGACGGAACCGCCGTCTTTCTTCGGGAGACGAGGAAATGCGTGGAGTAAAATCCGCCTGTTCCTCTCCCGGTGGAATCGCGCTTCGATTAGCGGACTTGTCCAGCAGAGCCTGAACCGTCGCGCAATATGTCGCCCTGGCCTGGCATGGCGGCACGGAGTGCGTCGTATGCCCGGTGAAGTCGGGCGGACCTCGCTTCCACAGTGGGAGATGGCCTATGCTGACCGTGGCCAGCACCCAAAGCGTTGTTGGTAGCCTTCTCCCATTCCGGCAGGAATAGAGAAGGCGGCCTCCCACTAAGGATATGGGGTAGGAGGCGTGCGTGGACCCTAATGCGAAGCTGACTGGGTGTGACACCGCGGCGGGCGGCAGCCTGTTGGGTTAGCGGGAGGTCGGGGCAGACCTCCAGCGCCCGCGAGAGCTGGGAGCTGGTCGAGGACTGCTCCTTGCCCCTACCCTTGGCGGACCTACTCCTCCGCCTACCCTACCAGCGGCGAAGCCAGCCCGGCGGGCTTCGGTGTAGGCTGCACCCGGCGGAGGAAGGTGGCGCGGGGGGCGAGACACCAGCGGGTGCTCCAACAAGGCCTTAGAATCCTTGAAGGAGGTAGCTGCAGCGGCAGCCTCCCGTATGACCTGCTGTGCCCGGGAAGAGGTGGCTCCCAGGCGGAAGGGAGAGCCAGCAAGGTCTGCTGTGTTGCTGCCGCGAGTACCTAGGCGTCGACAGCCACAGCCTGCGCATCCCATGACTGCGCACATCACCGTCGGCGCAGCAGACCGCCAAAGTCGTCAGCGAGGTGAGCCTGAACTTCCGACAGCTGGCCGGAGCTACGACATCGCGGCGACCGCGTCGCCAGCATGCCCCTCCGCCTCAGGGCCGACCTCTGTATCGAGGAGAGGTAGGCCTCATGGACCACCACCACCCGCACCTGCTGCATCGGCGTTCGGTAGACCTCCTGCGTAGGTCGATGCGGCGTGCGCAGAAGCGCCAGCGAGGGCAAAAGGTGGAGTGGCGCCTTTGCCGAGCAGCGGAGCTGCTCGAGGAGGAAGCGAGCCTCCCCAGAGGCGGCGGAAGTGAAAACACACTTTCGTCCACGATCGGTTACGACGAACAGGGAATCCTCCCAAGCTGGTAGCGCCCTTGCGAGTTCAGGTAAGTCAAACCTTACTTCGGGTACCAGACAAGAGGGATGCGACCGTCCGCGACCAGCGATGGCAGAATCGCGGAGCTGCGTCTGTGAGGGTTGCCTAGGGGCAAGCGCCTGCGCCAGGCAAAGCGGAACTCAGTCGAGTCCACGCTACCAGCAGGCACAGCGGCCTGGGGTAGGCCCTCGGCAATTCTCTGCGGACCTCCCGCAAGGCGAAGCAAAGCGGAAGCCGCCCGTCATGCTCCTCGACCTCCCCAAGCTCCATTGCCTCGGCGTCGAGCCGAGTCAGAGGCTGGGTCTCCTCCGTAGAGGACCCTAACCCGACCGGTGGACTGCCTGGCGCTGGGCACCACAGGAAGGAGGAACAGACCGACTGCTCCGCGTCAGCGCCAGCCGGCGTCGTGGACCCGGTCCCGAGGCGCTGGAGGCAGGCCAGGCAGAACTGGTGCCTCCCGCTCTCATGGGGCGGGTGTCGCGCCAGGGACGGAATACCAGGAATACTCCAGCGGCCCAAAGCGCAAGCTCGAGAGGGGACTGGGAGCACCTCCCTCTCGAGCAGCAGAGGCGTCGGATTGAAGCCAGAGGCAGCGGATCGACAGGCGCCTCAAGGCTGAGGGATCTAGCGAGGCGGCGATCCCACCCGGACTCTCCGCCCCGTCCGGGTGGGCGAGGAACTCCTGGCGGAGACCTCCAACCGACTCCCGAGCGAAGGACTTCATTGAGTCCATCTGCTTCTGAAACATCGACTCCATTATAGACATGTCAAAACCACTTTCGAAGTGGTAGGAGAGGGGAAGGGGCCGCGGATTTTTTCCTTTTTGGGCGCCCGTTTAGATTTTGGCGGGGAACCTGCGTCAGGTCCCCTCCGCCTCCGCATCTCGGCGGTAAAACAGGGTGTCGACGCCCGCCTCTTCTGTGCCGGAAAAGGCCAGACAAATTGAACATGTATCAGCCACATGGCCCGTCTTCTCCAGACAGGCCGCATTGGGAGTGACTGTCAGCCGGGGAATACTTCCCCACAGACCCGAACAACAGGTAAAAGCCTGAAACAAACCGTAAACATGTTAGTTAACTTGTGGCCAGAAGCAGAAACCACGTGAAAACATTGAAAAACTACGTGAAGGTTACCGCGGAAAGTAATAGTTGGTTTTAAAGCGCCAATATTGCGACCAGCGACACGCTAAACTTCCGCCATGGCAGAGCAAGCGTCGCGTAAACCACGGGAAAGTTTGCGTATTTAGATAGTACTTATACAAAGTCACAATTATGGAAACAACCACTGTAAGGCTTTACTGTTATTGTTTAGACAAATAAAAACCAAACATACAGGTGGTGTCTCAGACATCTTAAAATACAGCGCCGTACGGCTCATGAAAGGTAATCTATAATAATGAGCGTCTGTTCAGGGCCGTGACAGCAGAAGGAATGATGATACGGGTCTAGGAGCCTACCCAGTTGGTGCGCATGCGCTAAGGGAGGTAACTCCGTGAGGTAGGGTCCGTATAATAAATAAAAGAGTTTATTTATTGTACAATCTTTTTATTCAAAAAACATTGATACAACTGTCACAGGACATTTTTCAGCCGGAAAATGCATAATATGTACCCCAAGGACGATCTCTCTGAAAAAGAATTAACATTTTATTCTTGTTTCTTTATTCCTGTTGGTCGTCCTATTTTTTTTTTAAATGTTTATTTTGATTTTTTTACAATTTTCCCCAGTATTTATGGTCCCTGGACCCATAATTCAACAAAAATGAAAAAAGAAAAGCCTACCAACAGTATATTTACTCTAATGGTATTTATACCATATGTTCCTTATCCTGTTATCACCATTATTCTCAGTTCATATTGACCTCAATATAGTTGGCAATTTCCTTTATCGCCCTGTGGCAGACCTCCATCTGTGTGAAACTGTAAGACAAGTACATGTAACAGAAGCCATGTCCGGCCTGTTTCACGTGGTAAGTATTAACCCGTATCCCCGCTCTACGTAGCCTCTCAGCGTAGATCATCCCCTCGTCCCGAAGGACATCTGTATCAGCTGTTATGATGTATGCAGGGGGGACCTGGGTTAGATCCAGGGCCAAAAGTGGGGCAAAGGTCGAGTCCAATATAAGAGCTTCAATCTGATTGGATAGAGCGTCATTTCCTTCATTCTTATTCAAGATGTCCGTTGGAGTGGTCTGAAATCGCTCTGGAAGCAGTTCTTGACTCACAGACCGAGCGTATTCGGAATATTTCAAGATCATTGATGTGTGATTGTTGGAAGCAAAGTCTTCATAATATTTTTCTGGTTCCTTAAGACCAAGGTACTTGATCCATCCATGACAACTTCTTTTTTGGACAGCATTGGATCATCCTGGAACTTTTGAAATGATGGGAGGTTGAAGTCGAAGGGTTGGAGAGCTGGGTAGATGAGGAGCTGAAACTTCAGCCTCTGGAGGTAGGATGGAGCTTCATCAGAGAACCTTTTGGCAATGGCTGCTGCCAAATTCCCACCAGCACTGTCACCTGAAGTTGAGAAAGTTTTTTCCATTATATTCTGTAAGTTGTCTGATACACTCACCAACATTCCAGTTGTATAACAGTTGTCTTTAAATAAGTGGGTCGGGAACAGATCATCTTGAGCATTGATATGAGTATCGACCCATGTCATTAGACCTACATATCAACATACAGTGACACAAAGAGTATCGACTCATGCCATTAGACCTACATAATGACATACAGTGACATGAGTATCGACCCATGTCATTAGACCTACATAATGACATACAGTGACATGAGTATCGACCCTTGTCATTAGACCTACATAATGACATACAGTGACATAAGTATCGACCCATGTCATTAGACCTACATAATGACATACAGTGACATGAGTATCGACCCATGTCATTAGACCTACATAATGACATGAGTATCGATCCATGTCATTAGACCTACATAATGACATACAGTGACACAAAGAGTATCGACCCATGTCATTAGACCTACATAATGACATACAGTGACATAAGTATCGACCCTTGTCATTAGACCTACATAATGACATACAGTGACATTAGTATCGACCCATGTCATTAGACCTACATAATGACATACAGTGACATGAGTATCGACCCATGTCATTAGACCTACATAATGACATACAGTGACATGAGTATCGACCCATGTCATTAGACCTACATAATGACATACAGTGACATGAGTATCGACCCATGTCATTAGACCTACATAATGACATACAGTGACATGAGTATCGACCCATGTCATTAGACCTACATAATGACATACAGTGACATGAGTATCGACCCTTGTCATTAGACCTACATAATGACATACAGTGACATGAGTATCGACCCATGTCATTAGACCTACATAATGACATACAGTGACATGAGTATCGACCCATGTCATTAGACCTACATAATGACATACAGTGATGTGATGAGTATCGACCCATGTCATTAGACCTACATAATGACATACAGTGACATGAGTATCGACCCATGTCATTAGACCTACATAATGACATACAGTGATATGAGTATCGACCCATGTCATTAGACCTACATAATGGCATACAGTGACACAAAGAGTATCGACCCATGTCATTAGACCTACATAATGACATACAGTGACATGAGTATCGACCCATGTCACTAGACCTACATAATGACATAGTGACATGAGTATCGACCCTTGTCATTAGACCTACATAATGGCATACAGTGACATGAGTATCGACCCGTCATTAGACCTACATAATGACATACAGTGACATGATGAGTATCGACCCATGTCATTAGACCTACATAATGACATACAGTGACATGAGTATCGACCCATGTCATTAGACCTACATAATGACATACAGTGACATGAGTATCGACCCATGTCATTAGACCTACATAATGACATACAGTGACATGCATCAATAAAGTCAACAAACCTGACAAATCAAATAAATTGGATGCCTCTAATGACAAACATAGTTGCCTGTTACAAAAGCGTTGCCTGTTACGTCAAGCGTGGTTTGCTTATTAGGACAAGTGTGGTTGCCTATTACAAGCATGGTCACATCTTATGGCAAGTATGGTTGCCTCTTACAACAAGCGGTGTCACCTCTTACGGCAAGCATAGTTGTCTCTTATAAAAGCACAATTGCCTTTTTCGACAAGCGTGGTCACCTCTATGACAATCATAGTTGCCTCTTAGGATGAGCGTGGCCACCTCTTACGGCAAGCATAGTTGCCTCTTACGATGAGCGTGGTCACCTCTTATGGCATGCATAGTTGCCTCTTACGATAAGCGTGGTCACCTCTTATGGCAAGCATAGTTGCCTCTTACGATAAGCGTGGCCACCCCTTATGACAATCATAGTTGCCTCTTACGATGAGCGTGGTCACCTCTTATGGCAAGCATGGTTGCCTCTTACGATAAGCGTGGTCACCTCTTATGGCAAGCATGGTTGCCTCTTACGATAAGCGTGGTCACCTCTTATGGCAAGCATAGTTGCCTCTTACGATAAGCGTGGTCACCTCTTATGGCAAGCATGGTTGCCTCTTACGATAGCGTGGTCACCTCTTATGGCAAGCATGGTTGCCTCTTACGATCAGCGTGGTCACCTCTTATGGCAAGCATAGTTGCCTCTTACGATAAGCGTGGTCACCTCTTATGGCAAGCATAGTTGCCTCTTACGATAAGCGTGGTCACCTCTTATGGCAAGCATGGTTGCCTCTTATGGCAAGCATGGTTGCCTCTTACGATAAGCGTGGTCACCTTTTATGACAAGCATGGTTGCCTCTTATGGCAAGCATAGTTGCCTCTTACGATAAGCGTGGTCGCCTCTTATGACAATCATAGTTGCCTCTTATGACAAGCATGGGTTGCTGAAAATGTCCTGCCACTGATAACCTCTAATACTGAGGCCACCTTCATATAAGTAGACATCACAAGTAACTATTAAGTAGGCCTTGTGAACTGCAAGTCTAAACATCTCTTAACAAAGATCAGCAACCTTCTAGCAATACCATATTGACATTATTGTGTGTTTGGTTAACACCTCACTATTCCAGTCATGTGACCATGGGATGTGAATAATCGAGTCTGTATGAGACAAGTCTGGGAATTATGTAACACAATACATGAGGTCACTAAGCCCAAGTTGGATGACCAGCTGTTGAGAATGTTGAAACATATGAATAAAAAATTTAAGAGTTTCAGAAATTTTTCCAAGCCCCTCAACAAAATTAATGACCAGTCTATAACCAAGCAGACAAACTAGTTCAAGGCATGCAAAAAACATGCGATATATTGACACATGTCAAACAGTGTAAGGGTCGAGCAGGTGCAAATGGACAAAGCAGGGTGGAATTCATGCAATGGCTTTCAGCTTCCATACATTTAACATTTGTGTATGAGCACACCCATTGCTGCCATAACTAATTAATGAAAAAAAACCCTCTGAGACTGCTCCCCTTAATGTGTGAGGCGAGCCCAGAGTGAAGCATGTTAAAGAGCTCCACCACATTAGTGAAAGCCACAAGCACAGGCTTCATGCTAATAAACCTAGAAATAGAATTGGGATGAACCTGGATTTGAACCGACAAGCATAGATTTCATTGCATGCAAATCTGGAAAGGAACTGATTAGCCACGCATCATAATCAAGGTAAATATTGGTTTCAATCTCTAGATCATCACTCTATGTTTACCTTTATGTGTCACTTACTTTCCTCTGCTTTGGCTAACACAAATACCCTAATACATACCGACTGACTGAGTTTGGTTTTACGCCGCTTTTAGCAATATTCCAGCAACATCACGGCGGGGGACGCCAGAAATGGGCTTCACACATTGTACCCATGTGGGGATTCGAACCCGGGTCTTCGGCATGGCGAGCCAACGCTTTAACCACTAGGCTACCCCACCGCCCTTAATACATACCGTACAACAGGTATGTAGTTAAAACAAATAAGCCCCATTTTCAAATTCATGGATATGATATTTAAGTTTAATTTCAGATGAGACACATTTTGTCATTCTCCTGGAAACACAAGGTGCTTACCGTGGTCTATCTTCTTTCTTCTGGCAGGAAAATGGTTCCAGTAAGCAGTTCCTGTTATGATTCACTCACATATTCGGTGAATGGAATTGTATCCCAGCGATAGAAATAATTTTGTTTCTAAGTGTGCCTTAAGGCACCAGACAAATATTTTAGGTGTGCCTTTCAGAAATCAAGTATGCCCACATGTTTTTAGAGTAAATGACAATGATGATGATCATTTGAAATTTATTGTTAAATAAAGAAGTGAACATTCAGATATGTATGGTATTATTCAATTTGGAAAAAAATGATTGTTGTGGGGATTAAATGACTAAATGTGAGTTATGTCTCTTAAAAAATTAGGCGTGTCAATAAAGGGCACCAAGAATATTTTTTAGCCGTGCCATTTCTGTAAATGGGGTATTTCGAACCCTGTATCCATTCATGAATTCAAATCATTATTTGTGGTCACTTGAACTGAATATTTACAGAATAAATTAAGAGTGCTTTTTACTTAGTACTAAGTGAGAGATGCAGAATGGAATATCCAAGCCATGCAGTAGCACAATGTGTGTTATTTTGCCTACATCATTATGCGATAAGAGGCATTGTTGAAGCATTTCTTGCTTTACAGAAAATATCACTGAAATATTTCAACATAAGCAACTACAACTACAATGACAAGTTTGTTATTTTCATTCCTTGATACTAAACATATAGTGTCCATGAACAAATATTCGTATTCATTACTACATAATTGTAAACATCTGCATTCACGTCACAGTGTATTTGTTGCAGCCTTACTACACGCATACACCAAGGTAAAAGTACAGTTGGTCTTAAAAGTACTGGCATAATGACCACCAGCTGCCATATTGACCACTTGATCCATTTTGGGGCTGCTTGTATTGATTCCCATGATATGTCCCATGATTATTGTCCAGTTATCCTGATAAGATTCTGGCCTAAACCACCACAAATTGCAACAGAAATGATTTCAACTGTTTTAAGACATCTCAGTGGTGGAACAAGGTCAAATTCAACACTCAAGGTCATGGCTATAGGGTCATCTTCGCTTTCGAAATCTTACAGTTCTTTACCAATATATCAGTGGTGTCAAGCACTACAGCATGTTATTAATCAACTGAACATAATAAGCCTACAGCAGCCCCATCAGATATTTAGAAACACCATATGGCCAATATGTGTTTAATGGACCAGCACAGGAATTGAGAGGGCTTTGCTGAGGGGAATTATGCTTTTGTGTGGGATTGAATAACTCTGCTTTATATTTGTTGTTTAAGGCCTCGCTCAGCAATATTCCTTTGACAGCATGCCTTCGGCCAGTATGACCTTGGCCCTATTTTAACATGACAGTAGTTCTTCAATGTATGTTTGTGATAAAAAAATTATTTAATTAACATAATAACAAGCACAATGAAAAAATTTACTGGAAAATTATGAATTTTGACACCTTTCAGAATATCAATATTCTTCATATCAATAACATTCACACAGGTTCAGTGTACATTATGTTATTACCAAATGTAATCTCCAAAAGTCCACAGGGATCATTCGATTTCTGGCCCTTTGAAGTACAAGTACTTTGACCCACCCATCACACATATTTAACTCTGTTTTTATGACAAGCTAAATTGTGAAAATTGAAATTCTAATTTGGGAATGTTTGCTCACATTTTCCTCTGACTTTGTGACGAATATGTATGTACTGATGCAATGTATAGTAGTGGTGGTCCGATTAATTGAAATAATCGAAGATTGGTCGCAGTGACTATACAACCAAGCAATCGATCATGTTTTCTCATAATCGAACACAAACAATTCTGGAACACTTGTTTTCATTAACAATATATTTCACAAGGTTGGTTTTGTCTGTTACATTTCATAAGCACTACAAGCTCGTTCCAAGTCATGATTGAATATATCTTAAAGACTCTAAGAAATTTATGTTCCTTACATACTTGTCATCCTTTAAAGATATGAAATTTTGCACAAAAAACCCGCAAAGAACTACATGTTTTTTCTCCTTATTTGAGCATTAACAAAAATAACCAGGAACATTACATAAATGACGATAACAATTTATTTTCGATGATTGATCGGTTGTAATGACCCAATCATAAATTATGAGATTTTAACCAATTCCCAACACTAATGTATAGTTTAAGAATAGGGAAGGAAACACACAAAAGTTGCAGACAGACAAGGGAGACAACTAGACTACATACAGGCATGCACAAACTCCATGCAACATTAGGCTTTAACAACCTTATCACTGACACATCGGTGCTACAAACTAACTTCCTGCATCCTTTTCTTAAGTCAAGTGTTGTCTATAAATGCTGAAAAATGTATTTCTACCACATCAGAAATGGCAGTCTTCAGTGACAGTGTCCACAACATATCACACACAATGTCTTGTTTTACAAAATTGTCCAGTATGCTTTGAGAAAAATCTTTTTGTTTCAATAGAAAGGCAGCTCTTACAGATATAAAAGGAGGATATATCATGTTTGTTTTTTTAACACATTAAAAATTCAAATGTCAGATCATGGCTGGAAGGCATCAGTGTGTTAGCTACGACCTGGGAACATTAAAGCAACAAAACAGAATCCTAAGGTTTTTTAGGGCTATTCAATCACATGCATAGACATTACAATAACAAGCATGCAAATATACTTCTAAATGTTGAATCATGTGTAGCACTTTTATAACTGGATTTTTCACTGTTGATATATTTGTAAATTCTAAGAAAATGGGAAATTGGAAATTCAAACTGGAAAATTTTAGTTATTTGCTGCAGACCAGGGCCTAAATATTGACCTATGAGCAGGTATTTAAATAACCCGGTTCTTAAAAATCTGCTCCGATGTGTTGATGGAACAGTCAAAGGGAGACAACTCTTACCTCCCACAGCAATCTTGGTGCCGTCCACGCCGTACTGTTGTGGATTCTGCAGCAGGTGTAGTGTGGCCGTCACACAGTCTTCAAACGGGATCGGGAAGGGGTGCTCTGGAGCAAGGCGGTATCTAGAGACAAATGTTTCAATGATTAAAGATGGATGCATGTGAGTTAACTCAACAGGACTTTTAGAGTCAAGTATCTCCCTGAAAACTCCCTGGTTTTATAGTGCTCAGGATTGCGTTTGTGAAGCATGTTTAAGACGTGCACTGACTCTGAGTGACTGAGTTTGGTTTGCGCCAGGCTTTCACCAATATTCCAGCAAACATCATGGCGGGGGGATCAACCAGAAATGGCCTCGGGCCTCCGGGACACACAATGTACCCCATGTGGGGATTCGAACCCTGGTCTTCGCATGTGAGTTAGCTCTACAGGACTTTTAACCCCTATCTCCCTGACAACTCCCCTGCCTCTGCACCTGCAGAAATATTCCGGTTATATGGTGGGGGTCTCTACATAATTGGGTCTGGACCAGACAATCCAGTGATCAACAGCATGATCATCAACCTACACATGTGGGATATGACCTTGCCTTAGGGAGATCCATTATGCAGCAATACCTGAACTTCTTGCAACATGAAGAATCTTAAAAGTAATTATTTGGTAGTATTTTCATGTACAGGAATAAATGAAGATTCAAGAAATCAATAAAATAAATAGACAGATATAACAACAAATATTCAGCATGATAGACTAAACGTTGACTTTTTAATAATAAATGATAAGCACTGAATATAGGTACTCTCTGAAAATTCCCTAGAAGCAAACCGCCTCCGTGGTGTAGTGGTTAGAGCGTCCGCCCAGAGAGCGGAAGGTCGCGGGTTCGAACCCCGGCCGCGTCATACCAAAATACGTTAAAATATGGTACTTGTTGGTCCCTGCCTTTCGCTCGGCATTAATGGGTACATCAAGGACTGGTCGAATCGGAGTCAGGATAATGTGTTTGAGTGGGGTATCCATGCTTCACTGCGGCGTGGTATCTCAGTGGGCTAGCACTATAAAACTAGCTTCAGTCTGGGCTAGTACAAGCAGCCGCACGTACACATACACACGCATGCACGTCGTCATATGAGTGCAATATTCTCAAGCACGACGTTAAACCCAATTTCACCTCACTTCACCCCTAGAAGCACCTTTGAAGGAGCACATCAAAGAACTTCATCATGTACATGCCAAGAAAACATTGTTTTCATTATTTCCAAAATAAGCGAAGAACAAAACTTGGTAAACTATTAAATATGAAAGTAGGAGCTTAGTGGGTGACTAAGTAAGTTTTAGCAATATTCCTGCAACATCACAGCGGGGGACACCAGAAATGGGCTTCACACATTGCACCCATGTTGGGAATTGAATCCTGGCCCCGATTTCTCGAAACAAACTTAAGTCTGAGTTTTGAGTTTTTACTCAAATTTGAGAAAACGCATTTCCCAGAATGAGCTGAAATCGATATTTAATTCAAATATAGTAGATAATTTAAGTTTGGTGAATAGAATACTGAAGTTGTTTGGGCTTTTTGTATTTTAAAAATGCAGCTGAGTTAAAATTCAGCTGTTACAAATAGTCAAACTCAGTTTGAAATTTGAGTAAAAACTTAAGTTTGTTTCGAGAAATCGGGGCCTGGTCTTTCGCAGTACACTCAAACCACTAGACTACCCCACAGACCAGTAAAGTCCGTAGAGTGAAAATATTATCGACTAAAAGTGACATCGTTGATATCTTACAGCATCTAGTCATGCTCATTTGGATGTTTGTTATTAACGTGCCAGTCAATAAGATTCCAGATATAAGATGAAAATATCTAGACCAGACAAACCAGTGATTCTGTTTCCCATCACCATCCTGTCCTGAATTTTCATTCAAACATGAAGTAAAACCGAAACTTTTATCTCCATTTTACTGCTGCCCTGACGTGCCCTCATCAGCAAATACTCATGCTATCACAGTGTCACAACCTGAAACAGGCCAAGCTACCCTACCCTGAATATGCAATCCACTAAGGTGCCTCCTATACCCCACAAGCAATGGTTGCAGTTATCTGTTCTAATCTAGAATCCCCTAGACAGATGTGTCTCCAAATCTGTGCTCTGCCGTGTGGCTTATCATAAATTATTTATGCTATCACAGCAATGGTATAAGAGTAATGCTATTTTTCTGGGTATTATCATTTGCAGAAGCCCGAGGTCTTCCATTAACTGCCCGACGAAGGAGGGCAGTTGAAAAAGACGGAGGGCTTCTGCAAATGATAATGCCCTCAAAAATAGCATTACCGTTATTATTGCTAAAATACATGGAATTTGTGTTGAAAAGAAAAAGGAAACAATGAAGGAATTTGACTGTAAGTTTACTCAAAACCAACTTCTGACGGGGTTGACTGCCTGAATGCAATTACGTCATCTAACAATTCAAGTGACGTCACAACAGAAAGTGATGATATTCGACCTTGGCCTTTGACAAGACCATAGCCTGCAACATGTCAAACTATGTCAGTGTTCGGTTTTGATCAAACAACAACGTTAATAGTGCAATTGTTAAGGTTAGCACCAGCAAGAAAGCCAATATTACCGCTATTTTAAGCGGGAATTCGGGTTGCTTTGACTTGTTTGACCCAGAATATCTGCCAGTCCAAAGCCAATGTCGAATGAACCGTAAGCCCACGCACCCACTATGACGTCACTTGACAACAGAACTGATAGTGGCCCGTCGTTAAGGTTGAGCGGTCCAATATCATTTGCAGCGGCCCTCAAATTTCTGATAATGGGAGGGCCGTTTCATGATAATTCCATGTATTTTAGCTATAATTGCAGTTATCTATCTAAACCCAGAGCCGCCAAGGTGGGTATGATCAGACAGACACTCACTCAACAGACATCACAACGATGTTGGCAGCCTTGGCAATCTCTGCTGTAAACTCATCATACTGGTCTGAAAACAAAAAAACATCTTATACCAACTGGAATTTTTTTCAAAATATACAAGAAAAAGCACATTAAAATCAAACAATTCTCTCTAAACTAATCTTGTTCATCTGTGGTAGAAATTGACAGTTATGTAAAATTTACACTGTTACTTGCTATCAAAATATACTTTTTTGAAGAAAATAACTAAAGATAGCATATAGTGATATGCATCGAATCGAATCGTATCGTTCCAAGATATCGCAATACATATCGTATCGTGACACCTCTAGTGGTGTCCCTGTAAAACAGTGTCAAAGAACACTGGCTTGGTGTATTGGCAGACACACTTTCCATGCCTAGGATACGATCCCAAAATTTGACATATACCAGGGCTCCAGATAAGGGCCGTATCGGCGTATGTACGGATATAAAATAAGCACGATACGGTATAAAATAATTTAGAAATCGTAGCAGATATGCACCACAGCAATGGTATGCGGTCTTGGAATCATTTACAGATGTTTTTATCTGAAAAAAGTATTGTTTTATTGTTTATTGATCTGTTTACACAAAAGTAGCAATGTTGTGGTGCTTATATGAAACGAAACACAATATTACTGATACTCCATTAAATTCCATTCAGTACTCTAAATGTACTCTTATTGTTTTCCAGTCCTCCTATATTGAAAAAATAAGGAGTCCGTACTACTGATCATGAGAAAATATCTGGAGCCCTGATATACAGTGGAAGCCGCCTAAGTAAAGACCGCTTAACTGAACAGACCGGATAAGTAAACACTATTCTTTGGTCCCGGCAAATTTCTTTATTAATTATCACTATTAGAGTCCGGTTAACTAAACTCGGATAAGTAAACAATACCGCTAAACTAAACGTCTTCTCACAGTCCCTGGAAATAAATTACTTAACAAAAGAGACCGGATAACTAAATTAGCGATCACCACATAATCTGACATCCTACTTACAGCTTGCTGGCGTCATGCAGTTGACAATACCCTGACAACTGGAGGCCAGCCCTGATAAGTTGTTCATTGTTTTATGTAGCTTGCGAGTATCAGTGAGTAGACCAAATAGCAATGTCAGTGAGTTTATCCAATATTCATATTACTTACAAATGTTTTCTGTTATTCTGCTGTATACATATACATGCATATGGTTGTCATTTGCAGGTTTTCGATAAATTTGGATAAGTAAAATACCTGATAAGTAGTGGTGGTCCGATTAATTGAAATAATCGAAGATTGATCGCAATGACAAAACGACCAAGCAATCAATCATGTTTTCTCATAATCAAACAAAAACAATTTTGGAACACTTGTTTGCAATAACAATATTTTTCAAAAGGTTGATTTTGTCTCGACATTGCATAAGCACTACAAGCTCGTTCCAAGTATGATTAAGTTTATCTTAACAACTCCAGGAAATGTATGTTTTTAACACACTAATCATCCTTAAAGATGTGAAATTTGCAAATGCATTTTGTGCAATTTGCGGAAAAAACCCCGAGAGAACTACATGTTTTTTCTTTTTGTGCATTAACAAACATAACCAGGAAAATTTGATAAATGACGCTAACCAATTATTTTCGATGATTGATCGGTTGTAATGAACCAATCATCAATTATGAGATTTACACCAATTCCCAACACTACTGATAAGTAAACAAGTTTGGAGAGTCCCTTGAAATTTTACTTATCAGGTTTCCACTGTACCTCGTAATATATTGTACATCTGGGTCTCATGAAGCCATTTCTGCCAGTTATTGCCTCAGTCAGAGCCTTACTGGCTAAAGGTGAATACATAAACAATGATAACATCCCAAGCAGGGAACACAACAGCAAAATTCAATACACAAAAACATCTAGGAAACAAATCCAAAGCACTATTTTGACAAAGTTCTACGTTTTGTGTCATTTGGGCTGGAATGATTTTAATCAGAGTGAGTGTGGTTTTACATCGCTTTTAGCAATATTCCAGCAATATCACAGTGGGGGACACCAGAAATGGGCTTAACACATTGTACCCATGTTGGGAATCGAACCTGGGTTTTCTGCAGGACAAGCGGACGCTAAACCATTAGGCTACCCCACAGCCTGGTTTTACTAAGAAATGCGATGAACGCATCCATTATCTGGGACTGAGTCGACTCACCAACGCTTCCAAAGATCCAGCCACCGCCATGGAAATACACCAGCGCTGGGCTTGGTGTCGGGGCACTCTTAGGTCGGTAGATTCTCACGCTGATCCCAGATAACCTGGTGTCGGTCACCTGGATGGACAAACGGACAAAACATTGATTATTTTGTGACAACATTACATCTATCTCACGATCTTAAGACTGGGGTGTGGTCAAGGCATCTTTCACATATGAATCAATGAATTGCAAATAAAACTATTTTGGTGTGATATGACATTAGCTGTATCAATGTATTAAAAATCCAAATATTTTGAGATCGGTTGGCATAAGCTTTGTCAATGCTTATTTTTAGATATACGACATTAGCTATATCGATTTATCATAAACCTGTCAATAATATGGACCATTTTGCACATACCATACTGACTATCGGTATATGTCCATATTGAACACGAGGGCTGAAAATCCATGTCAGCCTTATTGTCTGGCTACTAAACAGGTATGGAATGAATACACGCAAATGCTCGAAACTTCAGTAGACGTAGACTACTTTAGTTTAGAGTTACATCATCTTATGTAGTGTATGATAAAAAGGTTATGATTAATAATACATAATAATAATAATGTGGGTATTTATATAGCGCTACATCCAGGCACTAATACTTGCTCATGGCGCTACAATACTATAGGACAAAAGACAATAGTTGTGTAACGATTCATCGATAGTATCGATGTTTACATTGTCAACTACACGATACGAGTGCATCGATGCAAAACACATTTAGGCAATATATCTGGATATTTTTATCGCGAGGGTCCATGATACATCGATGTATCGCCACAAGAAACGATTTATCCCGATACAACTTAAATACTACTTAAAGTTGTAAGGAGTATTGCATTAGGAATAGGAAAGGAGTCTCTTTGAAATTCTTCTGAATTTAAAAAAAAAATTGAATTTTAAAGGAATTTGTTTGTGTCTGTTATCTTTGTTACATGAACAAAGGAGTTGGTGTATAAGTCAAAGAGTGTGAACATTTTACAAACACTTTGACCTGTAGAATACTTGTCTTCAAGTAATTGGAATATGCAGATATGTTTTAGTTGCTTGACAAATAACATCATTTATTAACAACTATGAACGATGTCTTAGCTTTGTTAAGAGGAGAACAAAGGGAAGATAAAGTTTAGAAAGCAGACTAAAGAGGTTTGTTTTCATTGATTCTCAATTCTGATATAAATTACAGTGAGTTGTTTGTGAAACCACTGGCGTTGAAGTACAACCTCCCAAAGGAAATTTTTTGGCTAAATTATCCTACAATCGCCAGCAGCTGAAGGGATGGTGTAAATCCAGCTAGGCTCCATGCAGGTATCAAAAGTAATGTAAGTCCCCATGGTTCCTAGTATGGTGATCTACCTTCAGTTGTTGGCGATCTGTAGCCCGTGTTTTATATTGTATTGTCTTCTTTAATTACACTGTTTTAGTTTTACATGCTAGTTTTATGTTCACATCTGTGATACTCTAGTATTTTTACTGTCCATCGTCAACAGGTTTAACTCTTCACAATGTTTTCATTTTTGTATCATATAAATTGTTTTCGTCACGATATGGCTGAGATATTGCCGATATGACGTTACAAAAATTAACTCACTCACTCACTCCCAAGGGAAACTTCACTTTCAAATTAATAATATATTAGATCAAGGTATACTGAATATGTTTGACTGCACTTTCTTAAAGGAGAATACTAACGTAATATTATTTTTTGATATATGGAAATAAGAATCCTAAAAGTCAGTTTCCGTTATTAAAATTTCACAAAAACTTTGTAAAATCGCAATAATAACGTGAAAAACGCCCTCGCGAATTTCCGCCTATTACGGAAATACCCAACAGTTAATGAGCAGAGGCGGGTATCACGTGACATGATGTCAAATGTGCCTATTGCCGGTGGCTTCCTCTTTGGTTATATTTGACAACTTGACAGTGACCATGGATTCTGAAGCAATAAAAGATGTTCCCGATGTCTTTTTTTACCTGGATGTTAGACCGAACCAACACCAGCCGATTTTACATCATGCAAGAGAAACTTCCAGTGAAGATGAAGAAGAAGAATCCATCGAAACGGAGGCACCGCTTGATTCAATTCAATTAATTTATTCGGTGGTTTGGCCATGTGGCCCAAAGTACAATTGGTTGTGACGACATAGGCGTAGCACGTGACAGGAGGACATATGTACATCTACACATAGGAATTAAGATAATACAATCTACTATAAAAGCAGAGAATGCAAGATTAAAGGACAAAATAAACATGACAAGATTAATGTTAAATAAAAACTTCAAGGAGAATATAGAAGTCGCCCATCATATGTCAACTAAACAAACAAAGGACAAGTCACTAAAACAATGTGAAGCCATTGTGATCAATAGGTGACGCTTATTTGAAAAAACGGTAATGATTCCCTTACTCTTTGTGGCTTTCGCCGCGACGAGGTTTGTACTTGAAATGTGGCTTTAGCGGCAATGGGTATTTTTCAAATGTGGCTTTCCAGGGCGGACACCGAACATCTTCATGCATATTTGGACAGAAGTTATGGTTTGGATATGTTTTGTATTGAGAACAGATAGATTTGGTAATTGAATCTAAGTAAATATTGTGTTCGGACATCCGTATACCTTTCACAGTTTTGTTTATCCTAACATTTTACGCTGTCGGCACTTGTTCACATCTTACAATCTATGCAATTAGGTATCATTTTATTCTTACGTTCATCGGAATTCGTTTTGTTGTACCAAATCGTCCTGAAAATTACACGGCTTATGGGATATTTGTTTATAACAACATTCAAAGCAGTAAGCACGTTTTCTGCTTGATGGGTAAAGGTGTGTGTAGCCGGCGATCGGCTCAAATGATTCTCATTTAGATGTTTTCATTGTACTTTAATATATTCTTATAAGACGAGTATATATGGATGACAACGTTTAACTTCTTCTTTATTGTTGTTGTTGTTGTTGTTGTATGGTTTGTTGAAGAATATCATTATTTGACAGAGTGCAGGTGCTTTTCATATGAGTACAATGTGTGAAGCCCATTTATGGTGATTCATGGTGATATTGCTAAAATATATCTAAAAGCGGCGTAAAACTAAATTCCTCACTCACTTTGGGGAACATTATATATACTCGTCTTATATATTCACCAACTTCTAAATGCCTCTCAAGAATCTTAATATATTCTTAGGTGTGACTGTGAGTGCATGCCGATGCCAACTGGTCTTGAAAGTAAGACTCGGAATGATCGGAACATTTCTCTTGCCTAAATCTGTCGTTTTTCTTATAAAAAGGAAGGAATGGTGGCTCTTTTTATTGTTCGATGATTCCGTGCATACCCCGGCAACGGAATACACCATCGTACCATTTACAAAAACGACAGAAACAACACGATTTGTATTACTGTAGCGCTTGGTCTTTGGCAAGCGGAAATTTCACGTGAGTTCCAGCAGAATATGCATAATGGCCGAAGCTCAGATAACAGAAACTGTTTTCGCGATTAAAACATAAATATGCATATTATTTAATTGAAAATTTGGGTATGTGTTTCTGATGACTTTATCTTTCACCCAGCAAATTATTGCAATTCACTCGTATTCCCCTTTAAGCATTAAATTTTGAAACGTTATTAGATGAACAGCTCTTTAAGTGTGTCTGAATGTAAAGCAAGTTCTGCTGTATAACAAATAAAGTTTCAGTCATTTTATCTACTATATATGTTCATCTTTTAGAAATTGTAAAGTATCAGGATACGTATCGTATCAGCACAACTGCATCGTGATGATAATCGTCTCGCAGGTTCCTTGCCAATACTTTCATGATGTATCTTCTCGCCTCATTAAACTGGTATCGGGATATATCGTCTCGCCACTTAGGCCACGATACACAGCTCTAGTTATATGACAGTTTCCCTTTCGCCAGTCATATCAGCCCGAGGCTACCATGTCAGCCCTCGGGGCCTTCGACTGATATATGAAAAACTGTCATGCAATAACCTCTTTGTATCTAAACTCCAGTACGACATAAGCTGTATCAATGCATAGCCACTCCACAGGGGTGGACATAACCCATTGCCCGACGACCGAGTCCAGTGTTTTTTTCTGTCGGGCAAGCAAATTTGTATATCATGCTGTACTTTCCAATATTAATTATGTTGTTTATTTAAAGAATCAACAAGAAAACAGACGGTATAGCGGAAAAATTATCAGGGCAAGTGATTTTACATGTGACACTGTACCGGAGTACACTAGCAATTATAAAGTTATTTCCACCCCTGCTCCAACCAGTCTACGATCGTCTTGATCATAGTAATAATTGGTTCCTGTTTTATTTGCACAATGTAAATATTGTTATGATTGTGTCTAGTGTTGGGAATTGGATGAAATCTCACAATTGATGATTGGTTCACTACCAACGACCGATCATCGCAAAGAATTGATTAGCGTCATTTATCAGATTTTCCCATTCAAGTTGACCTTGCAGATAAGCATAACATGGTTGTCTGTTGTTGTTTTGTTGTTGTTGTTTTTTGAGTTTTTTTGTCTAGGTTTTTATGTTTGTTTTTTCTTTGGTATTTTTCTTTTGTTTTGTTTTGAGCTAGAAACTTGCATAATGCGTTTGCAAATGTCACATCCAATGCAAAATGATGCAACTTTAAGGTAATGACTAATATATCATTAACATAAACTGTATGGAGTCTTTAAGAAATATTCAGTCATGACTTCAGTAAGTGAAGTGAGTTTACTAAGAATTAAAAACGTTTCCGGGCCCTGACAACTTCTATGATATGTTCCATTGTCAAGTGTTTCAAATACTAAAACAGTAGTTCCAAAATCGTTTGTGTTCGATTATGAGAAAATGTGATCGATTGCTTGGTCGTTTGGTCACTGCGACCAATCTTCGATTATTTCAATTAATCGGACCACCACTAATTGTGTCCTCTTATTGCCTATATAAGTCTTGTGGTTTACAATTACAATAGATTAACGGTCGATTTCTGAGCTCCGATTTTCAGTCTGCATATTGTGAGCAAAAAACCAACACTTGTAGTTACTGGATCCGTATGTTGGGACTATAGTACCCATGTTGTGAATCAACCCGGGTCTTCGGCGTGACAAGCAGACGCTTTAACCCTCAGGATACCCCACCACCCCCCTGCAATGAATGACACACAAACCTTGAGAAGGGGGTCAGACTTTGACGCCACTGCCTGACTAGCCACCATCTTCATTAACCTCCGGGTCACGTTGACACTGCTTCCTAGGCCCACCAGCTCACTCACGCCACTCTGCGGGAAAAAAACAAACATATACAGTCTGTGTTCATGTACCCCTGCACTCAAGTGATGAAAACACAATGCGTTTTAGATAGTGTTCAGAAGTAACAAACCTGTGAAGAACCGGGTTTAATTGGTCATTAGGTGGGTCGTCATGATCAGACTCGCTGACTTGGTTCACACATGTCATCGTTTCCCAACTGTGTAAATCCATGCTCATGATGCTGATCACTAGATTGTCTGGTCCAGACTATTTACTGACTGCCGCCATATAGTTGGAATATTGCAATGTGCGGCGTAAGTGAGTGAGTGAGTTAATATTTAACGTCACATCAGCAATATTTCAGCCATATCGTGACGAAAACAATTTATACAATAAAAAATGAAAATATTTTGAAGATTAAAACCTGTCGATGATGGACAGTAAAAATACTAGATAATCACAGATATAATATTAAACTAGCGAACAAAGCTAAAACATTCCAATAAAAGAAGACAATACAATATAAAATACGGGCTATAGATCGCCAGTGCGGCGTAAAACAACAAACAAACCCACTGTGACTAACTTTGGCTATACAACTAGGCCAATATAAAAACACATACTTCCTATCTCAGAGCAAAAGTTTGCACCTGCATGTTAATATTTTTAGATGAAAGTTTGTTTTTGTCAAACCTCGGATATGTAAAATCCTTCAAACAGCCCGACCTACCTACCCAATGTTCATAAAAATCACTCACAAAGAATGGTTAATGAGTTCAGGATCAATGACTTCGGCGGTGCTGAGTGGGCTAGATTGCCGAGTTTGTGTGTTGGCGATCAGTCCCAAATTTCTCGAAACAAACTTAAGTTTTGACTTAAGTTAGAGTTTTTACTGAAATCAGGAAAATGCATTTCCCAGAATGAACTGAAATCGATATTAAACTCAAACATTGTAGACAATTTGAGTTTGGTGGATAGATTATAAAAGTTCTTTGGGCTTTTCTATTTTAAAGATGCAAATGGGCTTCACACATTGTCAAACTCAGTTTGAAATTTGAGTAAAAACTTATCTTTTTTTGAGAAATCGGGGCCTGGTGCCTGGAGTACCTGTTGTGTTGAAATGATACAAAGAAACTATTGGGCCTTGCAAGGATCATAATGTGATTGTCGTAACCTCATAAGTCATCACTATAAATTAATGGTCCCTATGCAATCTGACGCAACAAGACCACACAGGAAATGCACCCAGGGGGCTATGTGTTTATGTGATGGCACCGCTTGTACTAGTCGTGGTCAGATTAATTGAAATAATCGAAGATCGGTCGCAGTGACTAAACGACCAAGCAATCGATTGTGTTTTCACATGATCGAACACAAACAATTTGAAACAATTGTTTGCATTAACAATATTTTTCACATGGTTGGTTTTGTCTGTGTCATTAAATTTATGTTTCATAAACACTATGACCTCGTACCAAGTCATGATTGAATTTATATTAAAGGCTCCTGGAAATTTATGTTCCTAACATAGTACTGGCAAACAAGGATAAGTTGGACCGGCGCAGAGAAGACGTTTACGAGAAGTAGGCGGTGCATGGCAATGAACCAACCCATTTGGTTTGTGAAAGGGAGAGTAGATGTAGGCTAGTACATGTGCATTGCATGACGTTGAAATTGATTCCACGCGTACCTGCCACACGCATTGAGCAACTTGTTTCACCCATCGCTAACAATGGCAAGCGCCCGTGGGTGGCTCTCATACAATGCAAAATACAGGTCAATTGTCAGGTTGGTGCTCAACTTATCCTTGTTTGCCAGTAGTAATCCTTCAAAGATGTGAAATTTGCAAATGCATTTTGTGCAGTTTGCAAAATTTTGTTCATAACAAACAGACCTGAAAAATTTGACAAATGATGCTAACCAATTATTTCGACGATTGCTCGGTTGTGATGAACTAATCATCAATTATCATATTTTAACCAATTTCCAACACTAGCTTGTACTGAAGTAAACAGTAAACCTTACACTGGAACAAGATCATTCTGCATATTTTTTCTGAACATATGGGATTCTGAACCCATGTTACCACAATGATCTTGGCCAGTTCCACCTGTACTTACAATGAGTTTCACGATCTTGAAGCCAGCGAGCATGGAGCGGAGTTTCCAGGGTTCTGCCATGGAGTCTGGCACAGGTGTGTACAGGTACGCAGACAGTCCAATCATCAACACTGATATGGTGATGGCCAAAACCTTCAGGCAACCCATGCTTGCTACTCGGAACTGAAACAGTGAGGTTGGTTAGAAGTATTTCAGCTGTGACAACGTGTGGAACACAAGAATGGGCTTCAGATACTGTACCTTTGGAGGACTGACTGAATGAGTTTGGTTTTACGCCACTTTTAGCAATATTCCAGCAACATCAAGGTGGGGACACCAGAAATGGGCTTCACACATTGTACCCATGTGGTGATTCAAACCCGGGTCTTCGGCGTGACGAGCCAACGCTTTAACCATTAGGCTACCCCACCGCCTCGTACCTTTGGAGGAATCAAATATGATGACTATTGAGGGAGAAACAACTATTGCGATAGCGATAGTTTATTGCAACATACTATTGCAATAGTTTTCTTCTCCTTGAATTGTCTCATTTGAAGTCATTTCCCAAATAAATGTATGGTTTATATGAAATGAAAACAAGCTCAAGTAGTTTCAGTCTCTTTTAATACGAGACAAGAAACTTGAAACAAGGTCAAGTTTGTTTAAGAGGTAACATGGGCGGATAACTCTAAATCAAAGTGAACAATCTGGTACTTTCAGTATTTTGTGCTGCGCCATTTATGAATGGAAGTCAATTACTACATTATCGATAGTCACGCGTACTATCGATGCATCGATAGTTTTTCGTTTCTGTCATCGATTAATTGCTATTGGAGACTCAACAATTGCAATCCATCGATAGTTTGATGCAAAGTGACAGCCCTAGAATCAAACTGCATTCTTTGACACAAAGAGTCAGTGTTTAACCAGGAGGTGAGTCATTTCCATCAATTATAAATGGAGTTGTCTAATCTGTATTCGTGTATTCACTTGGTGATTCTTGTTTTGATGCAGTGGGTTAGCCTTACGTTAAAGTGTCCACTCATCACGCTGAAGACCAGGGTTTCGATTCTCACATGGGTACAAAGTGTGAAGCCAATTTCTTGTGTCCCCTGACGTGATATTGCAGGAATATTGCTAAAAGCCGCGTAAAACCATACTTACTTGTTTTGCCATTATTGATATTTCTGGCAAATGAAATATTAAAACCAACTTTGGCTGGCATTTCTTTTTGTGACTTCGGAGGGATTAGGTTTGACATTAATACAGCCAAGCCAATATGCAAACAATGGCACAAGATAAGGCCTTTTCAATCTTTTATTAGTTTTTAATCAGATGATTACTACAAAAATTACTCCAAATAGTCATTGTTTTGTCAAGGGATACAGTGTCTAAGTCTGTCTGCATTTATTTCTGTGTTTCCCCATCTCCCACCAACTCTCATCCTCGATAATCTCCAGGGTATACGTTACGATCACTCTTCACTATACCCTGGATGCATCCACGGCTTGGCCCGAGTATTTTATTACCTCCCTTTGCTGTTTTTTTTATCCAATCAGGTGTCTACGCTGGGAAGTTGAGCGAACCAATCACAACTCACTTTCGCTTCTTAAATTATCTAACCGTTTAAACTTGGCAACACAACTGATGCAGAGGTACTCTGAAAAGAGGTAGAAGGAGTTCTTTCATATATTCTTTTAAAGTTTCAGATCTATCAATTTGTATGTATTATTTCCCAAAAAATATGCACTGCGAACAAACCTTCGCGACTGTGACCGCTATCTTTGTTGACACTGGCAAGCTAAGATGTAACGGCGGCTTAGCTGATTGGCTACTGTGAGAATGCGAAGACAGCAAAGGGAGGTAATATAGTTATCGGGCCAAGCCTTGGATGCATCCAGGGTATAGTGGAGAGTGATCGTAACGTATACCCTTGAGATTATCGAGGATGACCAACTCTGAAATAATAAGTTTTCTTATCTCAATTTTCCTGGCCTGTAGAAATATGTGCCCTAATCTTGTGAACCATAACTACTTTTACCCGTGAACATTCATAGAAATAGATCACTTTAGTCTTTCACCATCTATATTTACAAAGAAATGGTTCTGCAGCAAAGAGGCTTCATGGCATATAAATTTAAAGCCTATTACAAAAGGAGCATAATATTATAATTCCATTTGATATTGACTTAACATTTTTCATTTTGAGTGAAAAACTTAGGTTTTTTTATTGATATCTTTCTTTTGCCTGCATGCTTTCGTGCAGTTTGAGGTTGGAGAAGAGAAAAACATAAAATATTGATGGCCCTTTGTTGTGATTAACAAAATATTTAACCTTTTTACTTTTGCCCAGAACATCTATGTTTTGATACTGTGTTTTGAAAAGCTCCTCTCCCCTCCCCCAGAAAGGAAATAAATTCAAAATGTGACACCCTCTCAAACACCACCTCTATAAAAACTCAAATTGGGGCCAAAGGTGAGCACTTGTGGTGGAATGACTGCAATCATATATTCAGTTCAGGAGTGATAGAATAATTAAATTTAATTAAGACTCTGTGATCACGTACAATAGTGCAGCTGTCGTCATGTTTATCAAATAAGCCATAGCTGATGAAATAAGACAATAACACGACTTTCATGTCTGCAGACCACCTAACAACAAAAACATCCATGACAATGAATTACCTCCCTTTATACATGTTACCCTATCTGTTGTCAAAAAGGGACCCCGATATCATGTGTTAATCAATCATGTTTTTAATCAACGATTTCCTCCTGCCATCATGCACAAATTTACATAATATCAATTAAATCTTTAAAATGCTTAAGCCGTAATCACAAATACGTGTCAATGTCCAAGCGACAACGTGTTCAAGACGAGCTCACTTTCCCACAGGAGGCCCCTGTGGAGTTTCGGGTTTGTCGTCACTTCGCCGCTGATGGGGGCGTTAAATAATAATGCGTTTGCAAAATGAATCGGCGTGGCAGATATTATCGTCAAATATATACAACTCACCTCAGACTTGTACAAATTGCAATATGCAATTTCGATCGTAGAAGGAGTTACTCTTTACTGGTGTCCCACGCGAAGCAAACAGGTTTCTTGGCTCGAGAAACTTAGCGTTTTGTCTTGTTCATCGCGCCTTAGTGCCCACGTGGAAGAAGGGAAGTAACTCGTGGAAGCATGTATGCTTTGACTAAAATAAACCAAGAGCGTTAAAGAGGCATGACACAATTAAGTATTATTTTATTTACTTGGACCGTCCAAGAAAGTATATCCTTTGCTTTTTTGGGGTACACATAGTACATGACAAGTAAACGAAACTATTACAAATGTGGCATGTTTTCAACGATCTCTGCGCACATGCTCATTCCTGATGTGATTATAACATCACTGCCGCAGGCTAATTTGCATATCACGTGACCGGACTTTTCTCTTGCTTGTAAACAAACGCGCATATTCATAATAAGAAGAGACTGGCCTAACGCAAGCTTTTCGGGGCGCTCTTCACAATGTTTTACATTGTGACATGTATATTCTTCCACAACTGCGACAGTAACATTTATGACAGTACATATTTAGACATCAAACTGGCTGCATCGTTTGCTCTCTGTTGGCTTCGATGACAACACGTGGAGCCGTACAACCTATGTAAACAAAGGATCGCTGCGCAAATCGAAATAGTGTTACATGTTTTAGGATATTTTTTCAGTGAAACTAAACCATTCTATCAAAGATGTTTAATTAGATGTGTTGACTCGTCAAAAATAAATGAGTTAAGAAATATGTAGATTATATTGAATGGATGGTGCAAGATGTGACGAATCGTCACATCTTTCTGGCCTGTGGCAGAGCATGGAAATAGAGAAGAATATTTCTATGGGCAGAGGTACGATGCTGGCTTGCCGCATGGAACACTGGGTAGGAAAGTGACTGATTCACCGCGTACGAATACAATGAACGCGTTGACACTTTTGTTTGTAACAAACATGTCGGACATCGGCAATTTCTACTTTGGCAGCATCTTTGATTTTTTTGAAATAAAAAGCGAATAGTTTGAAGAAGAATTTCTTGACCCTAATCCCAGTGAAGAAAGTACGAAGCTGGAAAATTCGTCAGCAGCAAGAAGCGGCAGTATTCAAACCGGGTCTAGATCTAGCGGGCATGACGTCGACAACACACGTCTGCCCATACGTCTGTTGTGCCCTTAAACGCACAATGGTCTTAAGTGCACAGAAATCATGAATATTCATGAGTGGGCGGAGCTTATGTCACTACGTCACATACACGGCACAGTATCTTCCGCAGAACTAGTAGAGGGAGTTCACCTATGCCTCTTCGTCTGTTATTGCCTTATACAATGTGACAGCTACAATATGCATATGAGGTATATGTAAACATGAAGTATACGTGCCGTTTATTCAATATAATGTGCTGTATTGAAGTTTTGCGACGCAACTTCCCACGGTGAAGGAGTTCAAGCGAGAAAGCCTCCTCGAGAACAACCACGGTACCTAGCGTTGCGATGGAAACATTCACATGTCAATATTGTCATTGCTCAGTCCTGACTTTTCATAACTCTCCAACCAAACACAATAACATCTCTTGTCAACCAACTAAATACTTATACACAATACATATGTACGTACATATTGCCAGATCTAATTAAACTATCTCCACGTATTTCAATAGCGTCAGCTCTAATAGGGCGTCTAATGAAGGAAGGAAAGGTTACCCAGGCAGGCCAAAGTAATGCTACCTTTCCATGGCTATCAGGGCACTACAAACTTTGAAAAAAATATTTGAGATTTATATCCCAGGGTAACCTAGCATGGCAACAAATATTTCTGGAATTTGGGTCGTGTATCTGAAGTATCTGAGGAATCCCTCCAAATGGTAAAATTACTAGTTTCTGGTGTGAAGGTGCAGATAAATATATTAAAGATAAAAAAAGAAACACCATGTCAACACCTCGGCCAGTTTAAATGTCTGGCAAGTATATCCCTCCAAAGATACCATACTGCCAGGGTGTTTTGGTACTTTGGCAAGTCTTACTGAGTTTACTGATTGGCAGTTAAAATCATTTTCAATTATTTTCAACTTAACTTCCCTCTAAAGTAATTAATATAAAATCATTTTCATGGCATTTTCAACACCCCTTTGAACCTGATCCCTTTGACCATGTACAAACCCCCTCTAGACTGAAAATTTCATTCACTCTCTCCCATTTCAGCCAAGCTGGGCCGCTTCCTCAGCCAAGGCGGACAGTCAGTGTGCACCACAGAGGTTCTGCCAGCTGCCCAGGAGGGCTTCATCCAGCCCCAAGCACCCCAGGGGACTGGTAGGAAATGAAATGCATGTTGTTTTTGCTGTGCCTTTTTTAAAAGGTCCATTGTGTGATGAAGGTTTTCTGTGCACTTAAGGTTTCCTATAGCAGTCCTTAAGTGCACAGAAAACCTTAAATGCACAATGATGTCTTGGCCCCTCCCTGGACCCTCTTGGGGGTTTTGGCTGGTGCAGAGGCCCCACCTGATCCCTTTGACCATGTACAACCCCCTAGACTGAAAATTTCATTCACTCTCTCTCCCCATTTCAGCCAAGATGGGCCGCTTCCCTCGGCGCCAAGGACAGTCAGTGTGCCAACACAGAGGTTCTGCCAGCTGCCAAGGAGGGCTTCATCCAGCCCCAAGCACCCCAGGGGACTGGTAGGAAATGAAATGCATGTTGTTTTTGCTGTGCCTTTTTAAAAAGGTCCATTGTGCATTTAGGTTTCTTGTGCACTGAAGGTTTCCTATAGCATTCCTTAAGTGCACAGAAAACCTTAAATGCACAATGATGTCTTGGCCCTCCCTGGACCCTCTTGGGGTTTTTGGCTGGTGCAGAGGCCCCACCTGATCCCTTTGACCATGTACAACCCCCTCTAGACTGAAAATTTCATTCACTCTCTCCCATTTCAGCCTAGCTGGGCCACTTCCTCGGCAAGCCAAGGCGGACAGTCAGTGTGCACCACAGAGGTTCTGCCAGCTGCCCAGGAGAGCTTCATCCAGCCCCAAGCACCCCAGGGGACTGGTAGGAAATGAAATGCATGTTGTTTTGCTGTGCCTTTTTAAAAAGGTCCATTGTGCATTTAAGTTTTCTGTGCACTTAAGGTTTCCTATAGCAGTCCTTAAGTGCAATAGAAAACCTTAAATGCACAATGATGTCTTGGCCCCTCCCTGGACCCTCTTGGGGGTTTTGGCTGGTGCAGAGGCCCCACCTGATCCCTTTGACCATGTACAACCCCTCTAGACTGAAAAATTTCATTCACTCTCTCTCCCATTTCAGCCTAGCTGGGCCGCTTCCTCGCGCCAGGCCAAGGCAGACAGTCAGTGTGCACCACAGAGGTTCTGCCAGCTGCCCAGGAGGAGCTTCATCCAGCCCCAAGCACCCCAGGGGACTGGTAGGAAATGAAATGCATGTTGTTTTTGCTGTGCCTTTTGTAAAAGGTCCATTGTGCATTTAAGGTTTTCTGTGCACTTAAGGTTTCCTATAGCAGTCCTTAAGTGCACAGAAAACCTTAAATGCACAATGATGTCTTGGCCCCTCCCTGGACCCTCTTGGGGTTTTTTGGCTGGTGCAGAGGCCCCACCTGATCCCTTTGACCATGTACAACCCCCTCTAGACTGAAAATTTCATTCACTCTCTCTCCCATTTCAGCCAAGCTGGGCCACTTCCTCTCAAGGCCACGGACAGTCAGTGTGCACCACAGAGGTTCTGCCAGCTGCCCAGGAGGGCTTCATCCAGCCCCAAGCACCCCAGGGGACTGGTAGGAAATGAAATGCATGTTGTTTTTGCTGTGCCTTTTTTGTGAAGGTCCATTGTGCATTTTTAGGTTTTCTGTGCACTTAAGGTTTCCTATAGCAGTCCTTAAGTGCACAGAAAACCTTAAATGCACAATGATGTCTTGGCCCCTCCCTGCACCCTCTTGGGGTTTTGGCTGGTGCAGAGGCCCCACCTGATCCCTTTGACCATGTACAACCCCCTCTAGACTGAAAAATTTCATTCACTCCTCTCTCCCATTTCAGCCTGCTGGGCCGCTTCCTCGGCGCCGCCAAGGCATGACAGTCAGTGTGCACCACAGAGGTTCTGCCAGCTGCCCAGGAGAGCTTCATCCAGCCCCAAGCACCCCAGGGGACTGGTAGGAAATGAAATGCATGTTGTTTTTGCTGTGCCTTTTTAAAAGGTCCATTGTGCATTTATAGTTTTCTGTGCACTTAAGGTTTCCTATAGCAGTCCTTAAGTGCACAGAAAACCTTAAATGCACAATGATGTCTTGGCCCCTCCCTGCACCCTCTTGGGGTTTTTGGCTGGTGCAGAGGCCCCACCTGATCCCTTTGACCATGTACAACCCCTCTAGACTGAAAATTTCATTCACTCTCTCCCCATTTCAGCCTAGCTGGGCCGCTTCTCAAGCGCCAAGGCGACAGTCAGTGTGCACCACAGAGGTTCTGCCAGCTGCCCAGGAGAGCTTCATCCAGCCCCAAGCACCCCAGGGACTGGTAGGAAATGAAATGCATGTTGTTTTTGCTGTGCCTTTTTAAAAGGTCCATTGTGCATTTAAGGTTTTCTGTGCACTTAAGGTTTCCTATAGCAGTCCTTAAGTGCACAGAAAACCTTAAATGCACAATGATGTCTTGGCCCCTCCCTGACCCTCTTGGGGTTTTTGGCTGGTGCAGAGGCCCCACCTGATCCCTTTGACCATGTACAACCCCCTCTAGACTGAAAAATTTCATTCACTCTCTCTCCCATTTCAGCCTAGCTGGGCCAGCCTCGGGCGCAAGGCCAAGGCGACAGTCAGTGTGCACCACAGAGGTTCTGCCAGCTGCCCAGGAGAGCTTCATCCAGCCCCAAGCACCCCAGGGACTGGTAGGAAATGAAATGCATGTTGTTTTTGCTGTGCCTTTTTAAAAAGGTTCATTGTGCATTTAAGGTTTTCTGTGCACTTAAGGTTTCCTATAGCAGTCCTTAAGTGCACAGAAAACCCTTAAATGCACAATGATGTCTTGGCCCCTCCCTGGACCCTCTTGGCTGTTTTGGCTGGTGCAGAGGCCCCACCTGATCCCTTTGACCATGTACAACCCTCTAGACTGAAAATTTTCATTCACTCTCTCTCCCATTTCAGCCTAGCTGGGCCACTTCCTCGGCGCCATCAAGGGACAGTCAGTGTGCACCACAGAGGTTCTGCCAGCTGCCCAGGAGAGCTTCATCCAGCCCCAAGCACCCCAGGGACTGGTAGGAAATGAAATGCATGTTGTTTTGCTGTGCCTTTTTAAAAGGTCCATTGTGCATTTAAGGTTTTCTGTGCACTTAAGGTTTCCTATAGCAGTCCTTAAGTGCACAGAAAACCTTAAATGCACAATGATGTCTTGGCCCCTCCCTGCACCCTCTTGGGGTTTTGGCTGGTGCAGAGGCCCCACCTGATCCCTTTGACCATGTACAACCCCTCTAGACTGAAAATTTCATTCACTCTCTCCCATTTCAGCCTAGCTGGGCCACTTCCTCGGCACGTCAAGGCGGACAGTCAGTGTGCACCACAGAGGTTCTGCCAGCTGCCCAGGAGAGCTTCATCCAGCCCCAAGCACCCCAGGGGACTGGTAGGAAATGAAATGCATGTTGTTTTTGCTGTGCCTTTTTTAAAAAGGTCCATTGTGCATTTAAGGTTTTCTGTGCACTTAAGGTTTCCTATAGCAGTCCTTAAGTGCACAGAAAACCTTAAATGCACAATGATGTCTTGGCCCCTCCCTGCACCCTCTTGGCTGTTTTTGGCTGGTGCAGAGGCCCCACCTGATCCCTTTGACCATGTACAACCCCCTCTAGACTGAAAAATTTCATTCACTCTCTCTCCCATTTCAGCCTAGCTGGGCCACTTCCTCGGCACGTCAAGGCGGACAGTCAGTGTGCACCACAGAGGTTCTGCCAGCTGCCCAGGAGAGCTTCATCCAGCCCCAAGCACCCCAGGGGACTGGTAGGAAATGAAATGCATGTTGTTTTTGCTGTGTTTTTAAAAGGTCCATTGTGCATTTATAGCTTTCTGTGCACTTAAGGTTTCCTATAGCAGTCCTTAAGTGCACAGAAAACCTTAAATGCACAATGATGTCTTGGCCCCTCCCTGGACCCTCTTGGCTGTTTTGGCTGGTGCAGAGGCCCCACCTGATCCCTTTGACCATGTACAACCCCTCTAGACTGAAAATTTCATTCACTCACTCTCCCATTTCAGCCTAGCTGGGCCGCTTCTCGGCCACGCCAAGGACAGTCAGTGTGCACCACAGAGGTTCTGCCAGCTGCCCAGGAGAGCTTCATCCAGCCCCAAGCACCCCAGGGGACTGGTAGGAAATGAAATGCATGTTGTTTTTGCTGTGCCTTTTATTTTAAAGCATCGTAGAGAGCCTTCAGTGCTGACTGAATCAAATGACAGCAGTGATTGGATGATTTTATGTTGTTAAAATGTGCATTCATCCAGTAATTAAAACTAACTATATTTTTCAATGTGTAGTTGCTTCTTTTTAACCTGATTGCTTCTGCAGAATTTGTGCAGAGATATTTTCAAGTAGGTTACATTTTGGTGCTTAAACTGGGGTCGGCGCTTTTCACACTCCTGTATTACTCCTCTAAGTTTTACCATGACCCGAAGGAAAATAGGAGAATGTAGTGCCTTGTTTAAATGCACTGATTTGTCTGTGCTAATTTATTCAGGGTGACTTGTGACAGCTTAAAATGAAAGATCAGACATTTTACTTTATTGCCATTTGTTTTGTCCTCAATCTGCACATGCTATTGACTCCAGCCTTTCATGATTTGACCCCAAAGTTCAAGGCTGTTTAGTGTATTTCAGCTCGAAAATTCCGGTGACCGTTGTTGACAGTGGATACAGCAAAATTGAAATGCTCGATCCAGACCGATATTTTGCTGGGTAAGTGAGAAGTAGTATGTTGGTCAGCATGCCACAGGACAGCCTAGGACAGATATTAATTATGGTGCTCTGGCCATGGCATGTCACTGTAGATAGTAAAGTGGTCTGAGGCTATATGTACTACATGTATTGGCTGTTAACAGCCTGGTTGTTTTAATGTTGCTTTGGAAGTTAATGGGAAAACATTTGATTTTGTGCAACATGTAAAGGTGAGTGCACATTTTAGTAATTCATACATTACATGTATATGCTTTCCTATTTATGTTTCACCATGGATACAAGTTGGCATTGTTATAGAGACTAATTTAAGGGAGTGAAGCTAGGGCTGCTTGAGTTGAATGGATTGTTTTAGTGGCCTTGATTTGAATGTAGCCTCGATTTGTGGTCTAACAGTGACAAGAGCCCACATGGTAATAGTTACCTGGCTTCTAAATTTGTTGAAACCGATGAATTGACAACAAATTAGATAAAGTCACCACTGACACAATTTGGGTGTCTGTGTGTAAAGTCATATGATATGAGTATTGTGAGTATGAAATGTGTTCACTGCTGATGGCACAATATGTCACAAAACCCTCTTATTTTAAGTAAACAGTGTTGCATATGATCCATTCTTTCTGTTACACCCTTTTGCATATGAATAAACTTTTTCTCTCTCATGACTTTCAAACAATTATTTAGTTTCTCAAAACTGTCTCATGGCTGTTATGGTCTTTATGATTGAACATTTAATATGATCTTGACACTATTTTCAGCTTGGAGAATGACTGATGGTGACTGGGAGGTGTATCTTTGCACATACAGCAGAATCAGAAGCCTTCACATCCAATGTTGTGTTTCAACAAGTCGGTCTGATGTTGGCAGTGTGTGCACCCTCCTTTCACCTTGATATCCTCTACCACCTTGAACAAGTTGTGGTACTTGAACATGTAGGTACATACAGTACATTTAAGTGCCCCAGTCCAGTGAAGGCTGTATCTCAAACCTCATCCATTAGATATTTCTGATGAATAATAATCACTTTTGGGCATTTTTTTATTTCATGGAAGTATTTCAAAGTCTTAGCTTGATGAATTGATAGACTCATGTGTAATTTCGTTTCATGCTGTGGTCTCAAAGAGCTTCATCTGTTGAAATTTCAATTTCTTGGCTTTAACAGGCAGTAGGGTTCTTTGGTCAGTGTTTCACATTGCTAGGCATATTCCAACCCCTTACTTTATACTTTCTGGCAAAATTCATTATTCAGCCTTACATATGTCAGGACTTTAAAGCTGTTTATGGTGACCCTGGCCAATTTCTGGCCTGAATTCTGTGCTTTCTAACTTTCAACAATGTTTCTGATTCCTCTCCACTTAGATCACCAGCCTACATCAAAGATGCTTACACAAATGACTTTGGGGATAAATTAAAGATCAGACACTGGTGTTAGCCCTCTCTCATAAATGGTTTATCAAACCTGACAGTTGTTTGTTTACAATATAAACAATGCAGGAGTGTGTGTTGAAACAGTTTTAAACTATCTCAATCACATCAGGTCATGAGTATCAAAACCATATTCTATTAATGTAGCAGACTCTGCTATGATTTGATGATGTCAGCAGAGGAAGGCAAACAACTGACCATTAATGAACAGGAGTTGCATAGTTACTAGTTTTGAGGTTTAAAGATTTTCTGTCATTCGAAATATGATGTTGGCGTGAAATTATCCCATGACACTCTTTTTGTGACAAATGAATAAACTCCCATGGTATCTGTATGATTATAAAACATTCTATATTAATGCAGAAATACATTTTGCAAAACATTAATGAAATAGACATAATTTATCTCTTACAGGTCTTTCAGTGTAACAAATCTCTCTGTATCTTGTGCCATATAGACATGTTGGACAGGGAAAAGTATTGAAGCTTCATCCAATTCTTTTAAAAAAAATTTAAGTGACATATTTTGTAAGTGATATGTACACATATACAGGGCATGGGGTAGCCCACTGGTTAAAGTGTTCGCTTCCCAGGTTCGATTCCCCACATGGATGAAGCCCATTTCTGGTGTCCCCTGCCGTGATATTGCTGGAATATTGCTAATTGCGGCATAAAACTAAATTCACTCTCTCACTCACATGTACACATACAGTACATAAATCACAGATTTGCCTAGTGCAGATGTCTCCATTTTTTTCAACATTAAGACCTTTCTGTACGTTTAAGGGCAGCTGCAGAAGGGGTCATAAGTACACCTATAAACATCACATAGGAAGACAAGGCATTATTGACTTAAGTAGTTTAGTGATATTTCATGCAACATGTAAGTGCATGTAAGTATGCATTTCATATTTCATATTTATAATAACCTGAAGATTACAGCAAAATATATGAAAAGGAAGCACCAGCTGTTTATCACCTAAATAATTTTCTTTTGCAAACTGCTTTGGAGACTACCACATGTGAAATATTATTTAGTTGCCATGTCATTTACTCTGTTCAATGTTAGAGCATGTAAAACACATTTTGGACCAAAGGCCATTTTGGATGTATTTGACTAGGTGTGGTGAAAGTCTGACAATATAATTATGTTCACAGCTGAGTTGGCTAGATCACTGACTTTGTATGTTGGCGATTTGGTGGAGAGAGTCGGTTAAAATCCTGGATGGGACTGAACCCCAAACATGTCTAGAATGTGTATTTTACTGAGAAAGTGTAATCTTGCATATAACATGGATTCATGTGTACAACTTGTATAAATGTGATATGTTTTGACAATTATTATGTATATTGAAGAAAGGATTTAATGGATTTGAAGGACTTGGATAATATATGTTTCTTTTCCATTTTAAAAGGCTTAATAATTATTATGATTACCATTAATACATCACTGAGATGTACTACCACTTCAACAAGTAATCCATCCTAACTTAGTAAGTACAGAACCTAGCCTTTGTTTCTTAGTTTGAAGATAATTGTTAGTCATGTTAGTGTCTCATTTGCCCTAATTCATAATCAGCCACATATTAAGAATAGGCAGCAGCTGAACTATTTGGGTGTGATTACATCTTGATATGGTATGTTAATAATGGTGTGCATTAATATAGTGTTCAGTGACTGTTTATGTGTTTCATATGTGTTTATTATGTTATAATCTATTGTGCAGTGATATGTTCATTGTACCATACTGTCAGTATGTTTACCCAAATAAACTCTAAAGAGTAATCTTAATGCTGATGAGGCAACCACATTAAAATATGTTTTACCTCAGTTTGGTTTGTCTTATTCTTTTCATTTTTGTGGAATAACACTCCAGATAGAATAAAGAGGGTCCTTGTGTGTACTTTTGTATTGTATACATTTGTTAATAACTTTTGTAAGATGACTCAATAAATTATATAACATTATTAACATTAATCACATAATGTGAGATAAAATAGAAACAAACATATGAGATACAATTGAACCTAATGATGGATTTTGATGCATTTCAGGCACAACCTTCAAGAAATAGAAGCAATGGTGTTATTTCAAATGACATCATGACTGCCTTAGATTAAAACTTGAAGGAGGTGACATTCCCAGAAAAGTAGGATTGTCAAGTTTTATCATTTTTGTAAGAAAATGAACAAGTTTGATTTACCTTTGAAAGAAATCCACAACCCTGTCCATGGAAAATACAGACTGGAAATTATTGATGGGGACAGGAAAATAGTGATTCCTCAGTCTGGACTTCATAATGTCATATCCACAAATTTACACAGCTTGTTGGGTTCAGGATCCGAAATTCAAAATATAAGAACATTTATATTGATAAACCGGTATTATGCTGAAAAATTCTTAGGAACTGTACAGGAGTTTATTGATAAGCAGGGTGACAGGCAATTGTTATCCCAAATTTCCTAATGAAGCAAATTTGAAACCTGATATAGAAAACACCAGTGGGGCAACATACCATTGACTTTGTGGATCAACTACATAGGATCTACCTTGAGTATGGATGGGGAAATCCAAGAATACCACAATGTGACCAAGGCTCTGAGTTTAAGTGAGCAGTCAACCAATTATTAGTGGTGGTCTGATTAATTGAAATAATCGAAGATTGGTCGCAGTGACTAAATGACCAAGCAATCGAAAATGTTTTCTCAAAATCGAACACAAGCAGTTTTGGAACACTTGTTTGCATTAACAATATTTTTTCACAAGGTTGGTTTGTCTGAGTCATTATATTTACATTTCATAAGCACTACAAGCTTGTTCCAAGTCATGATTGAATTTATCTTAAAGACTCCTGGAAATTTATGTTCCTCACATACTAGCCATCCTTTAAATATGTGAAGTATGAAAATGCATTTTGTGCAATTTACCCCCAAACCCAAAGAACTACATGGGTTTTTTTTGTAAATTATTTTGTGCATTAACAAAGGTAACAGGAACATTTGATAAATGATCCTAACCAATTATTTTCGATTATTGATCGGTTGTAATGGACCAATGATCAATTTTAACCAATTCCCAACACTACTAATTATGCATTGAAATGGGAACAATAATTGTCATAAGTCTTAACTCATCATCCCTAATATCAGGGAAGAGTAGGAGATAAATAACAAATAACATATATGGGATCTGAAATATGATATGTAATCTATAAAGGTCATGTCCATGGTTAAGGTCATAGATGTAAAGGCATCTTCCTGATGCTTGATATGAAGGAAATTATTGTTGGTGTAAGTTGAACATATCAACGTTAGGGCAGAGCCACAAACACAGAACAGATGTATTGACTTGCAGGTTCCCACTCACTGGTCAGGCAATATATGCTCAGCTTTTTGTGAACTGTTGGTACCACCACAAACTGGTAGTAATTCATGAACACTGTATGCCATAGTCACAATCAGACAATTGACCCCACTTTTGTTAGGATTATAGAGATATTTTGCTAGTTTCATTTGCACATGCATGGCTGAAGATGTATTTGTTATTTTTCCATTGAGTGAATCAATGTATTTGACAGTTCACATCTTTCTGTCATGACACCTTAACAGGTATGCTCCTCTTTGGCAGTGTTATATACTGTAGTTAGACTTTTCTGTTTTGATGTTACATTTTAACCTCAATTGTCAAATAAGGCATTTTTAGTTAAATCTCAATATCTGTGTCTATTTTGTGCATCCCTTCATGGTTACTCAGAAAACATCAACACATGGATGCAGTTATTATTTATATTATGGCATTAAAAAACAAATGTTTGTGTGTATAAATAACTTCATATGTTTACAGGTTGTTCACCATACCATCCCATGTTGGGTTGCCCCCCAGTCCAGATCAACAGTTTGTTGAGGAAAAGCTTGGAATTCAGTTGATGCCTATTCTTGCTGTGAAGAGGAGCAATCTGAACTGTATGCAGGGGCACTGTTGAATTTTTAGATTTAGCATTTAATTAGGCAAGTGGGCACATCTGTTATCCCATGTCATACAACAGTGCTGTATCTATATAGGTGAAAATAGATCCCCAGGAAAAAATCCCTATGTTGAGTCAGGTGACCAGGAGGTAGTCAGTCTTGGTAAACTAGTTTATGGTACAGCTGGAGTAGTCTGGGATGTTAATTATAATGCAGAGTCAATTATAAAGAAAGGTACAGCATCATACAAACATTAAAGGACTGATGAATGCTACATTATTATGATTATTATTATTATGAATTTATGACTTCAGTCTTTGCTGTCAAATGCAAAATCAGTCACTGAAAAGTACCAGGGTACCATTTCTAATTCATGGCATTACAAGGTATTGAAAGCTTTAAGAGTAGGGAGGAGTGAAAGATTTCGGTGTAGTCATTATTATGTAACTTGTGCTCATATGCTTTAGGATTAATGGTATGTTCTCTTATGTTTACACTTCTGGTGATTTTATGCACCATTGAAAGGGAAAAGGATGTAGATTTCTGTGCCCTCTTGTTACTCTTTTGCACAAAAGCTATGATTTAAAATCAGTTTGACAAAGTGTATTCATATTGTATCTTAACATTCCCATGTTTTTATGTATTTTTTTATTTGTTCCCATAGTCAAAGGTATACAGTAACAACAAACACCGAAAAGGTGTAAAGATGTAATTATGATTTGTTGCTGAATATTGGCATGAGTGAATTCCATTTAAGACTTAAGACTGAATTTATCAATTTATTTATCAATTTCATTGTTTCCCTTGAAAATAAAGTTTTGAACAGAAAATATCTCTTTGATGCCATTTTATATTTAATGAATTTTGGAATTGATTTTTAGATTTACTTTAAATTGATATGTTTTTGGCAGAGATAATGATTTGATTTAGTAATACATCATTATGTAATGTACCAAACCAAATCAAATATTTTGTAATGTTTATTTTTCATGGTAAATAGTTATTAATTGATTTCGAGATCATTCCAGAATTTTATGGTTTCACAACAGTCCTAATAAGCACAACAAATGCTCTCAGAAACATCATTGCAAACTAACGGTAGACAAATCATTTTCAGTCAGGTTCATTTTGAATAATTATATTTTAGTATAAATAACTATTTGCAGAAATGTGTATTGAAAATAAAGAAGGTTAACATCTTCAATACATGTCAATAGAAGTTGAAAATTTTGTGCCAATCAAATTCACAATCATTGAATATCATTTCCCATTTAGTACAAATCTCAAGTTTGTCATTTTAGAAATACACTTGTCATTAAGTAATCTTGAACCCTTTGAGAGCTTTAATATATATTTTTAAACTTATCCTATCTCACGGTATGCACCCATCTCTCTCTTCTAAGACCATGTGTGGAAACGTGCTGTCAGCTAAGTTGAGTCAAATCTAACTGGCCTCTGACCCGCCCTGACCTCTGCCTTCACCCCCCGACATCAATGCCTGTCAATCATCCATCAAAGCGTGCGGCTCGCCTAAACGATCACATGACCACCTCTACTTGTCATTCTTTTCTTGTCGCCACGCTGTGTGTGGACGTGTGTTGTGGTTAAGAGAGGTTTTTGTTTGTGTTTTCTACTATGGGGAAAGCCAATCGCCACGCTTCAAAGAAACACAAACATTGTGATAGATGCAATAGTAACTATTCGGCAGCTGACCCTCATAACTCTTTGGCGTGGATTGCCATGAACGATGCAATTGGTCTAAACGCTGTAGTTTATGTGCTAACCTGGACGACGATGCATTCTCAGAGTATCGCCGGGTAGCTAGCAGGCTAAGGCAGATAGAGATCGGAGGAATCCATCGGAAGGTCCATCGGAGCCGGCGTTTCTAAATTAGATCGCCGAATAAAATCTGCAATACGTTTCTAAATCCAAATCTCCTAAAGAAGATTTTCTGTGCTTCAACTGTTCTGACCCCATTCGCCTAGTTCTATTACTTTGAAAGATTCGTCACCTCCACGCATTGTTGTTTTGTCCACATCTGACATACAACCACGCCATCCTTGTTGGTAAATGTGACTCAACGCCTCTAATGGGTCAGAGGTTGCGACTACTCATACTATTACATCACAAGTGACGGTTACAGGCAGTGCGGCGCTTTCAACCAGAGCGGCGCTTACCTCGAGTGACGCCTCATTAGGACAATTATATACGGGCAGAGCCGCTTGTCACGGATCCCACGCGGGCTACTCAGAGCCGCCTTCCAGTGTGGCGCTTTGATGGATTCGGCGCTTACTACCAGTTCGGCGCTTCCTACTGGTTCGGCGCTTAACCCTGGTATTCCTGGTTCGGTGTTTACTCCGGGTTCGGCGCTTCATGGTTTTGCGTTTCCTCCCAATGGTCCTGGTTTGACGCTTGCATCTGGTTCGACGCTTCCTTATGGTGCTCCCAGTTCGGCGCTTCCTCCCAGGATTCCCGGTTTGGCACTCACTAATGTTGGTCTTGGCTCGGCGCTTGCTCATGGTATGCACGGTTTGGCACCCCTTCCTAGGACTCCTGGCGCGGCACTCACTCCTGGTCCGGGCGCTTCATCCTGGTTCGGCGCTTCCACCCGGGTTCGACGCTTTGCTTCCGTGTTCAGGGTTTGACGCTTCTCCTGGTGCGGCGCTTGCTCCCGGCGCTTCCGGGTTTGACGCCCCTACTAGTTCGACGCTTCATCATGCTGCTTTTAATTCAGCCGCCACGGCCGTCCTGGTTCGGCGCTTTACTCATAGTATTATTGATCAACGCCACCCAGGGATTCCTATTGCGAGTTTCACTCATTGGCCACTAGGCTCAATGCTTACTTATGGTGTTCCTGGTGCGGTACGATCTCAAGCTACTGAGTGGTTCATGGTTCAACGCCTCAGGTTTCAGCGCTACTACACAAGTGCCATCATCTCATGTGGGCGTGACTCAATCAGATGTATGTTCATCCTCGCCATGCTGACATACCTCATCTTCCCTCTGGGGCTGCTACAATTTCATCAGTTCCTTCTGCTACAGTTTCGACGGCGAGATCTGTTTTGCCGCTTTCCTGGAATCCAGTGTCTGAGGGGCAACGCCTCAACCTATGGACTTTGATGCCTTTGTGTTGGCGGTAGCATCAGGAGCCAGTGTCATCTCCTGTTACTCAGTCATCAGGATTTCGACTACGCCAGCGTGCCTGTGCAAGAGATTCTACGCTCAACAACGCCGCCTATGTCTTCAGGAAGTATGTCTCCTTCGGATGTGAGTGTGGATGCTGTTGACTCACCTCAGCTACTTATCTGGATTGCTGATGACCTCACGCTACAGCGTAGTACTTCTCAAGGATGACATTTTATCCAGTTTTGATATGAAGACTGGAGACTTTGGTTCTATCATGTTCCTCCCCGACCGCAGTATCACTCAGCTGACTGCGTCCCTGGATGAGGCTTTTGCTAGTTTGAGGAAGATTAAAGATGGTTTTGCTGCGCCTCGCTTCAACTTGGCATCGGCTCATGTACATGGATTGTCATCTATGATTGCCTCTCCTCCAGTAGATGATGATATCACGCTGTTTGGGACGAAACAGAGAGATTATTCGCCCTTTCTGGTCGAAGACCGTGAACTGATACATTTAGATGCGTCCATAAGGAAGATTATGGCTCCATTGAACTTAATGTTGACAACTACTGAAGCGGTGGCCATGTTCGTCGCGCAAGCATGCGCTGCCCATCAGCAAGCATACATCCGAAGTTGCAGGAACAATTCCAAACCGTCCTAGATCTCTTGGCTCATTTCTTCTTCTATGTCACGGCTATGAGGCGTAGAGGACCGTTACAATTATCATCCTGGGAAGACAGATTCAGAACGGACCTGTTTCACCCACCCTGGTCGGGCAATTTCTCTGTTCAACGGGACGATTAGGGAAGTAGCCGAAAGAGTAGGGAAGGATGCCCATCTACAAGTCTCGGTCCGAATTGTTGAGGTTCCAGCAACTACAAGTGGAGCAATCAATGAGACAGCGACGACCAGCTCACTATGTCCCGACTAATCCGACCTTCGCTTGGTTCTACGGCTTTTTCGTGGAGGGGTTCCTACGGAAGAGGACGATCGAGTCGCCAACGAAGAACTGCCACTGCTCCACGATCAACTTCCACTACCGACCAGCCCACCTCACAGAGACGTGATAGGCAATGACTTGTTGACATTGAAAGGCCACTGGGAACTTCCACCTCCAGTCGTACTCCATTCAGATTTCCCAGTAGGAGGCTGACTTGCTCCCAATTGGACAATTTTGGGAGACCCTTACGTCCTGTCCATGTTAACCAAGGGATTCCAGTTACCAGTCATCGGGAAACCTCCGCCACAATACTTCCGATCGCAGAACGTATCCCAAACAACAATCGGCTGTTCTGTGATCAACGATAAACACTTTACTCAAGAAACTTGCGATCGAATCCCTGGGTCCGCCCCCGACCAATCCAGGGTTCTATTCTCCAATCTTTCTGGTGCCCAAGAAGGATTCGGACAAACTGAGATTAATCTTCAACATGAAGACTTTCAACGAGAAATTTCTGCAGCCCCCGCCTCATTTTCACATGATATCGGTGGCACTCCTCAAGACAATTATCAAGCCGGGAGACTGCATGGTCAGTTTGGATCTTCAGGATGCCTACCTCCACATCCCGATATTCCTGGCGATCGCAAATTCCTTCGGTTCATCTTCGAGGACATCCACTATCAATGGCGTGTTCTCCGTTTGAATTTCTTCGCCCCCGTGGCTGTTTACACGGGTAACGAAGCCTATCACCAGTTTTCTTCATCGCAAGAGGACAGTGTTCGAAGCCTACATCGACGACTGCATTCAGGCACAGAACGATCATGCCCTTCTGGTTCGTCACATGCAGTTTGCGATACAGCTTCTTTGCCAATTAGGATGGTTAATCAATCTGCAGAAATCGGAACTAGTCCCAATGTGCCGACTTCAATTCATCGGAGCTGTTTTCGACACACAGGTCAACAGAATGTTTGTCCCGAGGGATCGTTTCTGCAGATACAGCGGTTGGTCTCCCTAGCTCTAGCGCAAGCCAGGACGCCTGTCAATGGCAGGAACTCCTAGGCCTCTTGACGTCGGCTCAGAAGACTATGAGGCAAGTCCTGTACTACATGTAGAGAAGGTTGACATTCCGCTTACTGACCTCTACTCTTTGAGCAATCACGTCAGTGAAGTGTTGATCCCGATTACCTGTATGGTTTTCAAAGCCGCTCTGCTCCTAAGTCCTTTCTCACCTTTGGTAAGTTAGGGAGATTGGTACTGAACGTTAAACTAGTTGAGCAACCAGGCTATTCCTTCTTTCACCGCCTTCCAGCGTGTGTCTGTGGGGGATACTTTCGAAGCAGGGACTGTCCAGATTAAGGTCCTGGACTTTAATTCACTGGGGTCACCTGATAAATCGCGGGGTGGCGGGGCCTCCTTGCCAAACTGCGTCCTTTTGCTTGTCAAAAGTTGCGGCTGAAAACCACATTAACTCGGGAGCGCCCACTCCTTAGAGTTTTTGTGCTGTATAAGCCAAGGGGTTACCTGAAAAAACACAAAAACAACAAAAACATCTCAAGTTTGGAGTTTGCATATCGAGGAGTTGGTGCTTTCTCCTGGCCTCCTTGAGTTATGCGTTTTCCCGGTGGTAGTAGTAACCGGGTAATCTGCAACCCGCCTACCAACCGTGGGATTATGCATACCGTGAGATAGGATAAGTTTAAAAATTTGAAAATTTTATAATAAATTGTATATTTATATACTTGTCCTATCTCACATGTTTGGACCCACCTGACCTGCCCCACATCACAGATTACTGGAAGCTCCAAGACGAGAATGACAAGTAGAGGTGGTCATGTGATCGTTTAGGTGAGCCGCACGCTTTGATGGATGATTGACAGGCATTGATGTCGGGGTGCAGGCAGAGGTCAGGGCGGATCAGAGGCCAGTTAGATTTGACTCAACTTAGCTGACAGCACGTTTCCACACATGGTCGTAGAAGAGAGAGATGGTGCATACCGTGAGATAGGATAAGTATATAAATATACAATTTATTATAAAATTTTCAATTCTTTTTGGTAAACATTGATGTATGAATTGTAGGAAGGAATGATAACTGTATTTTTAATAACATTTTTCCAAATATCAGGTCAGATTTGAAGTAGATAGTTATAGTCTAATTGTGTCCCTCTTATTTTGTATTGTATCTTTAACTTATCAAAAGGCATAAATCCATGCTCATCACATACATCTTTTACTGTCAATAAACCCTTATACGCCCAGTGTCTAATATAAGTGTTTTTATGATTATGATTGAGCCATAATGGTTGTGCAAGAATGTGATCAGTATTGTCAGAATCGGCATTAACCTTTTTGCAATAATTGTTCCATGCTTTTAAACATCTTTCCAATAAGGGTTTTCAATGTTAAGTATTTTGTGAATATTTGCTCCATACTTGAAGATATCATTATAAGGTATATTGAAAGGATTATTGTCGGATGATTTTTTACAGTAATTATTGTCTAAGAGTGGATAATTTTAGAGCTTCAATAAATGTTTTTATATCAACCATACCCAGTCCCCCTTCAGCCTTTAATCTTTTCATTGTGATTCTTTTTATTATATCATTATTACCATTCCAAATGAATTTGAAAAATATCTTTTCAAGAAACTTGCTAAAGCCATCTGGAGGATTAGGCAATGAGCTTAAAATATGTACTACTTTTGAGAGGGCTAATGTTTTTATGACAGTAACCTTTCTTATCAATGTTCCTAAGGTTATATGATCAAGCTGGATTGTGTCAAATAGTTGTTTTATTTAGAGAATGTGTTATTGCCATCGATTTCAAATAGGAATATAACACACACTCACACACACACACACACACACACACACACACACACACACACACACACACACACACACACACACACACACACACAAAACACACCACAAAATTATGACAGGGTCATAGGTAAATTTCTAATAACAAAAAATTGCACTCGACTGATTTTTATGTCACTGGATGAACATTGGTTGATGGTAACTTAGTGGTAAATAAAATCATCACTGTTTAAACAAGTTCATGGTCAGCACAGGTATGGATGGTATATAGTGCCTAAATGCAAGAGGTAATTCGTTTAGAGTGTGTGATGAAGCATTTGTTGATATTTAGCAATTTCTAGAGCCAACAAAGAAACAGTACATTTTTAACCATTTACAATGATCCACTCTTATATGAACCCATGAAGATACGGGTTAGAATTGATCTTCAGTAACCCATGCTTGTCGTAAGAGGCGACTAACAGGATCAGGTGGTCAGGTTTGCTGACTTGGTTGACACGTCATCTTATCCCAATTGGGTAGATCGATGCTCATGCTGTTGATCACTGGGTTGTCTTGTACAGACTCGATTATTCAGAGACCGCTGCCATATAGCTGGAATAGTGCTGAGTGTGGCGTAAAACTTAACTCACCTACTCACTCTTATATGTACCCTGAAATGAAAACATTGCTGATGCCTGGATTTGTACCAAAGTAGGTAAAATATCATATTTTTCACATGTATTGTCCTAACAGACTCATTGCCAGATGCAAAAGAAGGAGAAACCCATGACAAAAAGGTTATTACAATTTGAGACACTTTTAAGAAATATTATAATGGTAAGCATTGCTTTATGCTAAAGGAACATGTTTGCACTTGGTGATAAATAATTTTACTTTTCAGGAAGGGGAGAACAGACTCCAAACAAGAGTAGATGTGATGACACCAAGAAAGGTATTAGCTGATGGGTATAGTATATGGGACTAATAAACTCAAGATGAATCATAATTTGGTATGTAAATGCTAAGTATGAGGTTGTGTCAGTTTCTCATTTGGCTTCAGATATGGCATTTTCTCACGTCATTCATTTTTCTGAAATGGTTTATTGTCTCAGTTGATAAATGCTACATTTGTACATACATTGAAGAATATTTGTGATACTCATGAAAATGTGTATGTGGGGATACTAGAAGGTACAGACTGTAAAAGAACTGGAGCTATAGGCCTGATTTTGTGATGTTGAAAATTGGACAAGAAGTGCAGCTAACTGCATATCTATTGCACTGTCTCAAAACCACCAAAATGAGATCAGTCTGGAAACATTTGTAAAAAGAAACAATGAATGTTTTGTTTTGTAACAGTGTAATGATGCAACATGTTACATCTTGGTGCAGAATAGAAAAAGTGGATATGTAATGTCCATTTAAGGGAACGTTAATTATTTATGGCTTTTTGTTACATTGGTTTTTTTAATTTATTTTTATTTATTTATTTATTTTTATTTATTTATTTATTTATTCATTGTGATGCTTCAGAAAAAGGTAGGGTAATGTAATGTCCATTTAAGGGAACGTTCATTATTTATGGCTTTTGTTACATTTTATTTTTTTATCATTTATTTATTTTTTTATTTATTTTTTATTTATTTATTTATTCATTGTGATGCTTCAGAAAAATTAGGATAATGTAATGTCCATTTAAGGGAACGTTCATTATTTATTTATTTATTTATTTATTTATTTATTTATTTATTTATTTATTTATTTATTTATTTATTTATTTATTTATTTATTTATTTATTTATTTATTTATTTATTTATTTATTTATTTATTTATTTATTTATTTATTTATTTATTTATTTATTTATTTATTTATTTATTTATTTATTTATTTATTTATTTATTTATTTACTGTGCATTAATTAGGCACCACCCTTTTTTGAAAATAAGATGTGATGCTTCAGAAAAGTTAGGGTATAGCCATCAATTTAATCAACCTGTAGTTAAAAAAGCTTTATCCACTGACAGTTTTACAGATACCATAACCTTTTCTATTCTTTATGAAAGAATATGTTGATTAAAATGTGATTGGACTGAAATTTTACACAAAATAATTATTCTCTCCTGCTCAAACTACACAATTGAATTACGTTTTGACTAAGAATAACAATTCTGTTATATACCAAGATGACATTTACACATCAAGTTAGCTTTAATTATGCATAATCAGGAAGAACCCGAATGTCAAAGATTCAGACATCTTTCCAACAATTCAGATTGCTAATTGACAAAACTGAAAAAAGGCCACATTAATAAGATTTTGGAATAAATGTTTTATGATTTTGAGTTTATTGTAATGAATAAACACTTCCCCTGCCGGATACTGATAATTACAGCTAAAATCTGTTTGTTTTGTTTGTAAAGCAACTTTTAATGCATTTTAAAATTTGCCTTTTTTTCAGTTTGACTAACTTTTCTAAATCTTAGTTTACAAACTTTCATCCATTCACAATAAATAACGAATGTATAGGCCACACAACAATCAATTATTACTTTCACTTTTCAAAACACCTGTTTTTAATATGGGCAATTATCCTAATCAAAATTCAATGATGTTTTCGTTTTTGAAATGTTAAATGCTTGCTCTATCAAATCATAAAGGTTATTTTTGGGAAGAGTTGAGAATTTTATTTCAGACAAAATTAATTGGTAGAAATAGAGGGTGGTGCTTGTTTTATGCACAGATGTTTATTTATTTATTTATTTATTTATTAATTTATTGATTTAGATTGATTGATTGATTGATTGATTTTGAGGGGTGGGGGTGGTGATGATTTTAAGGAGGGGTCACCCATTTTCTTCTGGGAGGTAGGGGTAGTCGTGCATTTTGTACACATGTACCCGGCAGGGCAGCAATTTTGTACATAATTATATTTAAATTATAAATATACAAATTAATGTGAAGGCGAGGGAGGGAGGGGGGCATAATTGTATTTGTACATGGGAGGGGGTCACTTCCTTTGTACATAAATTTTAAGTTACTCAGATTGTACATGCTTCTCCATAAAAATCATCAAACTCCTCCCCCCCTCCCCTTGTGATTTTTGTTGGACTTAAGGTTGTACTGCCAAAAGAAAATTAGCTTGCTAATGCTATTATTATCTCATTGAAACTGACTTTTGCTATTTTTTTAACAAGCATAAAACATTAACTGAGTTAATGTATCTCGGTTGATGTATAACACAGTTTCCCAAATATGACCAAATATTGTGATGC